>NW_023270839.1:11321287-11474581 GCF_011800145.1 Mirounga leonina
AAGAAAGAAAGAAAGAAAGAAAGAAAGAAAGAAAGAAAGAAAGAAAGAAAGAAAGAAAGAAAGAAAGAAACTGTAGGAGATCTCAGAGCAGTGAGATAGAAGGAACCTGAGCCTCAGTAGCCCGACCTTGTCTACCCTATACTATTACTTAGACGAGAAATAAATCTATCTTGAACTGCAACAGCATCTTAGCCTATATCCTAACTAACACACATTGCTTGGATCACGGTATTCCAACAGGAAAAGTAAAGGTATAAAAAATTTTTCTCATTTCATGCAAATTCACACACGCAATTTAAGCCCCCTCGGCTTTAGAGATATTTTCCTACAAAAGAAGGATGACTTGGAACACTGCACTGTTTACAACAGAATCCATTTCTCATGATAATTGGTGCACACAATCCACAGTGTTCTGCTTTGGCAGCATTATTTAGGCATTGAGGGGATTATGACCCAAGTAGGTGTTCAGTCACTCTTCCCGTTTAAGTCCCAGCCATAGGTGGGTAACCCAAGGCTTTCAATGCAAATCCACTTGGATCAAAACCATAGCAACAATTCTGAATGATGGAGAAAGCTTTTCTAAATAGCACAAAGGGTATGGATCCATTTCTCCTCACACACTAATACAAAAGGGACTTAAAGTGCTCCAGGCACTCTTCACTTAATTTTTGGGAGGAGACCTTGGGTATTCCTGACACCAACCTGAGTCACCAATGGGGCTTAAGCATTTATTGGGCAAAGGGTGAAGCTGATAGGAGGTCTTCTCCTGAGAAAGAAGATTAAGTCCCAAACTCTCTGTGGTAAAACTCTCTGCCGATGTTTAATAATTTCCTGAAAACTGTTAGTATTAAAAGGGGGTGGGTAGGTGGGATTGGATGGCCACAGAGTAGAAACTAAGAGATAAAAGGAAGGAGCTTCTGTACCTTACAAACTGGCTGAATAAGGCTGTTGTGTTCCGGATGATCCGAGCAGCCTGTGACTCCTCGCGTTGGCATCTCTGCAGGGTTAACCCGTCATCCATGTGGCCTTCCTGATGGAGTATGACCTACCCACAGAGGAAAGGACACCAGGTCCAGTTACATGCTACTACATAGCTGGATAGTCAACATTTCTTGCAGTATTTCCCTCATCCCTTGTATTCCTTCTCCCCAACCAAGTTCCCTTGTATCCACTTGAAAATGGGACATTGACAAAGTTATTTTGCCTGTACTCCCTATTACTGACCTATGAATCATTCCTGAGACACAGTGCTTTGATGAAAGTAAAATTTTATGTGCCACTGTGGTATGAGTTACAGTAAATTCCTTAGGCTTAGATGGCCAATTTGAAAAGGTGAAAACATATTTTGTAATAAAATTTTCTCTTGAAATGAACACAAATCCTTACCCTTGGAAATGGGAAAAGTCATTTTGTTCAGAGCCTTTTCCTCCAGAGATAAATGGAGGAAGAAAAGCAAGTTATAGAAAAACTCTCTACTGGGATCAGGCTTGGATTCCTCCCCTGAAGGACAGCTACTGTTGACCGTAGAACTGGGGAAGCAACTCAACGTAGTAGTTGCTTCTCATGGAGGCTAAGAAGGGCATTTGAAGGCACAGGCTCTGGTAGTAGTTGACGTGGGTTCTAGTCCTACTCTGCTACTTCCCAGGTGTGTGACCTCAAGTAAGTTATTTAACTTCTCTTGGGTTCAACTTCACCATCAAATGGACTTCTAGGGTCGTTTCGAGGATTAAATGATTTACATGTAAATCACTTAGCATGTTTCCTAGAATCTAGGAAGTCCTCAGTGAATATTTGTTATAAGGGGCAGTATATTACTGATCTCAAATCAGTTATCTAAAAGCTAAGTATACGTACTGATCACCAGTGACATCAAGATACAATTTTTGGGCAGGGTTACCAGCTTTGAATATGGAGGTTAGTGATTTTTTCCCTTGAAAGGGTCAACTGTATGTGGATATTAACTGGGATGGTTTGAGTCTGGTTCAAGTCAGACTTAAATTCTGATTCAAGTTCCTGACATGGTTTCCTCTTGAGGTGAGTTAAGTGAAGAGGGACCATTTGTAGGTCCTGGGATCTGGGGTGGTGTCAATTAAATACCACAAGTGGCTCCAGCAAATATCTTGAGAAAAAGGGTTTTTGGGCTCTCTCATTTTTAGCTCAAAGAAACTTCTTTTCCTTTCCATGTAAAAATCTCTTCCTTATTATTTATTCTTCTGAAACTGTGTCCTAACACAATGAGTTCATACGTGAAGTCGAATACTGGCTTGCAAAAATTTATATTCAGTTTTGACAAATGACCTTGCATCCCATCTACATCCTGTAGCTTAAGTGTTAGCCAAGGATACTCCTAGTACTGGATTCACCAACTGTTTCAGGACCACTCCGTGAGAACTGCCCAGCAACCGTTTAACAACGGTGCACTGAGATTTGGCAATACATTGCCACTAGGTTGGCTCTGGTCCCAGTCCCAGTATTCGGGTCCCTAAAGACTAAAATCCTTAGATTTTGCTTGTTCAGGTAACACATTCAAACTGGCCAGCCAAACAAGAAAGTAAGGAGAAATAGGGGGGATGTAGCTGTTAGAACATGGTTATTATGTGCCCTATTGATCGCTGCAGCCCACTTCTTTTTCTCTTGGAGGATTCCCCTAATTCAAGAGAAGACAGCAAAAGCCCACGACGGGAATGGCAAAATCCTGCCTTTAAAGTGAGTTGCCTTTAGGTTTTTCACAGTGTCTATTTTCCATCAGTTTTTCTAGGTTCCTGTTTTGTTTTATAAAATGCTTAACACAGATCTGAACATCCTTTGTATTTTTAGAAAGAAACTTAACCTGCTCCTCACAAAATAGAGCAGGGCAGCCCTGTCAGGGGTCGAACATCATGACATCATTTAGAGAGTTTCTGAAAGGACCTTCCAGATTCACATGCACACTGCTGCAGTTAAAGGAATATACAGACTATGGTCCTGGAGGAGAAAGGCAGGGATGGGCAGGAGAAGTCAGCAACACGAGGTGGGATCTCTCCTCATTGACAGGGTCATTTTAGTGTGTCTCCTCCCAAGAGGAGAGCCAAGATCCACAAATTCCACCTTTTTAAATATCATCATTATCTTAGTAGGTATGGAAAATTGTGGAGATTCTAGATGATACTATTGTACTCTACAGAGGATTTAATTTTCTTCTTATAGGCTGGTAGGATAGATGGGTTTTTGGCATCTATCTTTAAGTTGCCCTTATTTCCAGGGGTAGTTCATACTCCTGGGGTAGAGCCCTTTTGGAATTTCATTGAAAGCCTACTGTATTTTCAAAGGCTGTTCCAACTTGAGGGACCCTAAACCCCAACCTTGGCTTCCTAGGATTGTCATGCTTTTGACATCTCCGCTTTGCTCTTCTCCATCAGAGAAGCACTGTATGCTGTTTGCTATCCTTGCTTCACAGCCCACCCATGGTCAGCTTAAGGGGAAACTGCATGTATAATTTCAGTTTCATGTTTCTACAGCTCCCTCTGCTCTAGAACCTTGGCCCTGTAAGTCCCCGAAACCCTGGCTGACCTTATCTCTCATCTGTCACTCCAGCCCAATGAAGCTAACACAAGACCCCATTCCTTGGTGCTGCAACTCAGCCAATATGCGGAAGGGCAAGTAGAGACCAGGGTGTGGCTCACTTAGTGCATTCACCTTCTATCTGGGATCTTTAGCACTCCTGTCCTGGATGTCCTGGTTGTTGAAGCCTTCAAATGATTTTGTCTTGGGTTTGGGTTTTTTGTTTTTATATTTTATCCAGCCTTGATAATTGTTCGTAGAGTAAGGAATTGGGCCATATAGTCAGTATAGTTGTTATTTACTCCCCCCCCTTCATAATTTCAGTTTCCCATTTCTGGATACTTTCCTGGTATGTTTTACTTTACACAAAAGCAAGCTAGCACCTTATGGTTTGTTCCCAAGCTCCCTACTTACAACAACCAGCATCCTGAACTTTCCATCACCTCCATATTAGGCTGCTAAACCCAAGCTATGGTGTACAATGGCTCCTAGAACCCTCTTCTAGGGTTCCTTGACTACCCAAACGGGTGTTTTGTAAGGCTTTTTCCAAGGAAAATCATGCCCCTGGCATCTATTTTCTGGTTCCTATCAAAAGAAACACTACTATAGCAACTTTCTGGTAAAAAGATGTGGTGTGTACCCACGCCAGTTTCCCACTGCAGCAGCCTGGGATGGACCACTCAAATTGGTGTGTGCTCTCTGTGGACATGGCATCAACGCACAATATCTCATCTTTCTGCACGTTGGTTCCTGTGGGCTTGTTATCATGCAATCTGCATTTTCTCTAGCAATTCTATTTAGTCTCTATATTATGAAAATCACACAGTAACTCAATTGTCCACTTAAATGGAGAGAGGAATGGTGTAAATAATCCCCAAACAGCATACCACCAAAAGTTATTTAGTTCAGGTTTTAGGGTGCATTGAACAAATTCTGCCCCCTCCTCACAGATTTGCCATGTATTTAACTTTTTTTTTTTGCTCTGAATATGGGGTTACAATAACCAATTAGGCAGCACAATCTGTCACAGGATAACTCTTCAGAATAGCAAAAATAGTGAGAAGTAAACATACATCATGTTCGCCTAATTCTCATAATCACTTTTCTTGCCTAGTTGCTTCCAGTTCAGGGTAATACAATTCCGGACAGCCTTTCTGACCCCCACCTTTCTTTTCAGAGGTCCAAGGCGGGAGGTCTTGGCATCTTGTGCTTTGTAGGTCACCCACAGACCACTGGCTATGTGTTGTACAAAGCAGACCGAATCTCCATACTTGATTTCTGGAACGCCCATGCCTTCTATATCTCGCTTGTGACTGGAATCCAATTTCTCCTTGGTTTCCTATTTCACAGAAAATGAGACAAACATGGGCATGTCTAATTAAATAGAAATGCAATACAGAGAGCAAATCACCTATGCAGAATTTGTAAGCTCCGGTATCCATTACCAGAATCTTCATGATGTGCCTGTCCAAGCCAGGATTTCAGAAAGGCTTGCTTCCCTTATCTGCTGTTAACCGTAAAAATCAATGGATTCCAAGTTCCAGCCACTTTAATAATTACTTAAATCCATGGGGAAAGGAGGCAGCTGGTAGGGTCTCTTTTTGGTCCTGACTGTATATAGTTCTCTGTTACATTTTCTATTTTTCTCATCCTGACTTAGATCCTTTAATAATAATGAACACTTTAGTGGCCAATTAACTTATTTTCAGCAAGTTGTATCTTCTGTAATTTTACTGGTTATCTAAACTCACTGATGCAAGGCTTTAAACATGTCTGTTAACATCACATAAACATCTTTAACAGAAGTCAGCAGAGAGAGCAGACTTGTGAATCAGGTAGGGGCCGCTGTGCCAGAAGTGAGATGTACTCACCGGTGTCCCCGTCTCTCACGGCCTCCTCACTTGTGTGTTGCAGCCAATGGCTTTCATTCTTCAATTGCTACTATTTCACTACATCTTTTCTCCAGTCTGGAGAAAGGAGTTGCTGTGCATCCGGGGTGTCTGTTTGGGGACAAGCTGCGGTGCCTGGCACAGAATGAGTCAGGAGGCCGACCCAGGGTGCACGGTAACCCTGTCCCCTCCTCATCAGTCAGGGCCTCTGAATGGTTTGACTCCACTTTCATTCCTCCTCTACATCTTGCATGGAATTGCTCATTTGTAAAAGCCATTAGCTGGACAGCATTTTGAGCTTTTTACGGAATAAAAAATGCAACCTGCTGTTCCCTCTGCCTGTGACCATTTTACTCTCCTTCTTGATGATGGAACAGCAGCAGGTGCACTGAGCTCTTACTGCGTGCGAGGCGGTGTTCTAAGTTCTTTACATGAGTCAACTCTTCCTAACAGCTTTGGGTGCAGCTGCAAATACTATCCCAGTTTTTAGGGGAGAAAATGAAGATACAGAGAGATGAGCAATTTGCCTGAGGTCACCCAAGAAGTTGTGAAAGAGCTAAGATTTCAACCGGGAAGTCCAGCTCCAGAGACTGTGTTCTCCCCACTGCTCTGAACTCCTATTCACCCTTCAACACCCTGTTCGGATGCCCCCTTCTCTGTGAGGGCACAGTAGTCCCTCCCACTGTACTTCCCCAGCACACTCTCATTACTTCACTGGGCACTTAGCACTATATTATAGTGTAAATGTGCTTGTTTATAGGACACTTTCCTTGTGTCAGACTTCAAAAGAATCAAGGGCACGGGCCAGATTTCAATTACTTTTGGATTCCTGGTACAGAGATTCCAGTGCCTTTCAATTACTTAATAAACATACATATACATATATATATATATATATATATGTATAGCTAAGTAATTTTTTTCTTTCAAATATATATTTTCATTTCAGCTCTGATTTATTTTCCTTCAAAACAGTAAAATTAGTTATTCTGTGCACATTTACAGGATCATCTTAGGCAATGTTAATACTTCACAAGAAAATTCTTATTTTCAATGTATGTTGAAACATTGGCTTGATTTTTAAATATGAGATTTCTCAAAATTAACATTTCTAAAGGAACTTATCTTTGATTTTATAACAAAAGCCAATGGGAAAATAGAATGTGATATATTAGGTCTTCTTTAGAGGCAGGTGGTCAAGAATGCATTGATTTCACAGAACAATGGATACTTGATTTTCATTCCAGAAATATCTATAGTCCTGAAGATACTTAGGCCAGTAACAGGATTTAAAATATGCCAAAGTTCTCTCCTCCAGCCTGTTCTCTAAACCATAGACAATGCAGCAAAAGAAAACACACTGCAACTGTTAAATATGAATAATGACATGGAATGCCAAGAGCTCACAGTTAAAATAGTGCATGTTCCCAAACTATCAATGACTACACTCCATTTATTTTCTCAATTTTGTTTATTTAAATATGACTTGGCCAGAAGAAGAGAAATAGTAGGATCTATTTCTCTAGAGCCTGAAATCAATGGATCATGACTGTTTATAGAATGGAGTGTCTCTTGGTGTCTTTGCTTTTACAAAACAGCATGCACTCCCAAAGCTCTATGGTGGTCACTGCAGTGGCCACTTCTAATTTAAAAGAATAGAAGCAACAACAAAAGAAACTAAGACATGGAGATGAAACAACTAAAGCCAACTCAACCCAAATCTAAACACACCAAGGATATACTAAGGAAATGAGAGTGGTCCATGACAGAGAAGTCTGACTGGGCTCATGGCAGGTTGGTGATCTTCTGACTTCTGAGCACGAATGCTCCCTTCTCTGTGTTCACCTGAATATGGCCCCATATGTACTTGCTCTACTGCTGGAAATGGACTCCTCCTAAATGATAGGGTTAATCCAATACTCCCTTCCATTAACTCCCAATTCCTAGAAGATACAATTTTCATTTCTAAAGTTCATATATACCATATGCTTTAACCAAATTGGACTATGTTCCTTTGATATATCAAGGTTCCCTTCCTCTGGGCCTTTACCCACATTACACTTTCTGCTTAGAAATCCCCTATTTCAGGGGCGCCTGGGTGGCTCAGATGGTTAAGTGTCTGCCTTCGGCTCAGGTCGTGATCCCGGGGTCCTGGATCGAGTCCCGCATTGGGCTCCCTGCTGGGTGGGGAGCCTGCTTCTCCCTCTGCCTCTGCCTCTCTCTCTCTCTGACTCTCATGAATAAATAAATAAAACATTAAAAAAAAAAAAAGAAATCCCCTATTTCAACTCTGCATCTTTACATCTCATCCATCAAGCCTTTCCCAGATCCACCTTTGCATTTTCCCTGATCTCGTAGCACTTCCCTTCTCCTCCATCAAGGCTCTTTACCATCTTCTGTGATAGGACTCCCTTGCTGGCATGCTTCCTGTCTGCTACCAGACTGAAAACTCTCCAAGGACAAGACTGGGATTTGCTTGTCTTTGCTTAAAATACGTTGCAAATAATCTGCTTTTGTTTTATTGTTCTGTGGACATCAATTTGTTTATCTCTGTCAACATTCTCTATGTTAGATGATGAGCGGATTCTAAGGAGGAATAGGATACTTGGTATTGAAGGATAATCATCATCATCTCCTGTCTCCATGGAGAACTTATGAAATGGTCCTGACCACATCACAAGTGTTAAATAAATATCTGGTTTAGACGATTAAGTTGCTGCTCTCCAGAGTGATTTAAGATTTCTAGGAGGACAAGGAAAGGAACTGCAACTAGTGTTTTTCTAGTGCCTACTTAGAGCAAAGTATTTCGCTTAGTACTCTGCAATGGCAATACCATCAGTGCATTTACCAAGGATCTACAAAGTGATATGTATTATGCACGACACTTTAAGAATATTTTCTCTCAACCTTTTAATGGTCCTTCTGTTTTCATTTCTCTTACTCTATAGGTGATAAAACTGAGGCTTGCAGAATTTCAGTAATTTGCTCAAAGTCCTGTAGCTAAGTAATGGAACAGAATCCAAAATCAAATAGAATTCCAAAGCCCATTTGTCATTTGAACATAATTTTTTGAATGGTTATCATTAGCAAAGTATTAATTGTATTAATGTTTCAGTTGTTTAAGAGGTATTATAAAGAAGAAAAGGCTGACAGGTTGAAAACATATGCAATTATTTTATGAAAAAATGGCTCTGGGCTCATATAAACTTTAGGGTCATACATATAAACCAGTAATGATAGCAAGGTGACATAGTCTACATTCAAGGTGCAACTGGAGTTTGGGAGAGAGAAGACCTCATTGTGCCTGAGAGTAAGGGATGATTTTATATAAGACAGATACTTGATGTGAGCTTGGCTGGGAGTGAGAAGTGAGAAAGGAAAGAAGGAAGAGGACTTGATTCTAGTAAGACGGGCTTTGTGTGGCAAGGAGAAAGCTTGAAGTCCAGGAAGGGACTTGAACAAAAAGGCCTCCGAACTTTGTACTATAAGTACATGTTTCTCAAACTCACAACATTAACAGACTTTCTCCTGGAAAAGAGGACTTCGGACAAGTTCTTTATCTTCTTCCAGGAGTCAAAGGAAACATTAGGGCTTATATAAGACGGATTGTTAGGAGTCCTACAATAAAAAGCAAACAACAGAAAAAAATAAAACCTGTTGAATTCTGCATAACGCAGCAAGTGCAGCCAAATTGCTTTTTCTAAAAAAAAAACAATTCATAAAATTATCGTTTGGAATACCTCTTGGGAAAAGCTAGCGTTGGCAATGGAAAGACCCTGAGATTTTTAAGCAGGGTGCTAACACAGGGCTGCATCTTAGAATAATTGTTCCAGCAGCAGTGTGAATTATAGATTGAAAAGAAACAAGGCTAGAGACAGCTGATTTTTAAGCTATGCCATCAGGACCTAGCATATCTGGAACGGAGAAGCTCCTAATTCATGTTTATTAATTAGAATGAAATCTGTTATTTGACATATTGAAACTGCCTGTGTCCACAGAGGACAACAAAGTACCTTTCCAACACACTGTAAGCACCCAAAAATGTTTCAGAGGGAAAATGAGACCCATTCATGGATGCTGGGGTAAGCCATCAAGAAAGGCCTGGTTAGTCTGCCCCTTCCTAGGTGTATCTGCAGAAACCTTGAGAAACAACCTTTGGGTTTACTTCTCCACATATATAGTCCTTTTCTAAATTTCTAATCTAGAATAGGAGGTCTTAGAATGTTCTTAAATAAATCACACACTGCAGGACATTGCGAGGATCCTGGCTGGGTGGGAGGCCAAGGAAAGCCCCCTGCTATTCGCTGTGTGCTGGGGGACCAGACTCATCTGCATTAGGGAAGGCGCACTTCTCCAGCGGGCTCTTCCCTCCATCTTTCTCCTTCAATTCCTACACCATCGGGATGAGGTAGGCAGCGCTACTGCCATTTCATGGATAAGGAGACACACTCCCAGGTCGTCTTCCTGGTCTCACTGAATCTGCACAACCACCCTTCAAGACACACTTCTTCATCCCTATTTTTTGGAAAAAAAGACAGATTAAGGCTGACCAGCAAATGGCCGAGCCAGGATTCTCACTCAGGCTTCTTTTACTTCAAAGCCCATGGTTTTCCTTGACTGCTTCTCTATTTGGTCCACTTTGAACAATAAAGACTTGAGAATCATTGATTTAAATTTTAAACATACTGTGTAGACCTCAGAATGGCTAAAATTAACAACACAGGAAACAACAGGTGTTGGTGAGGATGAAGAGAAAGGGGAACCCTCTTACACTGTTGGTGGGAATGCAAGTTGGTACAACTACTCTAGAGAACAGTATGGAGGTTCCTCAGAAAGTTAAAAATAGAACTATCCTATGACTGAGCAATTGCACTAGTAGGTATTTACCCAAAGGGTACAAACACATATATTTGAAGGGGCACATGCACCCCAATGTTTATAGCAACATTATCAACAATAGCCCAACTATAGAAAGAGTCCAGGAAAAGAGGACTTCGGATATGGATAAAGAAGAGGTGGTGTGTGTGTGTGTGTATGCAATATATATGCACACACAATGGGATATTACTCAGCCATCAAAAAGAATGAAATCTTGCCATTTGCAGTGATATGGACAGAGCTAGATGGTATCATGCTAAATGAAATAAGTCAGAGAAAGAAAAAACCATATGATTTCACTTGCATGTGGCATTTAGGAAACAAAACAGATGAATGTGTGGGAAGGGCAAAAAAAAAAAAAAGAGGGAGAGAGGGGGAGGCAAACCATAGAGAATAAACTGAGGGTTGATGGAGGGAGGTGGATGGGGGATGGGCTAGATGTGGGATGGGTATTAAGAGGGGCACTTATTATGATGAGCACTGGGTGTTATTTGTAAGTGATGAATCACTAAATTCTACTCCTGAAACCAACATTACACTGTATGTTAACTAGAAGTTAAAAATTTGGAAGATAAAACAATAAAAAATACTGTGTAGAAATGAAATAAAACTATTGTCTCTAGATGTTTGAATCTTGAGGTAGTTGTTTTCTCCTCTCCCTTTTCCCTCTTTCCTCTGTACCCATCTCCTTCCCTGGCTGAGAACTCAGTGAGGAAGCGGAGCAAGCCAGGGGGCTGGCACAAACAGAGCCAGTGTTTTCCTAAGGGATATCCTGTGAGTCCAGCTGCCATCTTGATTCTGACTGCCAGGAGCTGCTAAGGTTAAAGGGCACATGAGGCCAGTCTACAGAGATGCTTTTCATGCACAGCAGAGAGAGCAGTGCACAGCTTTTAAAAGGCAGGGAAGTCATGTTTGGCCAAGAGCACAGTGCTTAGTGCATACTGGATATTTGATAATTGTTGACTCAACTGAATGTAACATTTTTATACACTGTGGAAAAATTTCCTCTCACTGGGAACAATGATAGCTCTACATCCTTCTGCAATAAAATAGGCAAACTTTGAGATTCTATCTCGACTATTCAAGACGTACAGAATAGTCATGAAAAATAGCTATAAAATAAATGGTTACATGTGATAAGTCTTGATTTAACATCACTAATTCACTCTTCCCTGAAAGGAATTCAGCACTCTAAACTGATGTGGAAACATGACATCTAGATGATATTTACTCTGGCATGGCAATACTAAATCACATTATCTGACAATCCTTGGGGAATGGCCTTGCAATGTCAAGACAATGTGAAAATGATGTGAAATCAAGTTCATAGAAATCTGACTTCGATGTTCAAAATAATGAATCTGTCTCCTTGAATGCTGATAGGCAGATAAAGATCCAAAATGATTACACAATGATGACAGGATACTTCTATGATGATGATGGGGGTTAAAATGAAATGGATTTGAGGCTGGTTTAATGTATGACCACATTCTTATATCCCTTGAGCAATTTCCACACTTATCACCTGCTACACATTATGCCAGGTGCTGGGATACCAAAAGGCGGCATGTGTGGTCCTTGTCATCTAAGGGCTCCCGGTCCAGTGAGTGATGGCTGTTACAGAAACATAGACAGGGGCCTACTGGAGGCCCACGGAAGAGCCCTCCTCTTGTAAAGGGCATCTGACACTAGTCTGGAAAGATGAGCAGGAGTTCGTGAGTGCGGGTGTTTAGGAGGGGTAAAAGGCATTCTAGGCACAGGTTGAGCAATGAGAAAAAAGAACATGTTTAAGGGCTGATAAATATTTAGTAAGCCAGAGCTCAAGGCAACTGTGAGCAAGTGATATAGAGAGAATGGAAGGGTAGGCAGAGGTCAGATCTTAACATTTTATGACAGATTTCAAATGAGGGGCAACCAGATTAAGAGCTGTGTTCAAGGTCTCAGAGAGAACAGATGGGAGTCAAGGCCAGATCTAGGTGACCTGGAAGCCACACTCTATCAAATACCACTTAGGTTTAAAGGAATAAGGTGTGATGCTATAGTTCAGAGGCAACAAGACATCCCAGACCTCTAGTTTGGTTTGGATCACCCTGCTGAAGGAGAGGGATAAAAACTGACCAAGGTCACTCCCTGCTCATTATTCTACATGCTTCCCATACTTGCTCAAAGACCTTGGTTTGATTTCATCTGAGCCAGGCCAGGCCCACGACTGCTGCAGGTGTGAGTTCTGACCCCCTTTCATGAAGGCTCAGTCACATCCTTGTCCGATCCACGTGTACAAGATTCACAGTGTACCTGCCGCTTCTTCGTAAGGGCAGCCTGCTAAGGATGTTAACATGCACCTGCAGCTGTCTCATGGCCCCAGTTTAGAAGTCATAGCTGTTGCTGACTAATGTAGCCAGACAGGAACATGCAGTGGGAAGCCCATCAGTGCCAAATGACTCACAGCCCAGCCAACCCAGTGCTGCCCTGAACACACGAGCCCCAAGAGTCCCCCTCCTGGGAGTCTCTTTTACTGTGTTCTAGATTCCCCAACATACAGAGAGGATCAGGTGAATACCCCCCCTAACGCCACTGACAGAGGCACTAAAGACACAGTATCTCTACCTCCCAGCCTTCCCGTTGGGATCCCCTAACCCCCGTGCCACCACCCAGATCCTGAAATGGTATCTCTGACTACTGTCAGCCATCTGCTCCATCCTGTAACACATGTAACAGGCAAGCACTGGCTAGATGACTCAGCACCTTCCCGCTGTTGAAAAGCAGAGCCAAAAGTCTCCTCCTGCTGGGGAACCTCACTACTCCCCGGTGAGGGTGAGCACACTGGAGTGGGCATTTAAGGAGGAAAGCCGGCACCCAGCAAGGTAAACATACATTTACTAGGGAGGAATCTGGGGCCCCAGAGCACTCAAGGCATTTCTAGCGTTCTTCTCCCAAGAGCTCTTTGGACTGTGTATGGCAGAGCAATGTGTTCTCCATACATTCTTGCTTTCGGTGTAGCTTCACATTCTAAGATGTCAGATGCTCCGCCCACACAATGTCCTAAGGAAGCCCCGATTTCCTGGGGGGGAACACAGCCATTTCTTGGCCTACCGAGGAGCCTAGGTCATTTTGACTTCAGTTCCTCGCCCACTGAAATGAACGTAGCTGGGCCGAGTACTGCGGCACTGGGAGTTATTTAAAACCTCTAACGTAGTGACTCCAGTGAAATGTAACAACATTGCCAAGTGCATAGGACAATATGACTCATGGGTGACTTTTACCTCCAGCTCTGCTATGCCGGCCGTCCCCATGGTACCTCGGTGACTTCCAGCCATCGGCTGCTTGCTTCCACGTGCATAGAGATGGAAGGACCTGGGGAGCTAAGCAATGGGCCTTTGGAGGGCAAGCGTGCTCACAGGCCAGGAGCTGTGCCAAGTGGAAGGACTCTCTGTGGTGCTCTGAGTTCTTCTGGCTGTCCCCAGTGGCCTCGGTAAGCGCTTAGCCATCCTCCACAAGGCTGAGCCAAGAAAGGAATGGAATGGAAGAGTCCCCCTGGAACAGGATGCTGCCAGCTGCCTGGAAGTCCATGTGAATGCCTGCTGTAACCAGATAAGCCCCTTTCTGAACTAGTAGTGGCCACAAAGTCATGGATCCACCCCAGGGCCCCAGGTCTAGAGGGGGCTGAGGGATCGTGGTAGAGCACTCGAAGAAAGAAAAAGCCAGGCTAGCATTCTTAGAAAGGAATTTACTTGGTCACCAGCCAGAAGGAGTCATTTCTTTTTTTTCCCATCTCTTTTTCGCCCTCCCACACTTGCTGTCGCCCGCAGCACCCCATGTCCAAGTTGGCTCTTAGGGAAGAATGTGATCTAGCTTGTCTCTGTTCTTCGGATTTTTTTGTTGCTTTGTTTCACCAATTCTTTTAGCAAGTTACACTGCTGTAAATCACTTGGCGGAGGCCAAAATGTTTTACTACACAGATCCACGTTTGTACTTAAAGTCTTTCTTTTGCTGGGAATCTTAAAAAACAAAAGTGAAGGGAACATAAAGGAGATGTGCTCAGAAAACCAGAATGAAGTCAAGGAGCCAAAATACCATTTAAAGAGAAGCAGATAGGAGGTGATGTTTGAGAAGAATTTAGGGTAGGAAGTTCATATATTTTAATGTTGGAAATATAGGTGTGGAAATAGCTTAACTATGATATGTAGCCATTTGGGGGAGAAAAACTTATATGCCAGAGATTCTCTGCCAGGAAAGACTCTGGGACCATAAAAAGAAGGAAAAGAAAGGAGTCTGAACCCCCTGCTTCAAAAGAGGGCAATGCTGGAAGACTGTCCTCCTCTGATTCATTAAGAAGCAGAGCTGTCCCACAGAAAATTCAGCTGTCAGCTCCACACCGAGTCCCACATGAACGGAATCATCAACAACCCTTTAATCCACTCATCTATGGTTGGAGACTTGGGTTGCTTTCATATCTTGGCTATTAAAGATAATGCTGCAGTAAACATAGGGGTGCATTTATCTCTTTCCTGAAATCATGTTGAGAACACAAATCAAGATCTATTTCTGGAAAAAAGCAAAGAAGAATGAAACTAGAGATGAAGCCCCCAAAGGAGATGTCAAACTGTCTTGTTAGGAGGTGCCGACTCCCTGATAGCTAGGCCTGCGACTGAGCACAGACTTTCCTACGCTTGGATGATCTTTCCAGAACAATCATAAAGTGACAGAGCATCCAACTCTCTGTCAGAAGTCAGCTCAGCATGCAGTTCTGACCATCCAACTAGATCCAGTTCGGAGTGATGCAGAGTTAAAGCCTGACTGGACGTTAAAGATAGGAGACTGCAAAAAAACCGCTGTCTATATACACATCAAAAGGCAAAGCTACATGTTTGCGGTTAACCTAACTAGCCCAGGGTCCACTTTTAATGAAGGCTGGGGATGGATGGGTAGGAGCTAAGAGAAGTGGAGGGAAGAGACCTCCGAGGGAATGAATGAGGAAGGTACTGGTGACTTTATATAATACAGATAACTACAAGATGAGGTCATGTCCAGACTGACGCCTTCTCTACATCTTTCTGAAAGAAATCGCTTCCTTGATTTAACCCCATGTAGCACTGAAACTCGTGCCTCTACATTATCATTGTCTTATAGGACTGAAGCATATGCTTAAAAGTATTGAAAACAACTTAGAATATATCAAGCAACAGCATCATCTTTCATTAACCTCTGAAAAACACTGCCCATTTCTGTGATCCTTTTATTTTCTGGGGCTTTCCACTCTTCTTTGAAGTCTCTCTTTTAAGACTTAAACCTGCCTCCACGGCCCCCATTCCCCTGTAAACTTAATTCAAAAGCTAGAAGAAGACAGTGTTTCTCATAGGTCTAATTTCCAATTCCATCTCATTCTAGTCCACTTTCTTTTTGGTCACAGTTCTGCCTGGAGGGCTCAGAGCTTTCACTTTTAGAATGAGGTCAAAGTCCACTTCCTCACCCCTTACCTTGGAGGCCCGGAAAGAGAAGGCTGTGGACTTGGTGTCTGACTTCACCCGGTCCTGCAGTATAAGGCCTTGGTCCTCTGTCAAGGCCAGGTAGTGGCCTGTGGTGAGATGCCGGAGCCGGAAAGCCTGGCCCCATCTGATGTTACTGCCACTCCAACTGTGCAGAGAGAAGAGCCGAGAAACTCAGTCTATTTCAATATTTATCCTGGACTTTCTTCCACACACTAGCAGAATTGTAATCCCTCTGTGGTTTATCCCCTGGAGGGACAAAACGCCCGTCTCCTGGCTTGCTCTAGGATTTCGGGTCTCCTGACAACTCGGCATGGTACTTCTCTTGCAGCCTCTCAACACCAACAAGGAGGCACCCTCATGCACCATGGGTGGGAACGTAAACTGGTGCAGCCACTGTGGAAGACAGTGTGAAGGTCCCTCAGAAAATTAAAAATAGGATTACCACATGATCCAGTAATTCCACCACTGGATATTTACCCAAAGAATAAGAAAACACTAATTCAAAGAGATAAATGCACCCCTATGTTTACTGCAGCATTATCTTTAATAGCCAAGATATGAAAGCAACCCAAGTCTCCAACCATAGATGAGTGGATTAAAAAGATATGGGGCATGTGTGTGTATGTGTGTGTGTACATACATATATACAATGGACTATTATTTAGCTACCCAAAAAGAATGAGATCTTACCATGGATGGATCCAGTGGGTATAATGTTAAGTGAAGTAAGTCAGTCAGAGAAAGACAAATACCTTATGATTTTGCTCATATGTAAAATTCAAGAAACAAAACAAATGAACAAAAAGAAAAGGACAAAAAATAGACTTTTAAATACAGAGAACAAACTGGTGGTTGGTAGAGTGAGGTGGATGGGGAGATGGGTAAAACAAAGGGGATTAAGTGTACACCTAATGAATACTGAGTAAATGTATAGAACTGTTGAATCATATTGTACACCTGAAACTACTATAATACTGTATGTTAGTTATACTTCAATAAAAATAAAAGCAGGGAAAAAGACCACAACAAGAAAGATGATCCTGGGACAAGTTAACTATTTAATGTAACTAGAAGTCCCAAGCTTCCAATTTTCCCTTCACTCCACTGAAGTTTCTTGATATACAAAAACCACAAAAAGAATGCCTTATAAGGGAAACTCATTTTTGGAAAAGCAAAGCCATCCCTAATGTATTATCTCAACTCAAACTGTACTACCACACAGAATCCTATCTTTGAGAGAAATGGTAAAAATACTTGGGCAACTTACACTCGCCAGAGAGAGGTAGATAATAAAGAAGTCTGTGTGTGTGTGTGTGTGTGTGTGTATTTTTGTATTAGAGGGTGATCCATTCTGTGGAAAAAAAGTGAAGCAAAATAAGATGATTTAGATAAGGGAGACCTCCTGTTGAAATGGCAACCTTTCAATGGTCCTACATCAAACTGTTGGCATTCAACAAAAGTTACAATAAGAGTTAGGCGAGAAATTATCCACTGAATAACTTGAAACTCATTATCTTTTGAGTTAGAATAAAATCTTTAAGTTAGAATAAAATCTCATGGTTAGGCCTCTGGGGAAATAAACAACCATAACTGGAACTATTATATATACATACCAACTTTGACTTTGTAAAAAAGCCCATTAAGCAAGGCTTAATATCCTGAGAACAAGATTATGTTAGAGCAAGCATCTTAACAGGGCTGGAAAGAGAATATAAATGCTCCAAGCCAGCTATCAAGTGGGTGCTCCTTAAAAGCAATATTCTTTAAACCAGTAACCTCCAAAGAGTTTCTCAGTAAAAACTGTAAATGTATCTATGTGTGTATGTGTGTAAGTTCTAGTATTTTCTCCTGATCTATAATGGATTACCTTGAAAACCACCTTGGGGGCATACACCCTCACGAGAGAGACATTTACCGTGAACATACGTTCAGAGGGAGGCTGAGGAGCCAGCTGGCAGGAACAGCAGAGAAGGAAAAGCAGACACTGTCCCTCCTCTGTTATCCCAAGCAGCTAGTTTAGCTCTAGCCTGACTTGCAATCCCTCTTGGCAAAATAATGGCCCAGAGCTTACTGGATCCCCCTTTGTGGTGTGACGTTCGGAGACCACATGTTTTTCCTCAAGCACACAGCTCAAGTCTCAGCCTCCTGTTCCTTCCACCCAGGTACAATATTGTTTCTGACCAGTCCGGTAAATACGGTTTCCCTCTCGGCTACCTCTCCAGTGGTGCTTTAATCTTCTCTACCTCATGCCATCACAATCACTAGTCTCATTTAAAGCCAACATTCCACTGGAGCCAACACAACTACTGAGAAGAGAAACACTAGGTGGGTTTCAGAGACTCTGTTTAAGGAAACAAATGGGAGAAGTATTTTGATGGCTTTCAGCAGACCCGTCCAAGCTCACCTTCTATAACCTGGCCACCGGAAGGGGAGCAGGAGTGGGGGCTGGGTTCAGGGCTTCAGAATCAAAACAGAAGTCTTGGAAATTCTCATTCTCCCAATCTCACTCTCTCTCTCTCTCTCTCTCTCTCTCTCTCTCTCTGTGCGTGTGTGTGCTGCTTTTGTTTAAAAACAAAGTCAGGAAAATTTCAAAACAGCTCTGGGCCAAGGAACTTGTGAGAGTTTGCCTGGTGATGTGGCATCAGTGAAATTTTTAAGAGAACAGACAGTACAGCAAAATAAAATTATCTTGAAAAGAGCACCACCCTGACCCTCCATTACCTTATCCGAAGGGGTTCCACTCTCCACAGAGATCTGGCTCGTGTCCCAGCTCCCCCAGCTTCATAGAAGATCCTCCTGCGAGCAGAGTTGGAGATTAGCCTCTGAGCACGACACTGATCAGCACTGGGGAGGGAACAGCTCCCTGCAGAGGCTGTTCAATCCCTGCCGTTCTTTCCAAGCCCTCATGTAGTCAGCAAAAACTGAGAGCATGAGTCAAAGAGAAGCACAATTTTCCAGGCTCAATCGCTCAATCTTTTAGGAGGGAAAAAAGGCGCTAAAGGGGAGGGAAGTGCTCACCATATACGGATCGAGGACACTCATAGACCTCAGGTGTACAACAAAAAGGACTGTCTCCATTTCCACATCAGGAATCAACACAGCCTCATCACATACCATCAGAGCAGATACCAAATGCTCTGATTCTTTTAGGTTAAGTTCCTTGTAGTTTTACATCTTTCAAAAATGTATTTGTACTTTTTAAAAATGTACCTGTCCTTTTAAAATACGCAGGCAATATGGTATGACTTCATTTCCATTATTCTAGGAAGTCTGGAGCAAAGCTTTATGCTCAGCTGCTATAGTAGGCATAACTTTATCACTCTACCGTTGTCGCCTTTCCTGCATTAAAGATAATCTTTTAATATATTTTTAAATAAAATGTATATTTTGGAATGATTTTAGGTTTACAAAGAAGTTGCAAAGACAATACAAAGAGTTGCACACTTTCACTTGGTATCCCCTAATGTGATCTTGCACTGTATGTAAGATGTACATGCTACCCTTGTCAAAACGAAGAAACCAACATTGCTAGCTCATGGCTAGCTAAACTCAAGGCTTTACTTGGATTTCAGCAATTTTTCCATCAGTATTTTTCTTCCTGTTCCAGGATCCAATCCAGTAATACCACAATGCATTTAGCTGTCCTATTCTCCCTCGTTTCCTTTGTTCTCTTCTTAGACTTCCCTTGTTTTCCACGACTTTGACAATTTTGAGGAGTTGTGGTCAGGTATTCTGTAAAATGGCCTTTGATTTGGGTTTGCCCAACGTTTATCTGATGATTAGTGAACTCTGTTTTTCATTCCATACAATAGGGACCGACCTACCTACATAAGTGACCGATTCTTGTTGAAGAGCGTATCTCACGAAGAGTGGTCCCAGATTACCTGGTATATGGAATCCAGACTCTTTTCGAGAATCTTGTGACCTTAGATCAAGACTGATCACTTAACCACATTTAATCTCACCAATTTCACTAAAATCCCACCACAGAAGATTTGTGTATACCACAACTGAATCACTTGAGCCCCAGAAGAATCTTGATCTAGATTTTGAGACAACAGGTCATCGATAGAGGTGAGGAGAAAATGTGCAATTCCTATTTTTTATCTGAAGAAGTACCATAATTAGGAGTTGGTTGAAAATACCAGCTTGGGAGTCAGGCAGACCTGAGTGTGCGTCTGTTAGCTGTGTGACCTTGTCAGGTCCCTTCACAGCTCTGTACTCGGCTTCGTCATCTGTAAAATGAGTCTAATTTGGTTATGTAAGTCACAGAATGGTTGTGAGAAGTTAATGCGGCTTTTTTTGACGTGCACAAAGATGTTCACAGATGTACAAATACTGTGTAGTACAAATTTATCCAAACTTTGTTTAAATACAGATGTTTCCATCATGCATAGAAAAACACATGACAGAAACACAACGAAACATTGCATTAATAGCGGCTACCTCTGGGTGGTGGGATGATAGAACACATTCTAAACCTTTTTCAAACGTACGTGTGATCAGGAAACACTCAGTAAAGATTGAGAAGGAAATCCTGTGTGACTTGAGAGCTCTAACTGCCCAGGTGTCCCTGTGCCGGGTCTAGAACAGTGGTGACACCTCACAAGTCACACAAACTTGCTGAGTTTTTCACTCCTGCTTCTCCCCACTCAGTGAGAATTGGAAGGGCCTCTCAGGTGAAGAAGGGAGAACAGCTCACCCTATGTCACCGGATCAGAGAACTCTCTCCCTCTGACATCTGAGGAATTCTCGAAGGTTAATCGCTCCTACCTGGGAAATGCGGGCAGCTTGCTCCATTTAATCTTGTAAGGTTACAGAGGTTGAAACAACCTGTTCCCATTCTCTAAAACAATTACCCAACGAGAGGAGTTAGAGTGGGTGGTGAGCTGAGGTGCTTTGAAAGCTGGGCTGACAGCTCAGCCTTGGCTGCAAGAGGTTAAGACATTCACCCCCAGGGGGCTTGACAAGCCAGAGGCAGAGCCAAAGACCAGAGCTCAGGTTGCTGGATTGCTGCTTTCAGGTTTGCACCCTGGGAGGGTCAGCCTCTCTGCCGGGCTTGCTTTCAGGCTTTAGAAGGAATAGAAATGATTTCCTCCGGAAAGTCAGCTCCCTCCCTGTGGCATCAGGGAGGGTGCTGCATGCCTGAAGGTCTGCTGACCTCTTTTAGTGCATTCCTGATTTTCTATTCTTT
This sequence comes from Mirounga leonina, assembly GCF_011800145.1. NCBI lineage: Eukaryota > Metazoa > Chordata > Mammalia > Carnivora > Phocidae > Mirounga > Mirounga leonina. The sequence continues at coordinate 11,342,278 of NW_023270839.1, forward strand.
TGGGTTCTCCCAGATTTCAGTATTCCTGGCCATCCTGGCCAGTTCTGAGGATTTCCCTGATGACACAAGACAATGAGGGGGGCTTATCACTCACCTCACCTAGACAGCCAATGCTAAAGCATCGTCTTGTGATTGAGAGACCAGCTGATACAAAAATGCAGGTCCCAGTATAATGAATAGCTCCTTACTCACCCCTTCATGCTTCCTTATAAAGTCTCAACCCCTTCATGCTTCCTTATAAATGAAAGGATATGGCTTTTTTATCTGTGAATTTATTTCCCCCCAAATACAAATTAGATCCTGTGGAATCCTCCACCAAGGGAAGGTCACCTTTGTCTTATTTCAATGATGGCATGCAATGCCTGCTTCAAGGTGCCCATTTGGGGAATTCCTCTCCATCTGTTTCACTCTCCCTAGCACCTCCTTTCAAATATTTGTGCAGTTTTTCCTTTACTCAGGCTCTTGTTCATGTACTTGACAGGAATGCCACCAAATGACAAGCTTCTCCAAGCAGAGTTTCTGCTCAGGATGTTTCTAATTTGGTTCTAAATTTAATGACAGGTGTGTGTGTGTGGGGGGAGGGCAGGTCAAGGGCCATGCACAGGATTATCATTTCATTTTTTTCCAAATTCCTGCCCTTTAAAGAAGAACTGGAATGGGAAGGAAGAACTAGTGTGTTCGGATGTGTTCCATCTTAGATGTAGCTAACTGCAAAACTCATAAAACTTCAGGTCTTTATCTACCTGTAAATCTTCCCTTTAATGCACAATAAGATATTAAAGAGACAGCACGTGGGCTCTTGCATAATTTTACTGTACAAAAAAAAAAGGAAAAGAAAAGTCACAATTGGATATTGTGAAGGTGAAGCACCTGAAGCACCTGAAGCAATGACATTATTTAGGGTATGGAATCCTTAATTCTAAGGTCAGCCTAATGCCCTTCCTCAGAGATAACTGTCAGTTAACTGGACCAGTGTCGGGGAGGCAGGGAGTGAATTAATTAGGCACTTGCCATAGGTCTGTGATTTATGTGTCCTAGGTCAGGTCTCGTTCCCATGGAGAGAGATTCAGAAGAGAGAATAAGTAGGAAGAGACTCAGAACAACAGGGATACATACTGCCAATGCATAGTTTCTAAGACACACATTAACACATTCAAGCACACTGCTCTGCTCCTGAAGGTCCTCTTAGTTCATCAGATAAGGAACAAGCTATGGCTGGAGAGTCAGCCACATAGCTTCCAGGCTGCCATCTGAAAGCAGCCAGTATGTGACCTTTGGCAGGAGCCTGATCTAAATGCTCTCTTAGCTGTGAGGACGTGATCCCATGTTTCTAATGAAGTAAAAGAAATGCAGTTAACAAGGTTCCCATAGGCATTACACAAAAACAAAGAATGTATTACCTCTGGAAGATCACACCCATTGCTGCTACAAATTCAGCCTAATTTGGATCCAATTTTATTTTTAAAAAATATTTATCACATTTCTATAGTTACAGGGGCAAAGCTCTTTATACTCTGTTCCTTTGATGTTAGACAGACTACCAAGGGACTCTTCGGTATGAGTTTAAGATCTGGATTAGTATCTTCCATCTCTTGGTTTTGAATTTTGAAAAGCATTCATTGAGGAGTCAAGCAAAGCATCGCCCTCAGAAGCATCCTCTGAATGTTGCCCTTGGCACCATCCCTGCTAAATCCAGCTCCTGTTGGATACCGATACTTGGTTTCTCCAATCCTATTTGGTAATAAGCAAAATGAAATCACCCAATGCCACCTAAATGACTTCACACATGAGAGGGGGGAAAAGAGAGATCTGCCTCTGATGGTGAGTAACTTAGGTGCACAAACTCCCTAGAATGACTCACCTGATTTCTGTCACCAAATGGGTGCTTCCATCTACAATAAATGCCCCAGAAACTCCTTAGGCAGAGCAGAAACTAAAGAAAATGAAGGTACTGGGAAGCTTTATGGAAGAGCTTGCTTAAGAAGCAGCACGTGTATCCACGTACTCCTGTGAGCAAACTCCAGTGCGTTGCCATTCCTGTCTCACAAACTGCATCCCATGGCTGGAGGGAGGTTTGCCCATTGGCCGATGCTTACAGAATTCATCTGTGGCCATACCCAAATGCAAACTCTTTAGTCTGAGGCACCTGAGACTGGAGACAGCTGGGAGAAGGATGACGCTATCGGCTTACCTGTGCTGAGCATCATTCTGGTCTGTAGATGGTATTGTCAAACACTCATCGTGACCGTGGAAGAGACGTACTACGTGACCACCAAGTAGGTATCCTAGTGAGAGAATTATATTCTACTATGAACTTATGGGAAATTTAATGATGAGAACACCATGTTTAAAAAGGGTAAATTCATGCAGGTCTGAGTTAGTTATGGAAAACACCAAGAAAGAAGCATTTGGAAAATGACAGATTCCATGAATTCTGGCCTCAGGAAGAAAAGACAAGAAAGTCAAGACAATTCTAACACTGAAAGTTAAATAGGATTTCACAGATGAGCAAGTCCAACATCAAAACGTAGGGTGAAAATAGTGTCAACTCACACCATTTAAAGGAAAATGATGTTGCTACTGTGAGGAAGATAAGGATTTTCCAGTTGCTTAGGATGAAAATATATCCAACATGAAATTCCTGGATAAGCTCTTACAGTCTCGATGTGTCTATTTTGTGGCAAAATCCCAACCAAATTGCAGTCATGGTGAAGAAAGAGGATGCTGGGAAGGAGGTCAGCAAACTTATTAAGAGCTGTCTTAGGGGAAGCTAGCTTTTGAATGCATTTAACAGACACAGATCAAACCTGGATGCTCATCCCACAGCACCGAAGGGAGGTGAAATGTCATTCTAGGATCCCAGAGCAGATGAGCCACTATCGATAAGCACTTAGCTTTCAGCATAAGGAATCTCAATAGTCATGGAGTTGCAAGATGTATGGGAAACAATGAGCTTCAAGGACATAATGACCCATTAGTCTTCAAATAAATTCTGAGCCTTAATTCAAAGAACATACAGGGAGAGGGACTCCAGTCTGAGGTTTACCTTGTACGAAGAAATGGAATTTGTTATCGCTTTGAATAAAAAAATTCTCTAGACTAGTCTGTTCCCAGGAGACATACGGACTTAATATACTCATGTCTCCATCAGGAGTTTTTTAAAAAAAATCACATAATTAGATCACTTCAGGGGCTACCAAACTATTCTGAGTGTTGAATTAACAGTAAGGATGATGAAATGAAATCATGCCAGAGGAGAAAGGGGTGTTTATCAGTACAAATTGTACAGGGACAGTGTGATATTCCCATAGTTTTTTTTTTTTTTTGTAACCATGTGAGGCAAGTTCTTCTTAAACTTCTTGCAAACAGTCAGAAATCGTTTCCCAATTTTCCTCTACCTTACTGTACTAATAGTTGCAGTTGTATACCCTTTTTTTGCATTAAAATCATTCATGATATACTGTCGGGGAATTCTTAACAGCCAATTTATTTAGAAAAATTAAAACCTTCCACAATCGTGCTCTTGATTACACTCTATCATTTCATGATGGCGAGGCCATGCCCCACTTGGATCCATCATTTGCAGTCTTCAGGCTTTTCCAATCAATATTCTATTCACACGGAGAAAACTGCCAAGTGCTGGTGCATTACAGCGCTTACTAACTGAACTCTAGCTGGGCAATATTCGGGAAAGAAGGGTCATGACAAGGACCACTTATGCTTTCAGGGCTGAAGTGGGCTTCTCACCAGGGATGCTGAGAGGGCATTTTCTGCCTGGCCAGATGACTCAAGTGATGAGCTATCCAGGCTAAATTACAAGGGCACTCAACACATCGATAAGGACCTTTTTGACGTGATTTGCAAACACTTCTTAATTAATCTCCACAAGTTGTCTGTTGGGACTGGGGAATCATTTTATTCCTACTGTGAAAATGAAAAATTAACATGGAGAAGATCCAACCAAAACTTTCTTGGGGAAGACTGAAACCCAGAGCTTCTTGATTCCTGACAGAAAGGGAATGACAACAGACTCAAGGTGGTGGGTTAGTTTTGGTGTAAAAGCCTTTTTAAAGCCTTTTTAAAAGCCTTCCACATGTTGCTGAAAGAGTTAAAAATCTGTCATTACCTGACTATTCAGCTTTGTTCTGATGCCTCCTGAAACTAGGACAACACTTTGACATCCTTAGTTTTCCCTCTATTTTCAAACATCTTATCATAGAAGGGCATTCCCAGTTTGAAACTACTGGGCTCAGGATCAAAAATCTGGTTAAAGCTGTGGTATGAGTATTTTTAAAAAATTCTGATCTTGCTGTAAAGTGCTAGAATGGAAGATGATAACCTATATCAGTCACTGGCATTTGATTATTCTACTCAGCTGCAATATTGCCCATGAGTATGGTAAGGCCAGTATATTTATTCTCTAACTTGAAAGGTGCATTGACTTTGCCTGGCTCCAAGAAATAGGATATGTTGAACAAATTTTGATGATCTTACTTCCACAGGAAAAATAAAATACTGAGAAAATTCTATTACTGTTAAATGGTCTTCCATAAATACGAGTAAAAACAAATGGCCAAACACACTTTTATTATAAAGTCTTCTTCCACCTGTATGGAGAGATGCGTTGGGGAGAAATAGTACCAGCATCACCTTCTCGGAAAATAGTCTCTTCTAAGACTGAAGTTGCTGAGGCCTATACCCTTCTCACCAGTAACCATAAATGGAAAGAAAAAGTCAGTGGGAGAGGGAGAGTGCATATCCAAATCCTGCATGCCTATATACTCTAAAGGTGGGCTCTAAAGGATTAGAAGGTATTGTCAGGAATGCCCCTGTCATCAGAAAGCAGGACAGAAAATAATCCACACCCACATCAGAGAATGAGATTCAGGGGAACTAAAATAATGTTAGCTGCGTAGCAAGACATGAAGCAGGAGCTGAGAAGCAGCAGAAAATGTCAATATATATAGCTCAAGACAGACTGGACGGCTGAGGGCTGAATGCACATAAAAAAGCACACCTTCTTCAATGCTACTTCCTGAGCACGTAGGATGTACATTCCAGAGTGTTTGCATAAAAGAGGCGTCCACTTGTATGTTCCCATTTGATACTGAGAGATGCTGCAGCAGAAACAGAAATGAGACATCCTTTAAATCACCAGGCCAGTCCTGACAGAAGCAGCTCAACCCAGAATCTCAAGGATTGAATTCAAGAGTCTCCCTGTCATCAGGCTCTTTCTACATAGCCCGTAGGAGACTGCTGTACACAATCTAGAAGCAGCTTCAAAGTGGGACACTTTATTCAGGGAAGAGGAAGTTTTCAGCTGCAGAGGTGGCAGACGAGTGTTGACTTCATCCCCTCAGCTGGATCCCTGATTCAACAGGAAGTTATAAAATGTCTCATCTTGTTAGAAGGGAATTCACAAATGGCAAATGACTCCAGCATTTGGTCTAGGCAAAGTAAAATTGCCCGCAGTAATGGTGCTGAGAAGCTTAAAAACTTCTCTCTGACACTTCTCTGATATTTGGACACCTGAGGGCTTGATGTCAGTGATGCCCAGTACCCAATCCCCAGGTGCAAAAATCTCACCTGCATCTTTCAACCCCTGTGACGTGCCATTTGCCAAAACATTTTAAATTCTCCATTTCTCCCACATCAGCTTATTTTCCTATATCCTGTTCTTTCTGGCTTGTTCTTTGCTGGACAAGAGCTAAACCATGTGAGAAATTCACAGTAAAGGTAGCTAATGTATAAATGGTTTTCTCAGGAAGTGCCTGGGCATTTTAGAAGAGTTGCTGGGCACAGTACCTTAATCTGAAAGGACAATTAACAGTTAAATTTCCAGGCCCCATGATAATGTGGCAAGGGAGAGAACTGAACCACCTACCTTTCTGGTATACTGTGCAAAGGATTCTTATCCTACCCAACTTAATGTGGCTCAGTTTGCCTCAGCCATTAGTTCCTAAAGGAAAATATTCTGAAAGTGAAAAGATGACTGTTAGGAGGTACTTACAAGGTATCTTTCAGAGGACACGCTCACGAGGATGAGGTCATCACCAATTCGAACTTTCTCTCCCTCAGATCTCTGTTTGGAAGCGGGATGTATGGTCCACCAACAGGCTTCTCCTACATAAATGCTCCTTGAGTTAGTCATTGCTTCATGGAAATCAGTGTCCCTAATTCTGTCCCTCATTCTCCTTTCTCCTGATAACAATCCTTCAAGAGCACATGCACACACATACACATACTCCAGACCTCAGTCTCTATTTAGCCGCATATCCACTTGACTATGTCCAACACTTTTGCTCTCTCTAGTGACAGGAAGACAGTGTTTGGGAGAGAGTATTGGAGGCCAGAAACTATAGAAGCCTTTGACTATTTTTAAGACATATAGAAAAATGCATTCTTCAAAGGCACTTACAAATCTTTAAGAATTGACTTCACTGGTCTACTACTTATATACTTTTATCTTTGCCACACTCTCCATGAAATTCTATTAAAATATGAGTAATTCTACTAAAAAATCAGAGATTTTCAAAAGGCCTAAATCTACAAAGACTAGGACAGCAGGTGAAAAGTTGATAGCAAAGAAGAGAAATGGACAATTTGGAAAAAGGAAAGCAGATAGATGCTTTTAGTGAAGAGGAAGCTAAAATCCAAGTCTTTAAGAAAGTAAGAAAATGGAGAAGTCGATTTCAAGAAATAAAGCCATCCCTGCTGTGTGTTTCCCAGAAAGTCTCCCAGAATTGGGAGGTAAGTTACTTATAAAGGTAGCAGCAGAAGATGGAGTTGAAAGCAGAATTGACTAGAAGCTATTAAGGAACTTTTATCTCCTGCCACATCTTTTTCTGTACCCTGCACAGCCAGATGACTCCTTCTCCTCTACCCTACAGAAGATTGAGTTAAATCCACAGAATGACCAACCATCAAAGTTCTGGTTTTGTAATACCAACCACTGTCAAACAAGGAAGTGAAAAGTATTGTGAAAAATAGAGAATCATTAAAATTTTATGCCCTGATGAGTAAAACCCCAGCTCCTTTCCCTCTGCCTCTGTGCCTCATACACTAGCTGAGATGCTAAATCTCCTCCTCCCCTCAAATTTAAGGATTCTTCTTTAGGAAAGCCAAACTACCCAACATAAAATATAATTCTGTCTGGGCACCTCCATTGAAATGCCTAGTCCTTGCCAGGTTAGCCAAAAGTGAGGCTTGACAGATGGCAAGCCATTGTCACACACTCAGGGTTTCTGGTCAGCTTTTACTGCCTTGATCTGAACATGAAGGGAGACCAAGGATCACCCAGCATCTAAGTCAAGTCACTAACATGAACGGCAAGAACAAAACAGTGGGGAAAGAGACTTGGAGAAAGAAAAGATTACAGAGAACCAAAGAAAACTTTTAAAAAGTCATATAATTAATAATCTTAGAGAGATAAGAAAAAGTTACATTCATAAAGCAGGAATGAAAGTATCCATGAATGATCCCTTTGGAGAAAAATTCTTTGATCCTGAAAGAGAGAGAAAGAAACAAGAGGGTTATAGGATAAAGTAAAAAAAAATCTCCCCAAAAGAATGAAGAGAAATAGATTAGAAATAGGAGTGAAGAGAAAATTAGAAAACCAATCTAGAGGATTTCCAGAAAGCATAAACAGAGAAAACAAAGTCAGGAATTAATGAAGAAATAGTATTAAACATTTCCCAAAGCTAGAAGACAAGCATTCAGATTGAAAAGGCCCACAGGGTCCCTAGCACAGTGGAGAGAGATCCACACCAGGGTCCATTCTCGTGAGACTTGGAACAAATAGGATCCATGCCCAGACATATCACTGTGGAATTTCAGACAGAAGGGCAAAAGAAAAATCTAAGTAGCTCTGAGAAAATATCAATAGTTCTACATAAAAGATCAGGAATCTGAATGTAGATGTGTCAATAGCCAGGCCATAAGCTAGAAGAAAAGGAAGAAAGCCTTCATGATGTGGAGGACAAAACATATTTCCAATGTAGAATACTATGAATTACTTATGAAGCTGGAATTAAGGAACTTTTAGATGATAATTTACCTCCCATGGATCTTTTCTGTAAAAGCTATGGGATAATGGGCGCCACCAAAGTGACGTGGTAAACCAAGGAGGAACCCCTCCCCCCCGCAAAAAAAAACAAAACAAAACATGAGATCCGGGAAACATGGAATCTAGAAGAGAGGCAAAGGAAATTTTCTGGATGATGGTGGATGTTTCTAGAAGACGACACTGACAGAACAGCTGATATGAGTGAATCCGATCAGGGGAAAGTTTCAGTTCTACAGGACAGTTTGAAATGAATGAATGATTCGGTCACAGAAAATAAAGCAAACAATTTTTTTCTAACTCTCAAAAAGTCTAAAGTCATTTTACCAATGTAAAAAGAATGAACATATCGGACTATTCTGGTTATGAGTTCTAAGACTGACAGCTGGTTTATATTTGGAGGCCAACTCACAATCCGTGAGTGTGGCACTTCACACATTTGTGTCAGTAATTGTCAGCAAAGGTTGACAACAACTTAGAGGAAATTATATTTTAAGAATTACACTTTAGCTGAAAGCAAAGCAACCTCAAATCCAATGCAAATATAATCTTATTTTAAGGGAAAAAACTCAATGGGCGGAGGCAAGCCCACTCTCCTGCTTTTGTACAAAAAGGAGAAGTGGAGAGCCAGAGGTCCTCCTCAGGAATTCTCATACATCTCTGTACATATTGCAGAGATGGCAGGTGAACATGGTTTAATCTCTTGATTTTTTTCTAGATCCTCTATAAAATCAGACAATTTGGATCATTCCCTTATGAACTGACACAGTTTGGGAACAACATGGACTTTTGTCCTTTGACTACCCAACAGTGGAATTCCCCTTCCTATTTGGGGTAAATGTCATGATATTAAAGATTGTATTCAAATTAGACTCTTCCTGTAGTATGACCTAGGATGTTTTCTCTTCTCTGGCCTCTCTTTGTTCCTGTCCATTTTCCAAGCCTGGGGTTTCTACTTTAGAGCAGGTTCTACCCAACATTCACCCAGTAAATTCTCATTCTGCTTGAGTGAACCAGAATGAGTTTCTGCCATTTGCAACCAAGAATCCTGACTGCTATATAGCCCAACCTGTAAATGGAGCAGAAATTCCATATACATTGTCCTCGATGGATGGTCAGATTACCTATGAATGTTTCCAGCCACAGACAGCACCCTACACCCCAAGGCCAGCTGTTAGGTCTGCCAGATAATTGCAGCTATTGCAAAGTGGTTTTCTTCATTGAGGTGAAGTGTGCCTCCTTTCAACTTCTATCTACTGCTCCACTGGTCTATGGAATAACCCACACCAAGTCAGACTCTTCTTTGATACTGTAACTATAAGTATGTATAGTTATATTGGTCCTCTTATATTATTGGTCCTCTTGTATTTCCAGGGAGAACCTACATCATCCTGGTTGCCACCTTTCTCAGGATGCACCTCCTGACCATCAATATTTTTGACTGAACTCAAAACAAAACACAAAAATAAAAAATGTGTTTCCCAAAGTATATGACTCTGGTGAAAGCATTATGTTCTCCTTCATTCTTAGTTCCTATGTCTCTATCACACATTGTTTCTTTCTTAGTCTCCTAAATTTTATCAGACCTATTTTTTGACCCCACTGGTTGGTTGGTTTGGAATCCCAAATGAAGAACATATTCAATATCCTTAAGCCCTTAGCCCAAGACCCCAGTGAGTAGGAGATCTGGGAATGTTGACTTACCTGTGGCATGTTCCCGTAGACCTACATCAAAGGCAAGTTTATCTGTCTGGGATCTTGATGTGGTCAAACATGTTAGATACTGTGAAACAAGAGCAGATGCTAATGAAATCACACTCCTTTATTGGGTCTTGGCATCTCACCACTAGTTGGCTTCCAGTCATCAATTTCAACACTGAGCTATTGTAGAAAGGGCTTATCATATTCAATACTTTTATAGTATATTTAAAATCTCAAAGATGTTCTTATCTGATGACCCAGTGATTTAACTTCTAGAACCATATGCTACAGAAATAAGTTTGAAATTAGTATTTCAAACATATTTAGTCATATGCTTTAGTTCAAAGGTACTGAAGAACTTTTACATTGGAGACAATATAAATGGAACATATACAACCAACAATAATAGAAAGGCTGATAAACTTTGGTACTTCATTTTGTGAAATATGTTACCATTAAGATGTTACCAAGTGTGTAATAGCATGGAACTATGTTACCAAGTGTGTAATAGCATGGAACATATACAACATAGCACATTTGCACAGTTAACAGGTAAGCAAAATTTAAATGCCTGGCAACTAGGCTAAAAGGAATTATATAAACTGATAACTGAAGTTCCTTTTGGACAGTGGGAGGGACCATGATGATTCCCCTACTTCTATCGATTTTGTTTTTCAAACTTTCTATGAGCTATGAAACTTCTCTGTGTCTATGCTTTTTTTTTTCCCCAATCATAAAAATACATGTGCATGTAGAACTTAATGATATTTAAAATAACTTAATAATGGGGGAAAAAACCCATGGCCCATTCCTCGCCTCCTTTACTGACAGGCACAGTGGCTGATCTTGGAATTAGACTGGTAGGCAGATACGCACTTGGAATGTATTTTCTGAGTTCTACTTTTTTTTTACTTCTCTGCAACAGGAAAGTGGAGGGTCATTTCATTGTCCAAAGTCATATGTCACCGGCTTCATTCTCAGAGCTGCTCCTAAAAAGAACTAACTAGTTTAACTCTAAAACTAGAGTTTCTGTTAACTGTGAGTCGGATTTTTTGGGGGGTGGGGAGAGCAAATATAATAATAAATAACATAATCCTTCAGAGTGCTACCATGCTGTTAGCCTGAGTTTTCAAAGCCATGAGAAGTGTGCTGTTGGAGGGCTGGGTCTATTTAGGTAGGAAAAGAGAAGTATGAAGGTTTGGTTCACCCTATGGATAAACACCAGGTTCTGAAAGATACACGCTCACTTCTCAATTCTAGACATCATCAGGATACAGAGTTCCCCACTCTCTCAATGTCCCCATCTCCCGCTCCAATAACATTCCATTTGGTCACTTTTGTTCTCCGTCCTTTGCCACGAAAGACTACAACAGATGAATGTTCAGGCTGAAAAGGTCAACTTCTTACCAGTGCTCAGGAAAAAAAATGCTGCAATAAATAAATTATTTACGAGGCAGCTGATGCTCCCACTGCCGGCGTGACAGTTCAAGCTTCGAGATGAACTTTGCTGCATACTGCAGGTGTAAACGTGTGAAAATGACGTCTTGAACTAATGCAACATTTTCCACTAGGGCCAGACAAAGAGGACAAGCCTTCCTCACACTGAGAGCAAGTGACGATGACAGAGGCAGGGACAGGAGCAAACATGATGAGAGCTGGCATGTACTACACTTGATTGGGATCGCGATATTCTCCTTAAGGTGCCCTGCCAAAGATCTGCAATATCTCTATTTTACAAATTGCATTGACTTCAAATTTGAACAATTTTTCTCCTCTTCCATTGAGTTATCCCCATTTTGGTTGATTCTGGTTCTAGAGCCCGAACTAGTTACAGCTCGATGAGCTTTCTGTGACTGCTCCGTATCTTCCTATCGCCTCTGGATTCACATAATACCTTCAAACGATTCCAGGACTGAAGGCAATGGATATCATCCCATTTCCTGTAGCTAGTCAAAGAGTTGAAAGTTCACAAAAATCTCATCTGATTGATTTTTCTTCTATGCTGGCTATCCTTATATGCTCAAGAAGTCCATTATTTCATGGTTTATTTCTTCATCAAGTCAACAAATATTTATTGAGCATCTAGTATGTCAAGGCACTGTCCTTAGTAGGGTTGGGTTTAGTGAAATTAAAAAAAAGAGACATGGTCCTCTGCCTCATGGAGTTGGGGGTGGTGGTGGTGGTCAAACATTAAGCAAATACATAATTGCAAAATGAGATAAACTATATGAAGGAATTGCAAAAACAGTGTGTTCTAATTATTTACATTGCAAATTATTTCCACTGTTAATGTAATCTACAAGCTTGTTGGTTTCCTATACTTTCTCCCCTCTTTTTCCCTCCTCTTTGAATGGTGAAAGCAGACACCCGGATGTGCTTACCATTCCGCTGAAGGAATGCCGCAGGAGAATCGCGTGGCCATATAGCAGGGTCCTGTGGCCACCCCCTTGTGCTGCCTGTGGGGAAGGACAAGGAAAAATGTCAGCACAGGGCTTTTGTGGTCCCTCTGAGAGCAAAGCACGACAAGAATTCTGGAAGACAGACTACAGAGAAAAGACCCATGGCAAAGCTCCCAAAGAATTCATTCTAGAAGTGAGTGGCTAGCCTACGGGCAAGGGGGAGACGGTGACCACAGCCATGCAACATCCTTGGGAGAGGGTGTGTGAGGCCAAACCTCCTCTTGGAAATGTCCCCTGCCCAGGATCAGCAGCAACCCCGAGCTGTTCCACCAGAGAAGCATATAAATGAGATAGGTACTGCTTACCTTCCTTTGAAACTTCTCAGAAGCGTTCAGAGTGAGAGAGAGAAACAAATGTGATGTAACTCTAGCCTAGCGACAGAAAGGCAGCTTGGGGGACAGGCATATGGTCACATTCTGTACCCTGCGGTCTTTTCCCTTCAAGGCACTTGGCCTTCTGCCCAATCACTTAAATGGGTCCTATTTACCCAGATCTCACCATTCCAGATGGCTCTGAAATCCAGGACTTTCAAAGGGCAACCAGTAATGCAGAAATAGACCCATCGGTTGAGGGGCCTTCTTGGTACCTTCTCTGCCTCCCCGGACAGCCCCACCTTGGCTGTTCACTCAGTGGCAGCCAACCAGCAGGAAAGGCACAAGAGGAGAGACAGCCTAACATAAAGCCACTGTGTCTGCTGCTTTTTCCCAGAGTCTGAGCCACACGTCACTATCTGAACTGAATAGCACACGATCAGAGACAAAACTATTATTTCTCATGGAAAAAACTGAAATCTACAAGAAATCCTACAATTTTTTGGCATCAACTTTCTCAACCTTTTACCTAAATCTCTTCCTATCCTGTTGCCCTCCCCTCAGAGACAGTCAAATAGTTTTGATCACACACCCCTTTTAGGAAAAAATATTTGACCACAGGACCCCATCCCTAAGGCACAAAAATATTTGAGCAGAGGACCCCATCCCTAATGCACAAAAAAAGTATCCAAAGCCTGAGATGGAAATGAATCATAAAGAGAGATTCTAACATTTGCCTTCTATATGCCAAGGGCACTTCTTACGTACCTTATTTTATTCAGACCCGCATACCAGCAGCCCTAGAGGCTGGTTTGAGGTTCTGCTCCACTCCTCTCCTGCGCCTACCCTCCCTCGGAGCAATGAGCAATGAAGGGGAAAGCCAGGGGTACGGAGAGCAGCCTCAGGTCTGAATAATAAGTCTAGAGTCATTTTATTTCAACTTTATTTGGATTAAAAGAATCACTCTGTCAAAGAGATTATCTTTTCATGTCATACCAGGAACCTAAAGAAAAGAAAAATGATAGACGTGGTATCATGTTTTTTAAAAAGCTGATAACCATATATAAATGGGGCTGTACTTTTTCCTCACAGCTTGGAGAGATTTAAGGGCTCCCAGGCTTCAATACGATGGAGAAATTAAATGTTCTTTGTGCTGTTTCCAAATTTCTTGAAATCATTCGAACTAACATCCGTTGCTGTATTTACAAATGTGTCAACAGCTATGTTAAAATTAGTCATACCAAGTAATTTTTACATCCTGTCAGTCTGATATTTTCCCTGCACACCTGCAATATTAGAAGCTAATTGATAGCGCATGATGACTTACGTGTGGGTTTGCTCCCAAACTGGTCCCGTGTCTCCAGCTGAACTACCGACTACATTATATGTCCTGGCGTTAACCGTGGGTCACACCCTCGTCTTTGTTCCCATCAACTCAGCGAGCAAACTTAAAAAGAGTCCAGCGTCGCTGACCACAAAAAGTGGCACGGAAGGGCTCCGTGTTCCTCCTCTTCTCTGGCGCTGCTGGAAACGTCTCCTGGCCCTCGTGTTCTTTATTATGGTGCCAACAGAAAAGCAGAGAGACTAAGTCCAGGCGCCCCACTGGGACTGAATGGGACGGCACTGTGCAGCACCTGGGAGCCTTCCCAGCCCGACTCCTCCCTCTGCTAGGGCAGTGGTTCTCTCTCTGTCTGCTGGTTAAAACTTAAGCCACTGGACCCTGCTCCGCAGCACTTGCTTCACTAGGGCCAGGGGTGGAGCCTGGGAACTGGCATTTCTAACAAGTTCCAGGGGACAGGACACTGAGGTTGTTGGTCCAGTGATGACATTCTGAGAACCACTGCTTAAGGATCAAGCTTCAGTGCTTGGAAGAGGAGAGGAGCTTTTTCTGAGAAGCTTTGATAATCATCATCCTGGGAGAGCTACTCTGGGCACATACTATATGTAGGCGCTTTACATAACATCGTAGCCCATCCTCCTGACTTTCCTAAGTAGGAATAATTTTCCCCATTTATAATGTGAGGAATTTGAAGTTCAAAGAGGGTAAGTATCTTGCCGTCTATCACCGGGCTGGATGTGGTGGTGGGGGGAAGTGAACTCCTAGTTCACTCCAGAACTTGAGCTCATTTCGCTCTGGTTTCTATAACGTCTTCATTTGCCTACTGTGTACAAAACCCGTGTACGAAGTAACCAGGGAAGCAGGAGAGGGAGATACTTCCTCAGCTCCTGGAGGAAGGTGAATTGATACCGCTGGGGTTTCGTGAGCACTAAGCATACAGCGGCCACAGAACTATGCCAAGTGTGACACATGAACGATCTCACTTTCTATTTCCCATTAACGCTGTGACATAACTAGAGTAATTATCTCCATTTTAGAGCAATGCAAACTGAGGCTTCAAGAGGTTAAGTAACTTGCTCAAAGTCATACAGGTTCCAAGGGCAGAGTTGGGATTTAACCATATGCTATATGTTGTCTCCCTCTTGGTAGCCTGGTCTAGAAAGTCTAGAAAGACCTATGAATTAAAAAACCCATGTTACAAATAGGAAACAATCTGCCTATTAAAACAGATGAAATCAAGGAGCATTGGAATAGACCAGGAAGGTAAAAAGGTGTTGAGGAATAACTTTATCGATAAGGTAGATCCTGACAGGTCCGAGTGTTGGCCATCAATGAGAGTAGGAAAGAGGAACCCACATGAGCAAAGGCCTGGACGTGGAGAGTATGAAGTGCATGTGGGGACTAGCCGATGATTCGCTGACTAGCACTGGGGTCGGCTGAAATGAGAGAGAACATCTGGAAAAAAGTTAGGGCACAGGCGCGGGGCAGTCGGATTATGGAGGACTATGACTGCCAGTTCCACAGCTACCGGGACACTGGCGTAGGGGTTTTGTTTGTTTGTTTGTTCTGTTTTCTTACTGGTATAGGTTTTTAAAAGGAGAGTGTCACAATCAAAAATGTACCTTTGGAAGGTAACCCTGACCACACAATGGTGGAAGAATTGGAGGCATCAAACCCTAGGGACAGAAAAGATCATTCTTTCATTCCATTTCCATGACAACAGGAGAATGTGGACCAAAAATCTTGTTGTCAACCTTTACTCCTTCCCCCCTCTCAGGCTCCCCAATCAAGCCAAAGCACCTCTGGGTGCCATCTTTGAAATCTGTTCTATACCCAAGTATTCAGCTTGCTGCTGCCAGGCTGGTTCAACCTACTGCCTGTTTCACCGGGACAATAATAGCCTCCTAACTCTGCTGCATCCATACTCCCACTCCCTCTTATAGTCTGAACCAACATGGCAGCCAGAGCCATCTTTTTACAGCTGTCCTTCTCGTTCAGCTCCCCCCACCCCACAACACACCACCCACTGTGGCTCCTTTTCACACTCAGAAGTGCAACATCCTCACCATGGCCTCCAAGACCAGGCATCAGGATTTGGCAAATTTTCTCTGTCAAAGACCAGGCAGTAAAGGTTTTAGGCTTTACAGGGCACACGTGGTCTCTGTCACACAGTCTTTTTTACTTCAACCGACTTTTTCAAAACTTAAAAACCATTCTTCCCTAGAGGGCTATCCACAAACAAGCCGCAGCCTGAGTATGGCTGCGGGCCTTGGTTGCTGATCCCTGCTGTCCTTGATCTGGTTCCCTTCCAACTCTCTGACGTCAGCACCTACCAGGAGCATGCTCCCCATCACCACCTCTGCTCCAGCCACTTGGAACGCCCTCTGTTGTTCAGACTAGGATGCTCCCTCCTATAACAGAGCTTTGGCACACATGTTCCCCTCCACCTGGAATGTTCTTCCTCCAATACCCTCATGGCTTATGCCCAGTCTTCATTCAGTTCTGTGCTTACATATCTCATTAGAGAAGCCTTCTCTGATCACCCCTTCTGAAAGAAAAATCACCCTTACTCTATCTTAATTTGCTGATGTATTATTTCTTGAGACATTTATTATTAGCTGATATGAATTCCTGTTATCGCTGATATGTATCTCTCCTCTGCCACTCCCAAGCATATGAAAGCTCCGTGCATCTGTTGTGTCCTCTGCCACGTCAACATCACTTTTATCAGTACCCAGCAATGAGGAGGCACTCATATTCATATTTCCTGAATGAATAAATAATAATTACACAAAGTGGTCTTTTTGTCTCCCTTTTACAGATGGGAAAAGAGAAACTTTCCCATATTTGGCTTGTAGGCAGCGAGCGTGGATTTGAACCTGGGTCGAACTACATTTTCTACTAACTCTTTCCACAGTTTGACTCTAATTCTGAAATAACATTCCAGGAAAGATGTGATATGCTCCACAGAAGACTGCACGGGCCTGTTCACAGGGGCTCCAGACCTCAAGACTTCGAGGCTTCACTGGGATAGCAGTCCTGTCCCTCCACAAGTGACCTCCACTGTCACCACTGATGGGAGGAGATTACTTGGTACCACCTCACAGGATGGGGGTGGGGCAGGACAAAGCTGGTAAAAGCACCCTGATGCCAGGTCCAGAGGAAACATGTTCCACTAGATCACTAATTCAATCATCTTGCCTGTAATTTTAAAATTAATTCCATCCTTGACATTTCTTTTGGTGGTTACCAGAAGATGGTGCCTCCCAGTAAGATAAATCTGATGTGGCAACAAACAAAGGGTCACAGTGCTCTCCAGCCATACGTATTTCAAGACTGTTAGGCCTCTAAGCTACCTTCTTTTATAATCTGGAACCCCAATTCCTCTTTTTGGGTCCCAGGCTCTGGGAAGGCTCTCTGGTGAATGTAATATACCTCATGAAAGGCTTTAGAGGCCACCTTCCTGGGAGAACGTGGAGGGCATGAAAGCATTTGTTGGATGCAGCCGTACATGCTTTCATTTTCCCTTCTGCACCTCTGTTCTACTCTTTTAGGCTATCAAAGAAAAAAAGAAGCCTTGCTAGAAGGTCACAGAGCACTATTTCCTGAACGTGCTAGAGGCCCTTTACATTGCTCAGGAGGGCTACATTTCCTCTAATACAAGTGACAACTAATAACGATGCCAGATAAGTAAAAACCAAAAAAACAAAACACCCCAGTAACACCTAACAGTACAAAGGCAGGTAACTATTTTCAGTTAGAAAACGGAGTCAAAGATCCTATTCATGACTGATAAAAAATATTCAATTTTTAGGAATGTACTTAGATGAGTTAAACCTTCAGAATGAAACCACAAACCTTTATTCTATAAAATATAATTTGATTTGTGAAATGGAAAGGTGTACTTTGTTACAGAATAAGAATACCAATATTTGTAAATGCCTGTTCTTCCAAATTTAACTTACAGATTTAATTCACCTGGCAATATGAACATTAAGAAATTTTTATCCTAAAAGGGAACTAACTTTTAGTAAATGTTATGAAGTAAAATTAATTAGTTCATTCTGGTACTGGTTCAAAAAGAACAATGTAGCACAATATAAGCAATCCATAAACAATTTATCAAGTATAGCCTGTGATAAAGCAGATTTTTAGTACATTGGCGGGGATGGGGGGAGGCATGATTATTAAGCAAATGTCTCCGCGATAGGTGGAGAGCAAATAAAAAAGCATTCGGGAAGAGCCACAGGAAATATAAAAGATTCTGGATGGATAACAGAATTAAATATTTCATTTTAAAATTAAATTCTAGAACAACTAGCATGTAATAGAATGGTCCACATTCCTTTACAGACCTAATATTTATCCATGCTTTGAAACAGATGCACTCCAAGCAAATAAAAAACAGATAAGATTGTACCAAAATCACTGAACTTCAGAGCACTGGAAACATTTAATAAATTACAGAATACTTTGTATCACTATGACAAATGGGTTAACATCTTGTTGAGATGTAAGAAACAAACTAAGCCTCAAGTAAAGAAACAGGCAAAGGATATGAATAAAAGATTCCTATCAGGAATAAAATTAAAACAGATGGAAGGGATTTTTTATCTCTTCTAGTAATGAAAGGAATGACAACGAAAGCAATTTTTATACATCATTTTACATCAACTAGATTTGCAAAAAAATGGGAAAAACACAGTGCTGTCAGAGCTGTAATTTAGCTGGAGTGAACCCCCACAAGGTGACACTGAGCGCAACACTTGTGTGTGGCAATGTGGTAATACAAGAGCCATAAAGAGGTCCGTAACCTTTGCTGTAGTAATTTCACTTCCGGGGGTAATTCAAGAAACGCAAAAAAGTATGCACACTGTTGTAATAAGAGCATTATAATGGAGGCAAATGAAACACCTGGAAGGAGCCTAAATGTCCAAAAGAAAAATGTTGCCTAGTAATCATGGGCTTCTTCAGGATGTTCTATCCCGTAGCCATTAAAGAAGTCAATTACAGAGGCTACCAGAAACACAGAGAAATGTGTTGTGACATGTCACTGTGAAAAGGCAGAATGCAAAATGCCTTCAACTGTTAATGCATATGCAAGAATGATAAAGAAACCTATAAAAACACAATAGCCAATTGGCTGGTTGCAGAACCAATGGAGACTTCCAAATTTTTAACACTACTATCATGTCATTTCAATAAAAAAACGCATGCGTGTTGGGGGCAACAACTGTTGGCGTGTGTTTAAAGAAGTGGAGTGCTCTAAAAGTGTTTTGTCTATTTGTTAAAACTGCATTTGCTCAAGGATGTCATTAGCTTGCCAGAATCCTCAGTGAATGGCTTTCCCTGCCTGAAGGGCTGATGGCAAGGCATAGCAGTATGCCTTCTTTTCAGCATTGATCCAGAGTCTAGCTCTTTTCTGGTGTTAAGTGGAAACTCCACAGAGGCAGTCTTTATCCAAGACCCCTCTGACCCCCTCCTTAGTTCCCTCAGGCCCAGCTCCAGACTCTAGAGGAAAAAATCTCTTGCCACAGAAACTCACTCCTGCTGGAATCCCAAACACACAGGTTCCTCTGACTGTCCTTTGAGGACCTTTCACATTGGATCCCATCCTTGTTCCTGGAGACTTGGTTTCTCCACTACTCCATGCTTCCAAGGCTGCCTCCCCCAGCTGCTAGACTCCAGGTCCACCTCCCCCTATTGCTACAGGCTAGCCCATTACCCCCCTCTGGTCAAACTCCCAAGTCCCCACTTTTCTAAGAGGGGTGGGCAGATGGGATGGGACAATACTTCCCCAGCTCAAAGGGCAACAAAGAAACTGATGGGGCATTTTCCAAACAGGTCTTGGATTATACACTCCTGGTAGCAGGGACAATTTTTCTTCTTTAATGATAATTAAGTAGTCCATTGAAATTTAGAAAGTGTGGGATGGGAGGGCACATGCATGATTAGTTTGATTTGTGCTCTGAAGTCAGAGTCAGGGAAGAGGACAACAGATAAGCACATTCTAGTTATCCGAATTCCCTTACTATGTGTGACATCCCAGAGAGCCCAGTGCAGGCCACTAAACACTTTTCTTGACTGCCTTTTCTGGATCAGATACTTTACTCGAGGTAACTGCCAAATCCAGCTTTTTCTGGGCTCCGCCTCTTGGGATATAAAAACACTATAGAAGCACAAGGGACCATTCTTCTAATTCGACACCTTGATTTTCTATTTGTAACGGGATGGTTAATACGGATCTAAAACTCTTATAGGAGCCTGAACCAGTGTCTACAGAAAGCCACACCTTCAGGACAGAATCTCCTGCCTCTAAGAAATCCTTCAAGTGAGTCTGGGGGGCAACTCAACTAGGACAGTGCAGGCCTTTAAGCTAAATGTACTTGCAAGGAGGCCATTTCCTTGGCATCGTTGACGGGACTCTTGGGATATCGCTAAAAATGGAAATAATGAAATAGAATTTTAATGAAGTTTAGAAAAGAGAAGGAAGGTGGGCCATCTGACAGCCCCACTTCCCCAAGTTCAGTGATCATGGCAGTCTCCCCAGTTGCCTTTCCAAAACCACAGGCTCACATGGCAGAGGCTGTGAGGCACAATAGGACCCCCGAGAGAAAAGGCTGACTCGGGTTGGCTGAAGGCCTGTGGCAGTCACTGCTCCTTCTGCTATGCACTCTTGCAGCAAGGTATGCAGGGGGGTGGGACTCCAGGGAGCCCCACCTCCTACACCCTCAGTGCTTCCCCCTCCCATCACCTCCTATCACAGGACTGAAGAATGGAATGCTCCAAAAGCTATGCCTAAAAACAGGCTATTCTCCATTCTTTCATTTTTTAAGTAGGGAGGACACAAAACCAACAATCCATCCCCAACCACCTACGACCAATGCCGAATTTACCATTCCCACAGCTTATAATTCATTCAATTCAGCCAACCCACCCTCTTGGAAGCACCTAGAATTATTTTTCCTGGGTGAGAAGACTCTGGCAATCTCATTTTTGTTCAGCTCATAACTTTCCCAGTCACATGGAAGTATTTCAGGACAAAAGGATGAAAGGCCACAGCCTGATTTGAGAAACTAAGTTCTGGGTCATGAGCATCATCTACAGCAAGAGGCTACACAGCAGGGAGGTAGTCTGTTCCAGGAAAAAGCCCCTCCTACACCAATCTGGCCCAAATCTTATACAGATTTTAGTAAGTAAAATCTGAGAGATAGCTCAGATGAGCTGGGGACTGAAGAGAAGCTTTGGCGGTGACCCGGAATTCATTTTTTCCTGTGAGCACTTAAATCCATGAGAAAGAAGAGTCCTTGCATGGTGCAGACTTAAACCCCAAATGCACAGCTGAAGACAACTGAGGAATCTCCTTTCAAGTCTCTAAAAATAAGTTTTTGATCCATGAGAATCTATGTAGACAGGTGCAACCATTTCCCCTCCCCCCTCTCCCAATCCATGGAGTTTGGGGGACAAATCAAATTACTTTGTGAGGTTCCCAGTAGGGCCAGGATTTCACAAACACATATTCTTTTCTTTTTTAAAGATTTTATTTATTTATTTGAGATAGAGAGAGCACAGAGGGAAAGGGAGAGAGAGAGGGAGAAGCCGACGCCCTGCTGAGCAGAGAGCCGGATGCAGGGCTGACTGAGCCACACAGGCGCCCCTCACAAACACTGATTCTGAAACAGGAAGATAAGCCTTCTCCATGGTGGGGAAAGAGCTGGCTGTTGGGATGCCTCTAAATTCAGCACAGGGTCATTCTAGAAACATCTGTGCTTTCCTTTGAACATATATGTCCCAGGGAAACCAGACAGCCAGAATGGCAGCTCTAACACATATTTCTTTTTATGGTATCTTTTAAGAGAACAGACTGACAGGAGATATTTGTCAGGGTAGTAATGACATTTAGATTGATGGCAAGTGTACTTTAGAAAGAGGTGAAGCAATAATTTTTTTCCTCTGAATTAATGTTCCCCCCTTTGTCCCACAGCTGTCTAACAGACTTCTAAGAACCTGACATTGCCCACTTCATTCTTTACATAAAAGCAGCCCAGCAGCCGGATTTGTTTTCCAGTCACTGCTCTGGTTTTGATTCAAACCACACATACTCATCATTCATCAGGCCTCTGATGAAACAGTGGACCAGTGGCCACATAGGGTCAAGACTAAGCACTCTGCCCAATCATGGCCTTTCATCCAAGCTAACATATACTGAATATTTTCTACAGTGAGTTTAACATCTGAAAGGTAAGATTACCTTGATGTGAAAAAAATCAAACACTGTCTCTAATCTACTATTTCTCTAGGAAAAAAAAAAAATCTTTGTTCATTCTATGGATAATAAAATAGGAGTAAGTTTTTATCATAAAACCGCCATTTAATCCTACTGGGTGCAAACACTTTTACCCATGTGGTCTATGAGGAAGAAAATGAAATCAATTCTCTTTAGATTTTTTGATCCTCCTTCCTTTCTCCTGCACTCCTTATTTTTTTTTCCCTCTCTCCCGGATGTTCTTTCATTCCTCATACCAGTCCCAATTATGATTTTGCTGGACAGAGATCAATTCATCCTATTCTCTCTACATCCATACAATAAGCCCAGGGCCATATATTATCTGAGAAACAAACACAGAGCCTGATCTTTCCTTGAAGTATACGAAGTGGCCTTGGGTGGAGAAGCTGACTCCTAAGAGTTCTGTGTACGTATGGGCCTGTGTAAGGATAGGAATATAGGTGCCCCTAATACTTTCTATCTGTTCTGCTCTGAGAACAATAGCACAATTCTTCTGAACATCTCATGGACTGATTCTAGACAAGTAATCTTCAATCCCAGCTATCTATCAGAATCACTGGTAGAGCATTAAAAATGAAAACAAAGCAAGCAAAACAAATCCCCTCTAGCACAAAATGCTGGGCCATTCTCTAAGATTCTCATTTGTAGGTCTGTGATGGGGCCTGGGCTCTCAGTTGGTTCCGATGTACTGCCAGTCTCGAGAATCACCCCTCGGGAACTCCTCAGCCACACTGGAGACCTCATCCAAGTAATCTGCATGATATTTACAGTCAGCAAGTACTTCTCTGTTCTCAGAAGTGTCCTTCTGGACTAGTGATTGACTGTCCTTTTAGCGTTTCTCTAGAACCCCACTGAAGCAAAAATGAATATGTTTCTTCCCCTTGTCCTTGACAGCTTTAGTCAAACTAAAAATGGACTTTCTCTGCTCCTCTGTCTCCGAGCTCTGCTGGCATCTTTGTGACAGATGGAAAGACAAAAATCCCTACCTTCACATATGTGTGGTGAGTCCCACCATGACCACCCCCAGACCCCCCTCTTCACCATGTCGAAGGGCAGCTAGACTCTTCCTGGGCTGTCTCATCCATATTCTGGACCTCCTTGCCCACCAGCCTGGACTCCACTGGGCCTGGGAAAAGATAGAGTTTATGGCAAAGAACAGAGCAGTTTAGGGGGAAGGTCTTTTACTGTTCTTCTCTTACTATTGGGTCATTCCTCTCCCTAGTCAGTCATCTCTGCTCTGTTTTCACTCTGGTTCTGTGCTTTCTAGGTCCCCTGCCCTGAAGGGTGTACTTCAGCATTCTGCATTTTCTTATTTACAACATTTACAGTTTATAATTTTATGACTTAGAATTTTTACAATTTAAAATTTACAGTTTTTCTACTTTTCTGTGTCTGCAAGGTTCGTGTCTCTTAGAGGTGTTCTGAATCCTCTAACACTTGAGCAGTGCTATCACATGGCTGTTTTCAAAGGCCCACGTTTCAGAGGTCTAGCTTAGGTCTCAGTGTTCCAGCCACTGCCCAGCTCTCTGTCAAAGAGAAAAATAACAGTGTTTTGCTTGTTTGTTTTTTTAAAAAGAAGTCTTCTCTGCTGATCTTTGACTGGAAGCCAGGAAATGGATAGAGCAAAGCACCATTGGATCTATTTTTCTCCCCATTGTGCAGAGAGTAAATTCATCACCCTGACATTGGAAGGATAACCTACTAAGACTGACAGTAAAACCTAACTTCCCTTGAGCCACAAGAGAAACTTTGTTGGGCAAGGGAAAGAAGAGATATTAAAATTAGCAACAGCGATCTGTGAGAGGAGGAGGGGAGCAGCTCAGAAACATGGAGTATGGTTCACAATCCGAACCCCAAAATAAAACTAAACTCCAGTTGTGCTGACATTTGCCTCCTTCAATGGCTGGAGAAAAATCAATCAATCAATCATTTCCCGGTGGGGTTGGTAGTTACCATTAATGTAACGTGGTGACTTGGCACTGAAAATAACATTACAAACAATGAATTATCTGAAAAATAAAGAAAAGGATCTCATTTACAATAGCATCAAAAACAGTAAAATACTTAAGAATAAATTTAACCAAGGAGAGGTGAAAGTTGTTTAGACTGGTAAGTATAAGACATTGATACAAGAAACCAAAGAAGACACAAAGAGATGTAAAGGTTTCCTGTGTTCCTAGATTGGAAGAATACTGTTAAGATGTTTATACTACCCGGGTGCCTGGGTGGCTCAGTTGGTTGGACGACTGCCTTCGGCTCGGGTCATGATCCTGGAGTCCCTGGATCGAGTCCCACATCGGGCTCCCTGCTCGGCAGGGAGTCTGCTTCTCCCTCTGACCCTCCCCCCTCTCATGTGCTCTCTCTCTCATTCTCTCTCTCTCAAATAAATAAATAAAATCTTTAAAAAAAAAAAGATGTTTATACTACCCAAAGTCATCTATAGATTCAATGCAATCTCTATCGAGATTCCAATGACATTTTTCACAGAACTAGAAAAAACACCTAAAATTTATATGGAACCACGAAAGACCCCCCAAAAGCTAAAGCAATACCGGGAGAGAAGAATGAAGCAGCAGACACCACAGTTCATGATTTCAAGCTTTATTATAAAGTAATCAAAACAGTATAGTACTGGCGTAAAAATAGATATACATAGACCAATGGAACAGAATTGAGAGCTCAGAAATAAACCCACATATACACAGTCAACTAATACTTGTCAAGGGAGCCAAGAATACTTGATGGAGAAAACAAAGTCTGTTCAATAAATGATGCTGGAAAAAGTGGATATTTAAATGTAAAGAATAGGGGCGCCTGGGTGGCTCAGTTGGTTAAGCAACTACCTTTGGCTCAGGTCATGATCCCAGAGTCCTGGGATGGAGCCCCACATCAGGCTTGCAGGGAGCCTGCCTCTCCCTCTTCTGCTCCCCCTGCTTGTGCATGCTCTCTGTCAAATAAATAAAACTTTAAAAAAAATGCAAAGAACAAAACTGGACCCCTGTCTTATACCACTCACAAAAATTAACTTGAAATGGATTAAAGGCTTAAATGTAAGACCTGAAACCATATAACGCCTAGAAGAAAACATAGGCAAAACTCCTTGATATAGGTCTTGTCAATGGATTTTTTTGATATGACACCTAAAGTACAAGCAACAAAATGAAAAAAATAAACAAGTGGGGCTATGTCAAACTAAAAATCTGCACAGCAAAAAAACAACAAAGTGAAAAGGCAACCTACAGAATGGAAGAAAATATTAACAAATCATGTATCTGATAAGGAGTTAGTATCCAATGTATAAAAAACTCAGACAACTCAATAGCAAAAAAACTCTTAAATAATCCAATTAGAAAATAAGCAAAGGACCCAAACAGACCTATCTTTTCAAAGACGACATGAAAATGGCCAACAGATACATGAAAAGGTGTATGACATCAATAATCACTAGGAAAATGCAAATGAAAACCACAATAAGAGGTCATTTCACACCTGTCTAAATGGCTATCATCCCCCCTTGGCAAAAAAAACCTCCAAGGGATAACAAAGCGGGCGAGGATATGGAGAAAAGGGAATCCTTGTGCACTGCTGGTAGGAATGTAAACTGATACAGCCACTGTAGAGGGTCCTCTACAGTATGGAGTATGGAGGGTCCTCAAAAAATTCAAAATAGAACCACCACATGATCCAGCAATGCCACCTCTGGGTATCTATCCAAAATAAATGAAATTACTATATTGAAGAGATATCTGCACCCCCGTGTTCACTGCTGTAAGCATTATTTACAATAGTCCAGACATGAAAACAACCTAAGTGTCCATCGACATCGACAGATGAATGGATAAAGAAGTTGTGGTGTGTGTATGCATGTTGTGTGTGTGTATATATATATGTATATGTGTGTATACACACACACACACACACAATGGAATACTATTCAGTCACAAAAAGAAGGAAATCCTGCCATTTGTGACAACATAGATGGACCCTGAGGGTGTTATGCTAAGGGAAATAAGACAGAGAAAAACAAAACTGTATAATCTCACTTATAGATGGAATCTAAAAAGAGGCAAAGTCATAGCAAAGGAGATCAGATCTGTGGTTACCAGAAGTAGTAATTAGGTAAAGGTGGTCAAAAGGGACAAACTTCCAGTTATAAGATAAATTTGTACTGGGGATGTCATGTATAATATGATTGATGACTATAGGTAACGCTGCTATATGGTATATTTGAAAGTTAATGAGAGTACATCCTAAAAGTTCCCATCACAAGGAAAAAAATTTTTTGTGACTACATAAGATGGTGGTTATTCACTAAACTTGCTGTGGTAACAATGTTACAATGTATGTATGTCATCATTATGCTGCATACTTGAAACTTACACAAGTATTGTAAGTCAATTTTATCTCAACACTTAAAAAAAAACCAAACACTATAGCTGATCTCTGCTTATTACTCTTGGAGAGACTGCTGCTGACTAATGATCCCCAGAAACCAGAAGGTAACAGGTTATCTAAGAGAGTCAGTCCAAAGTGAGAGGGAGAGCCAGAGGAACAGACAGACTTTAGCCAAGGCAGCTATAAAAATTCCTGGTAACCTATTACTGCCTACTAATCAATATTCATCTACAATTGTTTATACAGCTTGAAGAAGGAAGGGCTTCCTTAACACGCTACAGAATGGTGCCATGAAACCCGAAGATGAAACGGCATACAGTAGGTATGCCAAAGGTGCTTTTTAAATACAGGGAGAAAGCAGGGCACAGTACAATATAGCTACAGACCCAAGAAATCTGTTACCTCGCAGAGAAACAAAAACAGCTTAATAAGGGCTCACATAAAGGCAGGAAAAACTGAATGAGACTGGAATTATATTGGAGGTAACATTGTGATCTTTATAAAAGAAAGTATCACTAAGGTGCTTGAAGTAATCTCTCCTTTGGTATCATGCTAATATTTCCCCCACTAGCCATGGCGGAGGCTATGGGATATGCATCCCTAACACCAGAGGTTCGTCTCTGACTTGTTCTCCTTGAAATGGAACCAGAGTTGTTCAAGTTCATGTTTGTGACAGAAGAATTGAGACGGGTCTGGGCCGCCTTGTTGCCACACTGGAGCAAGGATGCTCTCAAAGACATCAGCAGTAACTTTCAGGAGGCTACCATGCACTCCCTCTGACCAAGCAGAAGGGATCTGGGCATCACAGAGAAAACGATGACTGTATTTTGGAATATGCAGGGTATTTGGAAAGAGACGTGAGTCTAAAATAATACTAAAGCAAGGAATGGGGTGACACAGTGTGGGAAAGGTCACTGTAATCTACAGTCCAGTTTCCAATAGTCTTAAAGTCTTCTCAGTTCAATTTATGATCGCCCTATACTGATGTTATTTTTCAATCACCAGATTATAAAACAAGGACGTAGATTAGAGAGGCTATTTAGCAGGTGGGAGAACTCTGGATAATGTGTTCGGCTCTTGCCACCAATCTGTTACCATGGTGACCCCCGTTGTCCCTTATTGGTGAACTACCATGGGGCTTACCTTTTTTTTTTTTTTTTAAATCCACTCTGAATATTGTAAGAGCTCTATCTATCTGGGACAGAATGCTGGGCAAGATCTCAAGGGCTACAAACTGAACTTTCTGGAGCCAGGTGGCCCTAGCTTCAAGGAGGCTGGGGACATCGGGGGTAGGGTGTTGTCTCACCTGCCCCTGCTCTGGAACCCACTGGGATGTGTGGGGAAAAGGTGGATTCAGCCCAAGATTCCTTTCCCAGATCAAGTGAGAGCGTTTAGGGTAGATCTTATACATATAAAAGTCTTTTGGTTTGGAGGGCTAGACACATCCACATTTGTTAAAAACAGGATCATTTGGGGCTATATATACCTGCATTTTGTGCTAGAACCTGAAAACAAATGAAAGTAGCTCTTACGGGATGAGACATAGATAAATGTCGAATATGGAAATGTCTTGATTATTTTGGCACACTTCTCAAGATACAGCAATTTCGACATCACTCTGCAGAAGAAGAGACTGGAGTTTTTTAAATTTATTATTAAAGATTTTTATTTATTTATTTATTTGACAGAGAGAGACACAGCGAGAGAGGGAAAACAAGCAGGGGGAGGGGCAGAGGGAGAGAAGCAGGCTTCCCGCGTAGCAGGGAGGTGGATGCGGGGCTCAATCCCAGCGCCTGGGACCATGACCTGAGCTGAAGGCAGACACTTAGCAACTGAGCCACCCAGGCGCCCCAAGAGATTGGAGCTTCTTAACGCGGTTTAATATAAGAAATTAAAATAAACTTTTTCTTCTGTTGGAATGATATTTTAGTAGTAGATCACTATAGCGGAAAATAAATCAAAAAGGACAGATACAAACAGATTCCTCTTATACAAGGGATACATTTGGAAAGACAAGCGCATATGTGGGAAAATGCTGAGTGATGTCTGTTATTCACAAGAAAGAAAAACACCAAGGTCTATTAACAAAATTAAAATGAAAATACATATTTTAAAAAGTGCACACGTCAATGAGTGCTTAGGGACAGACAGACAAATGAGGGAAAGAGACCGGCAGATCTGAGGAGTATTTTGTAATTCCTGTGAGTACAAAACATTAGGTAAAAGGAGATCGGTTGAAACTGGACCTGTGAGGACCAGAATTCAGCAGAGTGAACTTACAGCTCTTGGTTGCCGTGGGAACAGCTCAAGCTAATACAATGGAATAAAAAACTGCAAATGAAGTAAATAATGCCAGAGGTGACGCAACCATGGCCTAGGTAGCTCCACCTAGGGAGAGAGACAGCAAGGAGTTTATGAGGGATATGTGCTACAGGTAAGGATTGGGGTTATAAGACCAGGAATTGGAGTTCATATAAACAGGTCAAGCCGAGACCGCATTCTCGAGAGGGCATGGGAGTACTGCCATCCTACTGTCTCCCTCACTCACTTTGACAGAAATCAGTGCAGCTCATAAATCAGGGATTTGCTGCCAGCAAGGAATAGGAAACAGGGAAGGAGCAGTTGCTCATCCTCCTGGTGACCCAGTTCCATTGCCTGAGGTCAGAGAATTGTAGTTCCTGCTATTTAGACTTGCCCCCAGGCCCTTTGTACCACCCTGGGGTGGGGGGCTGCCTGGGTGGGGTGTGGGAGTCAGAAAAGGCAATCCCTGAGCAGAGCAAGAGATCCTGAAATGCATCTTGTTAAATATTCACCCTCCCTTTCCCCCATTACTGGAAATCTCTAGAAACAAGCTATTGGATCCATTTCAAGGCTGAGAGAAAGAATAGGAGTTGGAGATATTATACCACCATGTTTATTTCCAAGATGTGTATGCATCCTAAAATTGGACAAGGGTTTGCAAAAATGTCCCTTTCCCAAGCTGGCATGGGAAAACCCCGAGAGGGCAGGACGTGAAGTTGCCAGGGTCCTATCATGGGGAGACAGTTCTGTAGACTACTGGGGCAAAATGCTTGCTTCTCTTGCCCCTGAACCACAAACACAGAGTGCTACATTCTGTTTGAGAGAGTCAGTGTCACGGTTCTCTGCCAGACTGACTCAAGGTGCCTCAGTTATTGCAATTCAGTTACTGGTACCCACTGAGAAGACAGAACTTGAAGACTTTTGTACCCCAGCAATAATTCTGGAAATCCCTAAGACCAAGTCATAAACTTAATGTGTATATATCTAAATAGTTATTTATTTTCTAATTGTTTTTTTAAAGTACTGCATTCGACTTACCTTTCTAATATTTCACCCAAGACAGGAAAAGAGGTACTTCCAGGAATAGTCTTTGCCATGAGTTTCCATCACTGGTACCCCCCCACCCCCCCACCCCCGGCCCCCTGCCCAGACAGCAGGACTCAGGGGACTAGGGAAGAGAAAGCACCTTCTCAAGCCAATTCCCAAAGGCTGTTCTTCAGCTAAAACTGGTGTGGTGCTGGCCACACGGACATGGGAACAGCCCTTCATGCATTCTTTTAGAACGACATCTCCATTCTCCTGCCCACCATCCTCCACCCACCTCATAAAGGCAGACGAGCAACTGAGAAATGGGGGCAGGGAACCCAGCCTCCAGCTGCACGTCATTAATACACAGCAGCAGGCCATTCCTACTGACCTGCCAGGTCCACTTTTCTTTCGATAACGAAAAAGGATGTACAATTGGGGCCTAGAAACTCCAAATGCATCCCCCTTGCAACAGATAAGACCTGGAGCGCCCCACCAAGGAAGGCGTGAATAATAAGTCCCACCAACAAGGACACCGACTTGCTCTCTGGGTTTCAGCAGAACAAAACTTTTGTAAAACAACGGCTTTTAAGCCAAAACACGTCTGGTGGTCGGGGGAAACTGCTTAGAACATGGAGTTTGTAAGAATAGGCCTTATGGGCTACAAAGTTCCAAAGCCGCTGCAGTTTCAACATCAGGAGCAAAGCGATCAACAACATAGTCGCCAATTTTATGTTTTGCCCAGTAAGGGCATTTTTTAAATAGAAAGAAGGAAGCTGTCACCTACGCTATCACTATAATTTCCATAAACAAATAAACCAACCAATAAATAATCTGATAACCATTAGACTATAAAAATTGTAAAAACGACATAATCCTAGAAAATAAAAAAAAGTTAGGGTAGTGCCTGGGTGGCTCAGTGGGCTGAGCCTCGGACTCTGGGTTTCAGCTTAGGTCGTTATCTCAGTGTCCTCTAATCTAGCCCTGCAATGGGCTCTGTGCTTGGCAGGGAGTCTGCCTGAGATTCTCTTTCTCCCTCTCCCTTTGCCCCTTCCCCTGCGCATCTGTGAGCTCTCTCTCTCTCTCAAATAAATCTTTTAAGAAAAAAAATTAAAAAGGTAGACTTTTCCATTAATGAAGTTAGTTTAATGATACAATTCTTATATTATAATTATTTTCCTGATGACTTGCAAATCCTTATTCCTAGGCAGACAGGGGTCCCAGGACAGTGTCTGAAGATGTCTAGGAGCCACTGATGTAGGTCAGAGGCCACATTTGCTGATGGATGGGCACAACAGGGGACAGAGAGTGGTAGCGCATAGGCCAGAACTACCCCCACCCCCCAGCCAGGCACTATGCCCTCTCCCACCAGAGCAACTTCTAGGCACCTTCCCCTCTCCCACTCAGCACCAGCCTAAGGATAGGCACAGGAAACACAAGTAAAAACAGAATCATTCTGCCATCCCAGCCCTCTGAGGTCTTTTTGCCCCAAGGGCCCCCTGAATCTTCTTGCTCTTATTCTTGCTTCCTTTTTCCACAGATTCCACCTGGTCAAAATTCCAGGTTCTTCCATTCTAAAACCACACAATAGTAATCATAGGGATGGGATACTAGCCGCAGGGTTTTTACTCCACCGAGCCTTGACATCCAGTTGAGATCAGGATTTCTTTCGCACCAAGTCAATTTTTGTTCACCAGAATATCCACATAGGTGCCTTCATTAAACTTTCATGAAATGGAAATAAGTTGGAGTTTTTTTCTAATTCATTCAATTCTCCCCACAAATATATAATTTAAACGCTGGTAGCTGTTAAAAAGTAAATTACACGATCAAAGGAAAAGTCTAATAAATAAACTGAAAGGTTTCTATTCTCCCAGGATTTCCTGAATTCCAAATGTGCTTCATTTTTTAAAGGTAAGCAAGGGTTTTAACACAAAAGATCTCACCTAAATTCAAATAGGTTATAATTTAGAATTAAAACGCATTCCTTAAAAATGCTGCTGAAATCCATTTTTACAACCCATCTCTGCCCCTGTGCCCCCCAAGTTATTTTTTTTTAATTCAGCAAAGTCTCTCATCAATATACCCCACTAAGAATGCAACTATTTACCTAATACAGCATGGGCTCGAGAAAGCTTAGATGCCCCAATCCCTCCTCATTCCTCTAAGAAACTTTAATAAAAATGTTTACATTTTTTGCAATTAAAATGTCAAAAACAAAACACAGCACAAGGAACTGCCTTTAGTCCAGCCATAGGGAAGAAGCCCAAGCTTTCTAGGATGACTGAGGTCATTAGGACAAGACTAGACTAACAGAGCATTGAAGGTCAACAGCAAGAAAGGAAAGAACTCCAGGGTTTGTGTAACATTAGCAAGGCTAAATGTTATCACATTTGCAAAACACCACCAGAATCACAAAGCCATATCGATTTTAAATATGAGGCACCCTACTCAGAATGAAACCATTTCCCCAAAGAAAAGGCAATTCCACTAAAGCTGAAACACTGTATTGGGGGGGGGGGGACCTGGATCGTCAGGGGCTTTAAAAATTCATTCTATGTGTTCTTTCACTTGAAAATGCTTCTACTTGGGATATGAAGAAATGTAAAAAGCTAGTTAACCTTCATGGTTATTCTTAATGGTTGCAAGTAACATTTCGTTCTTCTGCTGGTTCATTTTGGGGATGTTGGATGAGAAAGGGAGACTAACTAGCTTTTTCCATTTTGATGATGAATTCCAGCCCTATGGAAAAGCAGGGCTGGAACCCCACGATGGCACTAGGAGAGGGCGGAAGCACTGAGAAGCTGGCGTGAAGGCAAGGCTGCACACTTCCGTTGTTTTAACAAGTTCAAACCTACGGCCACAGGCCATCCAGATCACATGCAGAATAAAAAAAGACTCGAAAAAACAACTTTCAGTGTCTAAACGGGAAAAAAATGACTCCACAGGCGAGCCATTCTCCTAATTGGAGAGCAGCAGTTTTAATAAGCTGCCTGGCAACGAATTTCTAAGTGTGCAGCCACGTCTAACTCCATGAGATTGAAGTGTGTGGTGCACGGCTGTTTTGTTTTGGTTTTTTTTTCATTGCAGAGGCACGAAGAATGCAAATTGCCTTGAACACTCACACGTGAGAAGCCCAGTTCATTACAAATAAGCTGAAGTCAGTTGTCCATGCAAAGTACATGTATATTAAAGGAGTGAATAACATACCCATTCCGATAGGTCACTGAGCTAGCAAAAATCAAAAACAAAACAGTAAATGGATATTTTAGTGGACGCGGGTCTTGCCGAAA
Source organism: Mirounga leonina (assembly GCF_011800145.1). Lineage (NCBI taxonomy): Eukaryota > Metazoa > Chordata > Mammalia > Carnivora > Phocidae > Mirounga > Mirounga leonina. The sequence goes on from NW_023270839.1 coordinate 11,375,452, forward strand.
GCTTTCAAGTAATTTGAGGAATCTACTGATGCTTACTGTCGGGGGGGAAAAGAAACAAAACCCAATGAGAATGAAGAGGGTGGATTTCCCACCTGGTGAGTATGTGGTTATTTTAGCTAGAAGTTAGCAGTGGCATTAGATGTAAAAGTTTGTTTTTACTTCCCCCCCCCCCCCGGTACAGTGCTGATGTCATCAAGAAACAAGCAAGCAGCATGCCATTGCCTAAATTTCTGTGCAGTACTTTTTCATAATTATATTTACATAAGAAAATCCACCCAAAGAAAATGGTCAGTACCCACATCAGGCAAACTTGGAATTTCTTTTTTCTTAGAAATACTGCAAACAATCATTTCGATTTTTTTTTTTTTAAACCAAAGAGGTACTTTCTTACCATGAACTAAGGTCTTCCAGATGGCATATCTTAATTGGCTAGGTTATCAAAAGGCCAGCTCAAAAATGAATTAGGAGTTATTTGCATACATTTTCATAAATGTCAGCTTATCAGAGAAACATTAAAATCCATTATTATCAGCATAAAATCCTAAAATCATAGCATAACATGCGAGAGAACTGTAAGAAGGGGAAAAGAAGGGAGGACGAAAGGGGATATATGTTTAATGACAATTTGGTCTGTGCAAAAACATACTAAAAACCTTAGTTTGGAGGCCTCTCATGATTATTTAATTTCTGAAAATGATGTCTGGCTCTTTGAAGAAAGAAGTTCTGTCAAAGCTACAGAATATATCCAATACATCCCATATTCTTGTACAAGAAAATTTATAGAGGATTCAGGTCTCAAAAAAAAATTAAAATTATATACTTATCACTCCATCTTAGACAGAGTTTGGGAAATTCTTTGTCCACGCCAAGGGAGAAAGAGAATAAACACATTGATTCAACTCTACCTAAAATTATGGGAGCCAGGGTCTCAAGAATAGTGGTTAACACAAACAGGCTACCATTTCCACAGCTAATCAGTGATGGGCTACACACCAGAAGAAGTAAGGTAGCAATGCTTTTCCTTTTTAACTTGGTGCATGGGAACCTTCACACAGGAAGAAGTTCTTTTGCATCTAAGTGGTGTCAGTATTTAGAGATGGTGAAACCAAAGCCCAGAGAAGGTAGGAGATTTGGCGCCATCAGACCTCCAATGGGCAGTGCCAAGACTATACGTAAACCACCTGCCTCCCAGGTTCATCCCTCAAACAGGTTGCCTCCGATGAGCCAATCTGAGTGAACTCTAACACAAGACAGTTTAAAGAGTAGTTTTTGACATACAACCTCCCCCAAGCTTTTACATGTAAGAATTATTTCACCCAATAGATTTAATTATTTTTTAAATACAAAAATATTATTTTTGTAGCAGGTATGGACAACTGGCTGTAAGTTAAAATAGAAAGGGAAGCATCCAAAATCAGAATGCTATTTTTCTCCACTTCAAAAGAAAAAGCAGGGCCAAGTCAAGTAAAAATTTAATGCCGTGGCATCCTCCTCTAATTAGGAGCTAGGCAGGGGTAATATCCCCAGGATGAACCACCTGACAGGCACTGGTACTGTGCTGGGGGTGGGCTCCCGAGTGCTGGTGCTAAGGACGTGCTTGGGGAGCCTGAGGCAGTGGCTTTTACCAAGGAGGGCAAAGAAAGGTCGGACTTGAACACCTAATGGGGCTATTTCGGCATATCCTGGCTACCCTGGCTTTAGGGTATATATGGGCAAGTCCTAGGACTTGTATCATAATACATGCAGAAGTGACTTTGCAGTTTTTCTCCAAAGGAAATCTTATGTACTATTCTAAAGGTGAGCTAATGCCTACTGTTAGATTTGATTCATTAAATGATTTCTCTTTTAAAAAAATGTCAATGGGGATGAGGTTTATCTAGGACTGTGTACGTAGTTCCTCCATCAGTCTTGTTCCCTTTCCATACACATACCAAAATAAATTCTCATTCTGGCTATTTGCTGACAACTAAGAAAGGAAGGCAAAAACCTCAGATTGAGGGGCTAAATCTGGATAATGGGGTATCCCGTCTCTCCTACAATCTAGAAATGGTGGGAATTCGCTTTCTTCATTCTGGATGAGTTCATACAAGACCTCTACCTCTGGGCACAGCTAGAGTTCAGACTTTAGTCAAGGGGCTTCTAACTCTCAGCAGCACCTGTTTTGATTTGTTCCTTACCGACCAGTCTCAGGGTAGATGTATCTTTTGCAGATTCTTTTTAAATAATGTTGCCACATTTCTGTGACTTTATAAAATGGATCAATGTCCTGAACTTGACTACAAGCTAAGTATCTCAGGACATGTATTTTAATGACCTTTACACGAATACAGCATAATGTGAGATTAAGTCTCACTGCTGGTTCTAAGGTCACCTGGTGCGAGGAGACAATCTCTAGATTCTCAGAAGGCGCAGGCTCATCCTCCTCAGACAGGGCAACTGCACTGTAGGCCACACGTGTGCATTTCTCTCGCAGCTGTGTTGCGTGTAGTACGCCCCCTCTAAAGCCAGGGGCAAATGAAAGGAGCCTGATGCTCCTTTGAGGGTTAGTAGTTGGGACTATCACATAAGTAATATGGGAAATTAAAGAGCTACCTCTCAGGGAGGTTAACTAAGAAAAGTTCCTGCGAAGTAATAACTTTCCAGGTCACGTTTCCCAATCAAGGTTAAAAGGCTGATTGTGCATTTGCTAATGCACATTCTAGACATTCTAGCAATGAAAGGGAAGCATGATCTCAGGTGTTCATGATGTTACATATTCTTCCGTCTTATGGGCAATCATAGCATTAATGCATTTTATATGGTTTTTTTTTTTTAAGTGGTAGACATCTAACAATGATTAAGTCAAGTTTTAGAGAAAATCAGAGCCCTTATCAGAAGGAGTACAGCTGGTAATTGTGTTAATCAAGGCCTTTCATTTTTAGAAGCATTATGCCCATTCACGTCAAAACCCACTTGGAGTTCTGTGCACCTGGTCATATAGCAGGGACTTCTCCTTCCTGTGAGGTATTTGAATATGAAAGGAGGGAGTGGAGCAGAGATGAAGAGGAACCAGTATATATTTTTGGCACATGTAGAGATTTCTATCATTTAATTTCTACCAACACCACGAGGTAGGTTGCATTTTGAAGATTTGGAAAGTAAGGTACAGAAAGGAAAAATAATTTGCCCCAGAAGTCCCCTGATGCATATAGCTCGGACTGAAAGCCCATCTGCCTGGCTCTAAAGATGGAGCTTTTCTCATGACCAACGCTGCTTGCTCTCTTCAAAGTCATTTCTAAGGGATGGTGGGATTGAGGGTTCCGAGGGGATGTGCTGACATCTCTTTTAGTGCCACGTCCTGACAAAAGCGGCTGGGTATTTCACATACTGTAGGTCCAATCAATCAAAAATGTGAAAATATTTTAATATTTGTAGTATGCAGGGGTTTTACTTCAAACTTCAGCCATTTAATTGGCCACAGTGCCAAACATCTACCTCTTGGTAATTTTCTCCAGAATAAAATCATATAGGATTTAATCAGAGTCAAATTGACCCAAAGATGAATTCAGCTAGGGTGGACTCTGGAGGGGCACCACACGTTCTTGGCCTCTTTTTTTCTCCTTTTCAATGTAAAGCTTGATCCCACAAGCTACTTGCTATAGTTAAGGACAGTTCAAGAACAAACTCTGTTGTTAAACAAAGCTGGACACCTTTGTTTCTGTTAGCAAGGGGAATTGCTGCAGAATTGTAAATCCTTGCAAAAAGACTTCTGTACACAGATCACGTGAATAAACCAACAACTGAAGTCATTTTTTAAACATGTTCAGTTGCTGCAAAGCAGTGAACAGACACACCACATGAGGACCAATTTATGGCTAGAAAGAAAAATTACACTCTTCAAAACATCCCATTTGGTGGCAGTCATGATCATTAGTGAAAGTAATATCTATTTAAAAGCAGTAAATGCCTATTTCCAAACAGAATGGACTGGCATACAAAGGAAGCGTCATCCCACTCAAACAACCCCAGGCTTCCCAGAGTATCATTATGGTCTGTCATGTTAACTCACTTCCTTTTTTCCCCCTCTTCTTCTTCCCTGCTGAATATTATTGTCTAAAATCAAATTAAATACTAATGGTAAATGTGCACAGAAATCACTTCAGGAAAGCAAAACAATCAGACTCAAGAGGTTATATAAAAATATTATTTCTCATAGTAAAGATCGAGAGCCCAGATGGAATTGTGAGAGTATTCGAAGAGGGTTACAGTAGCTGAAGCTGCTAGCCAGGTGACTAGTTAATAGAACCACCAACAAATAACATCTTAATAATTTCAAAAGACTCCAGCTCTCCTTCCAAGTCCCTTCCTCCTAGCTCTAAGATCCCTAGTCAATGATGATGATGATGATGATGATATACATGTCAAGATGAGAATATTATCTTTGGTAAAATAGCACAAAAAGGCAACATGACACATGGGAAATTTGAGTCTGACCCAACATGATGATTACTGTTATCCAATGAATATTTAATAAAAATGTCACAGATCATTTATTTTGGACTCAAGTTTTCAAAGAGAATGAATCCCCCAATAAGATTTAATGTACTGGTTTTTAAATATGGCAAATTAAAGATGGCCCCTGAAATATATAATTATATTGAGTAAACTTTTCCTACAACATGGCTGGTATTTAAAGTAGGTCTTATTTTTATGTTCCAAACTATGTACTCACTCTTACAAGTTGGTCTTCACGTTCTCTTTGGAAAATGCATTGCTATATATTCTTATTTAAGACAAACCAAGTTAAGCCTATTATTTAAGTGCATGGCAATTAAGAAGAGCAAGGATTACAACCAGAACTTCTGAATTTACTTTTTCATGTACAGAACTTCCTGAACCACTCAAGCTAAATGAAAACGAAGTCCTTTTAAATACACTTTTTGAGCAAAACAGGATAAGAGAATGCCCAAGAGGTAGTTCTCCAGTTAACATAGCTTCTCTCTACCTTCCCAATTTCTATCCTTGGGCCATAAGTAGGCAGAGTCTAGCTGCTCTTGCTTGAAACTGAAAGTGCTAATATTCCAAATCAACCAGCTCCCCCCACCAAAGAGGTCTATAAATGATGAGTTGTTAGTTTTGGAAAAATAATGAAGAATTAAAAATAGATTTGTTCAACTGAGCTGAAGGGTATGTGCCTATGGAGGAAAGCATTGCTACTGAGGTTTACGTGAGGAGGAAGCAGACACAGACTTCAGTGAACAAAAACTCACCTGTGTTAATGCTCTACAGTACAGAACAAAGCTATTCTCAGGCAGCTGACAAAAGCATATTATTTTAAACCAAAAGAGCTAAGAATTACAAACACTGTTGTTAAGGACCCTAGAAAACTAATTAAACATTCTAATTTTATAGATGAGAACACTATGGACCCAAGAGATAATAAATCTTGAGTAAGATTATACTATGAGCTGGAAGATGACCTACATGTAAATACTGGTTCCCTTGAGTCCTTGGTCATCATCTCTTCTACCATAAATGAGACATTTCTTTATTATATATGCGTTCATCTGAGTCAAGTGAGAATAAATTGTGCTAGGTATTACAAATTGTTCCTACCTACATGCAGTTTACTCCCCAGTATAGGATGCAAAAAATTAGACTTGCAATTATAGTACAGAATGAGGAGAACTATTTATTGACTGTTGCTCAAGCAAGGACACCTATCCCAGACTTGCAGGGTCAACAAAGGCTTCTCAGTAGATCTGGTATTTAAACTGGTTCCATGAAGGAGAAGTAGAGATTACACAGAGGAAGACAGAGAGGAGGAGGAAACTGTTCTAAATGGAGGGAATAGCTGACACACATGAACAGAGGCAAAAGAGCACTGTCATATTTGAGGAAGTGAAAGGAATTCAGTATGGCTGAATACTGAGTGCCCTGGGAGGAAGCGGTGAGAGATAGGGCAGGAAAGCTGAGCAGGGTTCACAAATCCAGAAGGGTTTTATATCTAGTTAAGGAATTTGGAATTTTTCTCAAGGTAATGGGAAGACAAAGCATTTTAAAACAGGGAAGTATAATGATTAGATGTGCATTTTGGAAAGAACATTATAATAGCTGAACAAAAAAAAATGGCGGCGGAGGTGGGTAAGTATAGAAGGAAACAAAGCAGTTAGTAAGCTACTGCTATAACCCAGAAGACAGAGGATAGTCATCTAGTGGGGTATCTAAGGGGGATCAAGAGAGATGTTTGGATTTGAGATATTCAGGCCATAGAATTAAAATACCTGATGATAAATGGATATAAATAGATGTGGTCATTTGGGAAAGAAAGAGTCAAAATTATTCTAAAGTCTCTGGTTAAAGACTTTCTGACATGGGAGCTATGGAGCATAACCCCTCAGTTTAATACTTAGGACCATTCTACTAACAACAGAAACTCAAGACCACTCCACATTTTCTCATCATGAGTGAAATTGTGGGGTCCTGGGAGTCAAAGATTGAATTCTACTGGAAATCCTCACCAAACTGCTATAACATAGTTGTACTTCACTGGGGGCAGTCATAAATCTCTGATGAGAGTTTTCCAAGAGAAAAGAACTGCCTAACAGGCACCCTCCATCTCAATGCCCTCCTCACATTTCCTGGTGGGTTATGGGTTAGGAAAGGGGAGTAGGTTCAATGTCCTATGTCCTGCTTGTGCAGCATCAATGGTGATCTCTTCTGTTTTCTGGTGGAAGTTGATTAACCCAAAGGAAGCAGGTTTAGGGTTGCTCAGTAACACGAATTAAACAGAGAGAAAGATTTAGTATCTCTATATGGATCAGCTCAAGGATCCTAAGGTTTCCTGGTTTGAACCTGGAGGAATGAAATGAAGTATGCACTTTTGGGCTGTGGTGTGTCCCAATTCCCACCTAGGACGTAAATCAGGTACTCACCCCTTCGCTGCCATTTTCACCTGTGTTGGCAAGCATTTCCTGTAGGGCTCTCACAGAGAGGGACTGTTCCAGCGCAAAATTGCAGACGCAGAGATCTGGAGGAACATACTGTGGAAATAAAACCAGAATGAGGATACCTACTCGTATCAGTTGGGGATAGATCACACAATAACAATCTCAAGGGCAAAGAGCTTATGAATCAGTGATAGGTGGATGGATGAATAGGAATATACAAGGTAGATTTCTCTTATTCAAGTTAAGATGGGTTTCAAGTTAGATTCTAAAAGATGAGAAGAAGAAAATCCCTAAGTCTCAAGGAAATAGTGACTAAGATGTCAGGAGCAACTTGAGTGTGGCTGATAGTACATACAGGAGAAGAACACACATACAGCCTTGCTGAAGAAGGGAAAGGGAAAAAAAAAAGAAGAAGGGAAAGGAAAGATACACTGATCCACACCGATACCTGTGTAGGACCAAAGGAAGAAAGCCACTGGGACCTCATCCACAATCATCTCTAAGAGGGCAATGGACAGACCACAATGTGGCTCTAGACAATAGTGACCATGATGGGCAATCTATTTACTTGTTAAGAAAACCTGACTACTGCAGCATAAGAGAATTAAGAGCTGTACAAATATAGTTCTGAACAAAGAAATGTCCAGAACTATAAGAACCGATGACCCCGATGACAATCACTCTAATTTATTATGTGCTCAGGTAATAATATATTCATGCTTCTTCTGGAACATTTCTCAACAACAGTTCAAGACAGCTTTTGCTGCATACTGACTAGTAATAGCTAATGCTGAATACTTTCTCTGTGTCAAGCACTGTTCTAAGTGCTTTGAATATATTAACTCACTTAATCCTCAAAACCACCCTGTAAGATAGGATTTATTAACATTCCAGTTTACAGCCAAGGAAACTAAGGCCTAGAGAATTTAAGTCACCTGCCTATGGTCATGGCTTCTATTTGGCTGAGTTGGATTCAAATCCAGGCAATCTGTCTCCAAAGTCTATCTACTTAACTCTACTCTGTTCTGATCACTGACGGAAATATTAAAGATATTTTTCACAACTAGAATATTTTCAATCAGCAAATATTTAAGTATTGTATTTATAGAAAACACAGTGCTTGGTAGTGAGAAAGATATGAAGACACACAACATCATTGCTCCATAGGAGCTTACAGCTAGTTTCATGATACGCCATTTTCCTTGGGAATATAGCTTATAATCAACTTACATACCAAGCCTTGGTTTCCTATAGGACAATGGAGAACATGGCCACTAGGAGAGTAACAGGAAAGAGGAATGAGGGCCAGAAGTCACCAACAGCTATGTTTAATACTCTGAGACAGGTAAAGTGGTTTCCGTGGAGCTCCAATTTAAAAGCCAAAGCAAGCCCACTGTGGTCATTTGGGAAAGAAAGAGTCAAAATTATTCTAAAGTCTCTGGTTAAAGACTTTCTGACATGGGAGCTATGGAGCACAACCCCTCAGTTTAATACTTAAGACCATTCTACTAACAACAGAAACTCAAGACCACTCCACATTTATGGGTTAGGAAAGGGGACCCCACTATTAAGGCACAGATAACCTCTGACTTCACCATTTTCATTTTTAAAATAATGAAATGGATAATCTCTAAATTTCCTTTAATTTTGAAGTGTTTCATGCATCCCTTCCCGCCCCCCACCCCAACCTCAACACCCTCAAATAAAATGATGTTCTACTTGCTGGGCGTACTATTTCCCCTTATTAAAAGTTTTCAGACCCCCAAGCCAAGATTGGGTAATCCTATCCCAAAGGCTAAAGGCCTCTGGGACACTCAAATTTTGAGGACTTTTCTACAAAGTATGTTTCTACTCAGGGTCACCACAGTCCAAAATCCTAAAAACCCAGTCTTCCTAGAATTCTGGCATAACACACAATTGCCTGGTTCTTTTTATGAAAATCACTACAGGAGAAACTGTAATCAGGAGACAACAGCTTTTATTTTATATATTTCTTGCTTTGTTTTCAAAGTCTGTTCTTGCTGTAGGTAATTAACTCATTTGTATGGCACGTGAGCGAGCAAACAGCTGTTAATGCAGGGAAGAACCTCACATCCAGAAAGTGTTTCGAGAGCACATACAGCATCGTTATAAGTAGCATCCAGTATGATAAAACACTTCCCGAAAGGCCTTACACCATAAACATAGATCGTCTAACTACATTTCCCCAAATACGATGCCATCAGAGAAAATTTTAGAGATTCCTTCCCACTTTTTTTTTTTTAAAGATTTTATTTATTTATTTGACAGAGAGAGAGAGACACAGCAAGAGAGGGAACACAAGCAGGGGCAGTGGGAGAGGGAGAAGCAGGCTTCCCGCTGAGCAGGGACCCCGATGTGGGGCTCGATCCCAGGACCCCGGGATCATGACCTGAGCTGAAGGCAGAAGCTTAATGACTGAGCCACCCAGGCGCCCCTCCTTCCCACCACTTCTTAGTCTACCTGGATCTCATGTCACCAGAAGAAGCAGCAAAAGAGCCAGGGTTTGTTTGTGTGTTTCTTTCTCTTTCACTTCACTAAAGCAGGTGATTGGGAGATTTTTCTACAGTGATGGTTGGTACTTGGCTAATCAACTGAATGATTTCAACATTCCTGCTCACTCTTATAAGAACACTATGGAGTCCATTCTCCTGTAAACCTAAGCATTCACAGGCCCGAGTACTAGAGATCCTGCTCTGGCATGAGACTGTGTGATTCTAAGTCACTTTTCTTTCTCCCTGGCTCTGGTTTACTTGGACAGGAGACAGGTGCACTCCCCCAACACCACCATCATCCATCCTGATGGAGGGCCCCCAGTAACACAGACATGAGACATGCTCCAATCATATTTTTCTTTTCCCTCCAGATAGGATAAGTCCCAAGGCGGTCAAGACTTCATTACTGGGACAAATGGACACATGTAAATTGGGAGACAGTGGGCACGGGGAGAAAGCACCTCAAATCAGAGCACTGTACCTGCCCTGGTTTATGCAGTTTCCTTACAGTTTAATTTTTCTACCTCTAGAGTGTGGTCCTTGCCTGGAGCCTGCACTTGGGGATAAGGTCACACCAGTCAAAGAGCACAGAGAACAACATGGGGACAGTGGCAAGGGAGAAGACAGGGCAACAGGAGTATCTGGAGAAAAACAAAACGCAAGTAGTAACTGGTGACATAAATGGAGTGCAGAGCACAGAGCCAGCTGACCTGCTACACCAGCTGCCATCCTTAATTAAACTCCACACCACCCTGAGCTCCCACCTCCACATTCTTCAAGACTAAGCAAAGGCCACTTGTCCATCAAAGCTAATTTGTTTGCAGTGCAAGAGTCCCCCAGGAGGTGGGCTCATCGTCTGTGGGCTCTGGGCCTGTGCCTCAGTCACTCTGTGGCACGTGTTTACTGATTCCCAGCACGGAAAGAAGGGCTCTGTTGACATCTGTTCTGAAACAGCTCTTCATCGCTCTCCCCAGCCCCGTCCGCTGTCTAGAGAAGCACTACATTCCCAAATGTCCTACAGAAAACCTTGAGATTCCGGGGCCTGCCAAAGCCAGGAACCAGGCATTCATTTAGCTCCATGATGTGGAAAGCAATAGAAGGGAAAGCCTGTGGTGGACTCTCTGTGGTCCGTAAATCTAGGTAATATCTTCCTCACTGCACCGGAAGTGTTTTTCCAAGGCTTACTAAAAGCAAGATGGTGGGAATCTGATACTCTTGCTGTCAAATTCACATAGCATTCTTCTGCCTAGCACCTCACAATATGCACTCAGCACTGTGCTGGCTTGTACTAGCCAGGCTTTGGGGCAAAGGAAGAGGGAGTCAGTTACAAGGGGGGTGGGCTGTCCTCCCTCTACTCCACTGTGAACCACACTCTGTTCTGCCTATCTACTTCTCATGCAGTGCAGTCTGTTTCACTAGATTGTGGGTATCTTGAAAAATCTGTCATTCTACTTTTGGTATCCCCAGTATGAAGGACAGCAAGTGCTCAACTCCAGTCTTCTGTGTTCTAGAAGACTCTCTGAGAGAGTATGTGGTTGGTGGTGTCTGTGGATGCAGACAAATTGTACTGAGCACTCATCTGCCTGGCTGGGCCCTTTCCCCCAACTTGTTTATGATTCAAAAGGACCTGTCATGGGTCTCCTTCCAATTCTCCATTAATCTATCTGGTTCTCACATAGCCAGGCCTTAATGATACACTCTCTAAGTGTATCAATAGCTTTGAATTAAAAGCAATATTGGGCGGGGGCTGCCTGGGTGGCTCAGTCATTGAGCGTCTGCCTTCGGATCGGGTCATGATCCCAGGGTCCTGGGATGGAGCCCTGCATCTTGCTCCCTGCTCGGTGGGAAGCCTGCTTCTCCCTCTCCCACTCCCCCTGCTTGTGTTCCCTCTCTCGCTGTGTCTCTGTCAAATATATAAATAAAATCTTAAAAAAAAAAAGCAATATAGAGTGTATTAGTTAAGTGTGAATACTCTAGCATGGGACTCCATAAGGTCCTATATCTATTCGACTGCTTATTAGTAGAATGAGGATAAGCAGGTAACTTAGTCTCTCTGTGTCTCAGTTTCCATATTTGTAAAATAGAGATATAATAGTATCTATTTCTCAGCATAGGCAGTTTTTATGTTTAAGAACTTAAAATAGGGTCTGGTACATAGAAACAAATGTCAGACATTATCCATCACAGGGCAGTGAAATCAGAACATCACTAACTCACTTATATGTTCATTTATAGACTAGTATCTTTGAGGTTCTTATTATGTGTAAGGATAAAGCAAATTCCCCAACCTTCAAGGTTGTGTGGTCAAGTAGAGTGTCAGGGAAGCAAATGGACAATTTCCAAAGTATGCTTCAAAAGGCCCAGGGTGAGTAAGAAAGTGAGGAAGCACATAGAATCAAACTTGTCTGGGATGGAAGGCTAGGGAGGGGAGATGGAGGTGGGGGGGAGACAGAGAAGGAGAGGGAGAGGGGAAAGAGAGGGAAGAAAGCAAAGGCAGGTGAGAAACAACGCTGAGGAAGAAGTAGGCATTAGACTGAGAGGGTCAGATTTTTCAAGATACCCACAATCTAGTGAAACAGACTGCACTCCAAGACCCCTTGTCAAGGAGTTTGGACTTTATTTTCAGAGCAATAGAACACCATTAAAGGAAGTTATGCAGGAATTAGTCTAATCAAATTTGCATCTTTGAAAGATCATTGCAGGTCCAGTCTGAAGGAGGCTAGACCAAGGCAGAGAAACAAATTAGGGAGTTGTTGCCATATGCTGGTTATTAGGTGACAATAGCATGAATTAAAGTAATGGTGCTGGATGTGGTGATAAGGGAATTAATCTCAAATATCTTGAGAAGATAGGAGAGGTAAGACCTGGCAATTAATTGAATGTAGAAAATGGAGAAGATGACCAGTGTTCCTACAGGATGGAAAAGAGTGTAAAAAAACTGGGGTACAGTAAGAATAAGCCACACCAAATATCAAAAGGACCACAGAGATGGTAATTACACTTGGTAAATTGTCCACCGGAACCTCCCATTTGGGCCAACAGAATGATGACAAGAGAGCGGAGGTCTCTGTGACTGTGTATGGGTATCCCCACAGATGTCAGCAGAGGTAGGCTCATCTGGGAAAAGAGTGGGAATCTGAGAGGATGATGCATATTCTCCATAATAAGAGAATTCCTGGAGACCCAGCCTCCACAGTCAGCCCAATTAACCTCACTTTCCTTTCCCACATCCATTAAGTAGTCAGGCAGTATTTGGAGTACCACATACACATTCAGTACTGCACTAGCTATTGCAGGGAAACAAAAGAAAAGGCATGGTTTCTGTCCTTTAAGAAATTTTTAACCTATTTGAAGAGACATCTACTGTACATGAAACTTTATAAAACAATGCAAAAGAGAATATTCAATGCGAAATTGAGGGGTAGGAGTTCTATGTCCTGCAGGAAACAGAGCCCTCTCAGCAATGTTGTGATTAGGAAAGCACAGCCCAGGCTGGAGGCTGGCCTCAAGATGGTTTATGTGAACAAGAAGTTCCTGGCACATAAAAAGAACTCAGAGTTTTGTTTAATGAACGAACAAGATGGGGGAGTTATTCTTTCCATTTTTTGGTGTCTTCTTCCCTTCTGTTTAAAATTCCATTAGTTGAAGCAGCATTTTCAAGTTAGGAGCTTCACAGAACCTCTGTCCTTACTTTCCTTTGCTTTTTCACCCAACTCCCCAAAGAAAAAGGTTCAAGCACTTGCAAATGTCATGAGTCAATAAAGGGAGTAAGCAAAGGAAGGAGAAAGTAGAGAACAACTCCTGCTTACTAATTTTTCCACCTATACCTCCCACTCCAGTCCCAGGACTGAGCAGTCAGATGCATACATGTGATTGACATTGTATTATACTTATGTGCTGATGGGTTTATTTGGACTCAGTCCTACTGCAGGGGGTAGGCTGCAGAGTCTAACCTGCAAGGTGAGGTCATTTCTAATGTGGGTCATCTGGGGAGAAGCAGTGACTGTGAGAACAGAGGCCAGAACTAAGTAGGCAGACCTGAGGTAGCTGGGAAAAGGTAACCTCACATTCTTTGATCTACACTATGAAGAGTAAGCGTAGCCAGTGGGATATTCTTAGATGTTACAGAAGCATCCAACCAATGACAGATCTAAAAGTAGGAAGTAAGGGACTTGGGCAGGTCTTTCTTTCCTCTAGGCTTCCACGTAAATGGGGACAGGAAGAGTGAGCATGTTAACTGCATAAGAATCAGAAACTTTAAGCTAGAATGTTGAATACATTTGACCTTCCATTTTAATTTTTCTTGTGTTATTCCTTAGTGTTTAACGAAAGGTTTTTTTGAGGTTTTGGCCTGTTTTGGTTGGATCACATAAATTGAGGAAAGAATTTTGGTCTATAAGTGAGCCAAAACATTAAAGCAAGGTGCCTTGGTATGGCCAATGGGACGGTAATGGGGTTATTAAACAGGAGAACCACAAGACAGAAGCAAAACTTGGGGCAAAGCCAAGGTCCTTGACAAGCCAGCTCTTACCAATAGGACATCTCTATTCAGAAGCCTTGAACCTTCTGAATTTTATTAATGAGGACAGTATCCCAATTGCCCCCTTCATGCTCTACTTGTGCTGCTTGAGATAGCCTAGTCCATGAATAAACATGGCTGGTGTTTAATCTCATGGCTCCAGATTTCGAACTGTGTATACAGAGAGAGTCTATTTCTCCAGAAGCACTACGTGTGCCAGTAACAGGCAAAGATGGACTCAATCCCCAGTGGCCTGGCTTCCATATGCATTGTGTTTGTTCCATTTCACCATACCACCTCAAAAAAGACTGATAACCATCACCCTATGATGGCTTGATGCAGTGCTAACTCAAAGACCATGGATTAGAAGGCTTCCCAAGATTCCTGGCACAGAAACCTAATCTCTCCTCCAGAAGATATTTCAGTCGGGTACAGGCTGGCATTTGGAGAAGACTAATTCTCCATGGGATAGCATTAGGATGGCCAGAGATGGCATGTGTAACTTGAATTTCAGGAGCTTTAAGCACTTGACAGACATTATCTCATTCACCTACATAAGCAGACATGAGCTCATTTGTGGACTTCCTCTCTTATCCAAAATACATAATTATTTGTATTGTGTTTATGCTTAAAAGGCAGAACCAGTCATTAACCAAACTAACACCCACATCTTGTCCCAACCAGGTTTTATTTAAATATTCATGCAGCTAAGTACTTTTTAAACCTACCTTTGTCACCTCTAAGTTTTTGATAGATTATAATAAAGAAAGTTAATATAGTGAATGTTTAAATCTGAAGATGTTGCCTAGTTTCTGGATTTCTGTAAAAATAGAGGGTGGTTCTACAACTGTTTTTGAGGCAACTCAACTGAGATACAAAGGAATTGGGTAAAACTTACACAGGCCAAGAATAGAACCCATATATACATTCTAAATGTATCTATTTACTTATCTCTATCATTTTACCAGGTATTATGTTGAATTCTTTACAAATATTCTCTCATTTCACTCTAACCTCAACCCTTAGGGAAGAGATATTACAGCCATTTCACAGATGAGAAAACAAATTCAGAAAGACTGAAAAAATTTCCCCTTAATCACATGCTGGAAATGGCACTTAAATCTTGAATTTCAAACTCCACTCTTTCTGATTGATCCTGTGTCAGTACTCCTGAAGAGAAGGCCCCATCCCCACACCAAGCTTGCAGAATTCTAACTACTAGGCTGCCTCCTCTCAAGACTTATACTTTAATAAGAAGTGAAGGGTTTCATATTAGATTCTTGACTCTCTCAGAGAGAGTTCTCTATTTTGGAAGAGCCACTGGGAATGCAAAGGCTACATCTGCAGTTAGTGAGACAATCAGAGATCAAGAGCTTTACAAAACTGAGGTTTCTGGCAGGCAAGATCATATGCAGTTCTAAGAGACTGACTTACCACTAAGTGCTCTCTTCCAAAAAGCAATTCAACTCTGGGTATGAAGGGACAGGTTTCCACCAAGGATATACATGTGCAGATTTTAAACATGTACATATCCAGACTGTAAACATTTTTCAGGGAAAAGGCTTTGCCTGTCTGTATTAAGAGCTGTTTTCATGAAGCAAGGTTAAAAATGTATAAAAACTTGATTTTTTATGCTTTAGTATTTTGTTCTGATAAAGGCTAGAGGGTCTTTCTGAAAATATATACAGACACTATTGAAAACAGTTGAGTTCCAATTTTTGCTTGCATTTTTGCCAACAAAAGCCATTATATAGAAGTGGTGAGGTACACACATATTTTAAATTTTTATTTATTGAAGTTATCTCTATACCCAACATGGGGCTCAAACTCACAACCCTGAGATCAAGAGTCACAGCCTCTTCCGACTGAGCCAGCCAGGCGCCCCTCACAAAATTTAAACATACAGCTGGAAAACATTCTTTTGGGGAAGAAAAGGAGGAAGAGGTAATTATCTTTGAAAAGAAGGAAGTGAGGAAGTCCCCTTCTGATTGATGCCTGAGGAGTCAATTACAGGAACGTGATACTCTCAGCATCCAGCAGTCTGTAGGTGCTTGCAAGTGATTGGGGAGAGGGAGAGAGAGAGAATCTCAAGCAGGCTCCATACCCAGCGTGGAGCTCAATCTCAAGACCCTGAGATGATGACCTGAACCGAAATCAAGAGTTGGACGCTTAACTGACTGAGCCACCCAGGCGCCCCTAGGTGCATCTTCGTTGCAGGGATGAGGGAGTTGCTCTGGAAAAAACTGATAACTGTTGAAAATCCCTGCGGCAACGCAAAGAGGCTTACTAAGCAGAAGCACTCACAGCCACGAGCAAGTGATGGCAGCATCTGATGCCATGCTGGCCTGAGGTTTACTCCAAGACAAGAGCGAGGAAAGGCATGGAATAAGTTGATCACATTCAAGGAAAAGGGAGAAGGCTATCAAGTTATCAAAAGGTGTTGATATTAAAAAAAATAAAAACTACTATGAATCTGAATATTTACTTAAGAAGAATACTTGCTGAAACTTTTTTTAAAAGATTTTAGAGAGAGAGTGAGAGAGCATGCATGAGCAGGGGAGGGGACAGAGAGAGGGAGACAAGCAGACTCTTGCTGAGCGCAGAGCCCCGTCAGTCATGTTGACTAGATCATGACCTGAGCCAAAACCAAGAGTCAGATTCTCAGCTGGCTGAGCCACCCAGGCATCCCGATGAAACATTTTCTATGCAAGGGAGGTGCCACTGCCACCTAGAAGTAGGAAATCTAAATTGCAGGACAAATATCCTTTGACAAAAGTCTTGCTGTCTCGCTGAGAAATGCCAACCAAAAGTGAGGAAGAACTAGAAACACCCACAGTCACTGCTTCTCTGCCCCATCTGTGAAATGCCCAGATACTGGATGTTTAACTGACACGGACCAGTAGACCCATCACAGTCTAGCTTCTCCTGGGGGAAAATTTATTAGTTCAAGTGAGAGCAACACCTGCAACATCAGTTATCCTTTTGACGATCCTCAGAGATTTCTCACAAGAGCTACCAAAAATAAGCTCGTTCTGTTAGAATGGAGAAATACAGTGGGCCCAAGAATCTCCTAGGTAAGACTAACACCTCAGATTTCTGGGACCCTACTCCAGGTGGGTACTTTAAAAGAATATCCCAGGTGACTGAAGGAGGTCTCTGACCCCAATTTGAGAGACCCTGCAGAGCAAGTGGACCCAACAAGTGAATTCAGGATCCCGGAGAGCAGCTGATTCTCACTCTAGATCCTTCCTTAAAGAGTTCAATTCGTCAAAATATAAAATTTTCTTTCAAATGAATAACCCAATAATTTGAAATCCACATGACCGTTGTTTTTATCATCTTGCCTGAAATGGCCCCAACCAAAAGTAACATCTAGGTGTCCTGGACACCTAGTTTTCTGCCAAGCCTCAGTGTTTCTGGCATAGTTAGGAAGAATGTTACCAAGGGCTTGGCGAAAATTAGTGCTGTGAAGCTGGTGTTCTTTAAAATAAGGAAGAAGGGGCAGCCAAAGAATCAGAGACAAAACGCTGGGCAGCTGGCTGGTAAAACAGCCTGCTGGGAGAAAGCGGAAGTGACAGGCTGGATGGCTGGCTTAGTTCTTGACTGAGCCAAGTTTCCACCCCCTGCCCAGCATGGTCAGCATGTTAAGTACGAAAGGTGCCAAAAGGCGAAAACTTGGAACACTTGCATCTGGAAAAAACAAGCTGAGTGGCGGAGCAGCAGAACGTACCTACTGCTCATGGATAGAGATAACCAAAACAATGACTATGTGGTCCTTAAAAAAGATGGCCATAAATAAAAGCCTAGCTTAACGAGGGGCACAGGTAATACACCAAGCTCTGCGGATAAATAACAAGATCCTAACATCAACTGTTATTTTGAAGAGCTTGTGTATGAGAAAAAGCGTAGAGTTCTAGGAAAGAGGGCAGGCAGCATGTCAGCGAGGAGACGGACCCAGCATGCATGTCCCAGGTTCCATGACGAAGTTAGGGGCATGAACACCAGCTAGAAGAGCACAGGGTACAGGATGACGGAGTTAGAATGAGGTGTGATGTGCAGAAATACCAAGGGATGAAGTGAAAGCTTAGGGGGGGTGGGCTGGTAGGAAAGTCTAGGCTCAACCTAATGTTTATGTGTTAGTCTCCAGCTTGATTGACTTGAGTGTTGGTGGAAGAACATGGACCAGCATTGTACTGCCCACATGTTTTCTCCTCCCTTTTGAATGATGATATGGTTGTTAAAGAATTTGGAAACCCTGATGAGGCTGCTCTCTTGTCACCAAGGCAGAGGCACTCAGCAGCTGCAGGACAGAGTTTGTCTCTTGGCCATTTCATTACACAACAGGAAGGGGATGAGTGAGGAAAGCATTGTGGGGCACCAAAAACATCAGGCTGGAACTGAAGGCTGACAGAGAGAACACAGACATTGGGTGCTCAAAGGCAGTGCTGTTCCCTATGGTGCACTTGTCATCAGCATCACTAATCTCTTGAGGGGAAAATCTCCTGCCTGGACAGCAGCACCAGCTCCACGAGGCTCGTGGACTCAGGATCTCAGGTCGGCACACAGCTCGTGGTGATGAAGGGCAAGGGCAACAGCTTGGCTTCCAAATGGTTTGAATTTTTTTTTCCCAATGTCTCATTCCCACTCTCAAATGGCATCCAGATTCCAATGTGGAAATGCAGTTTTTATTTTTGCCCACTCCATGAAGTTTTTGCTTTGACAGAAATAAGCGTATCACTATAAACTAAGTTCTGGATTAAAAAGTATTTTGGCAGGAGTATACGGACAGATGTTCATAAAATTTGCAGTTATAAAAAAGCCTTTGTGATGATAAGTAAGTCATAAATATTCTTCGCCAATATGGAAAAAATACTTTTATACCCGTATAGAGAACTAGACCCTATCCATTCTAACTGCCTCATAGCATCTGAGCCAAACTACTACCACTAGATGCTTACATTTACAAAGATCATGCAAGGATTAATACTATGCAACCCCACTTGCAAGAGGCATGTAATGCTCATCACAGATATTTTAAAACATGTACACACAGTAAGAGTCAGCACTGTCCATCAGTAGCTGCAGGAGTTAAAGACATCCACTTATAATAAGCACTGCTTGAAAAACAAAATAAAAAATAAACTATTGGAACTAGACCAAAATAAAAAGCTCTTACACAGCAAAGAAACAACAGAACAGACAGGCAACCTGCTGAAGGGGAGAATATATTTGCAAATGATATATCCAATAAGGGGTTAATATCCAAAATATATAAAGAGAGTCTACAACTAAACACCAAAAAACCCTAAATAATACGACTAAAAGATGGGCAGAAAACATGAATAGAAATTCTTCCAAAGACGACCTACAGATGGCCAGAAGACACGTGAAACGATGTTCCACAGCACTCATCATCAGGGAAATCCAAATCAAAAACCACAATGAGATATCACCTTACCCTTGTCAGAACAGCTAGAATCAAAAAGATGAATAACAAGTGTTGGTGAGGATGTGGAGAACAAGGAATCCTCGTGCCCTGTTGGTGGGGGTGTAAATTGGTGCCACTATTGTTGAAAATAGTATGGAGGCTCCTCAAAAGATTAAAAACAGAACTACCATATGATTCAGCAATTTCACTACTGGGTATTTACCCGAAGAAAACAAAAACACTAATTCGGAAAGATATATGTGCCCCTATGTTTATTGCAGCTTATTTACGATAGTCAAGACATGGAAGCAACCTAAGTGTCCATCCACAGATGAATGGATAAAGAAGATGTAATACACACACACACACACCCTATTACTTACCCATAAAAAAGAATGAGACCTTGCCATTTGCAACAACGTGGATGGACCTAGGGACTATTACACTAAGTGAAATAAGGCAGAAAAAGACAAAAGCTGTATGATTTCACTTACATGTCAAATCTAAAAACAAATAAACAGACAACTAAACAGACCCAGAAGTACTGAGAACGAACTGATGGTTGCCAGAGGGAAGGGGGGGCAAAGGATGGGCAAAAAGGGGAGTGGGAGATACAGCTGTCTAGTTATGGAATAAATCACAGGGATAAAAATAAAATAAGCACTGCTTCACTGGAGTGGTAGTCGAGAGACCTATAACCTCCTTCTTCAATAGATCTTCTTCAATAATGTCTTTCTTACCAAGAAATATTCTAAGTATAGAATTAGACAATCATCTGTGAAGATTGGTTGGATTCCATTCTCTCCAAAGCTTCCTTCATTGAAGTCACTGATCCCTTTCACCCAGGGCATAAACTAGCTTTGATCAACACAAAGAAACAATTAGGAGACTTAGTCTCTTCCTACTTGAACCCAGCACATCACTCACCATCTAGTGAAGCTGGCCAGGAAATACACATCAAATACTGCCTCTGCCCAACTACCCAAGTTGCCATGACTGGGCCCATCACTTGAGCTCCCTTCCTCTCAGCTCTGCAGAGTAACTAACCCAGGTTACTCAAGTTCACCATCAACAATGAGGCCAGGGAATAGATGTTGCAGGATAGATCATGGTGTTTCCTTTCCCTTCCCCTCCCGGATAACCAGGAGTTACCTCCAATAAATAATGATTTTTTAGAGGGGGGAGGGGCAGAGGTAAAGGGAGAGAGAGAATCTTAAGAAGGTTCCATGTCCAGTGTGGAACCGGATGTGGGACTCAATCTCACAACCCTGAGCTCATGACCTGAGCCAAAATCAAGAGTTGGATGCTTAACTGACTGAGCCACCCAGGTGCCCCCCTCTACTGCATAATGGTTAAGTTAACTTGGCGCCATGGGAGAGAATGAACACATTGACAGAAACTGATGGAGCAATGACACACCTCAAAAAGCAAAGTCCTTGCTCATGGTGACCTAAGCAAAGCCTGTCAAGACCCTATAGAGATAAATGCTTCAAATTACCCAGTTGCTCTCCAGGGGCATTTGTCCTTATGTTCTCAGTGAGTAAGACAGAGATGAAAGGCATGTCTGGCATCCTATTCAACTTGTACATTTTGGGAAAGAAGCAAGTTCATTCATTACTATAGCAATTGGGAACTTTCCATGGCAGGCTGTAGGTAAGTTTAAACGTGAAGCTAATCAAGTCAAGGGTGTAGCTTTGCTTCATTTTGTGAGGACATCTACACCCCCAAGCTGGCTAGCAACTTTATCATTACTTAGTCAAACAAGGAAACAGGTGTCAAAGGCTGATGACTGCAAATTCAGCCCTGCAACAATTTCTGAAAATGTGGTGTGAGGACCACTTGCATAAGAATCGTACAGAAATTAAAAGAAAAATTTTTGGCTCCACCCAAGACAAAGTTGGGGATGGAAGAATATGCTCACTCAAGTTTGAGAAACACTGCCCTTCTGGGGGAGCTCTGTGCCAAAACCCCTACATGCTGAACAGGCTTATCATTCTTTTTTAAGATTTTATTTATTTATTTGAGAGAGAGAGAGCATGCACAACAGCAGGGGGAGGGGTAGGAGAGGGAGAAGAAGACTCTCCACCAAGCAGGGAGCCCAATGCGGGGCTCAATCCCAGGACCCTGGGGATCATGCCCTGAGTCGAAGGCAGATGCTTAACTGACTGAGCCACCCAGGTGCCCCAGGCTTATCATCTTTAAAGATAAAACATTCTTGATATAACTTACTTGGGAAACCAGGTAGTGAGCAAAAGCATAGCGCTTCTTTTTCAACTTGAATGGTGATCAGAGGAGGCTGTAGAAACTTTCTCATGAACATCCAAAAGTTCTCTTTCTTGGCTGCATTTTTCACCAAAAGTACTCTCTAGCTGTTTACTAGAGACTCTGCTGATGAGAACACTATGGCTTCTTTGTTGACACAGTCTCAGAATTTGCATTAATTTCTAAAAACTCTCCTCCTCTTTAGGTAAAAGAAGTGAAATTGTCTGAACCCAGATTCCACAGCCTATCAGGGTAACAGTTCAAATTTCAAGTCTCAAGGGACTGCTTCGGGGATGGAAGAGGTGGGCTGGAGATCAATTATTCCACCCTCTGTGCTCTGAGGTGGCAGTATACCTGAACCACCCCAAAGAGTTTACAGTCTGTTCTGTTCAGAAGCAGAAATATCTTGGGATGTAGAGCGAAGTGCTCAAGTAGGGCTTGAGGCAAAAATCTCTGATGAAAGTGCTCCAATAAGAAATGGATCATTAGGTCAAGGGGTTTTTAATTTTGTCAACCACTCTATAGCTAAGAAAACAACTGTTTGAGAGAGACTTACAGATAGCTCTCTTGCACCAGCTGTTTGCATCTTCTAAAGGCTTTGGATAAGGCTCAGTTGAGTTTAAGTGAGAGGAAAATTATTTGAAAATGTCCTAATAGAGAAAGCAGCTCAATTCTGGAATGACTGCATTAAGAACACTTTGTAATCATTCCCTGAAATACAATGTGGATGAACAAAAACAAATTAATTCTCCAATGTGTTGGAATTATCTAAAATCACCTATTTACTGCATGTCAGCAAATGAAGAACAAAAAAATATTGTTTGCAAAAGATTCATAAAATTTTTCAGGTCATGTAGTTTGTTCAGGTCACTATTAAAAAGAATGAAGCTTTAGGGTTGCCTGGGTGGCTCAGTCGGTTAAGCCACAGACTCTTGGTTTCAGCTCAGGTCATGATCTAATGGGTCATGAGACTGAGCCCCGTGTTGGGCTCTGGGCTCACTGGGAGTCTGCTTGAAGATTCTGTCCCTGTGCCCCTCCAGCCCCTCCCATCACTTATGCAAGCACTCTCTCTCTCTCTCAAATAAATAAATCTTTAAAAAAAGAATGAAATTTTGAAGAATAAAACTATTGAATGAACTACTGAAAAGAAGAAGTTGTCAACTTAAACGTCTGGAAATCTTAATTTGAAAACAATTTTAAACATTTCCTTTACAAAACTCTCCTCACAGGAGAGTCACAATCAGACCTGAGGGGTTATCTTGTGGAACATTTTACAGCAAGCTGGAGGGAGAACTTTCTCAAATCACTATCCAGTGTTCTTTAGAAATGGTTTGATCTGTGAATTATGAATATGCACATAACTTCAACGGGTTACACAGAAGGTCATATCATGACTTAAGTTTATCCCCAGATTTTAAAATACCCATGAGGAATACAAATGATACATACAACATGGCTTGCGTTCTTAAGATTCAAGTTCTAACACAAACGCAACACATGTTTCTTCCACGTAAAGGCAACAAATGAAAAAGGTAATCACAGGGGGAAAAAAGGCAAGTCTTCGTGATATAATTAGTAAGTTCAGGAGTTGATGGAGGAAGAAAAAACACTGCTAATAGAGACCAAAATAGCAGCTCTTAGGTCTGAAGAGCAAAGTACTAAGTACTTGCAGAGGAGCCCGGGTATGAATAATACCTACTCATAATTCACCTGGGGCCATTTGCCTGCTGTGAACAAGTAAATGACAAATGAACAGCAGAGCTATGGTGCCACTTTACACACTGAATAAATTCTTTGTGAAGATTCCCACCACTAAGGTACAGACTGTCTTTAAATAAAAAGAGGGGACTGGTATTGCCTCAAGCAGACACGTTATCGCAACAGTATTAATAACTCAAGTAGGAAGGCGAACAATATAGATGAGAAAGATCTCGGGGTTAAAAGATTGGATTTTTCTTTTTTAAAACAACTAGGTCCTCAGATCCAACAAATGGTAAGTGCACTGAAAAACCTGACACATGAGGAACACCTGGCTGGCTCAGTCGGTTAAGCATCTGCCTTTGGCTCAGGTTTTGATCTCGGGGTCCTAGGATCAAGCCCCCTATCAGGCTCCTAGGGAGCCTGCTTCTTCCTCTCCCTCTGCCCCTCTGCCCACCCCCCCCAACTCGTGCTCTCTTTCTCTCTCAAATAAAATCTTAAAAAAAAAAAAAAAACCCGACATGTGTTAAACTTGACTTTTATGCTATTTCTTTGGATAGCTGTTTCCCTTCTCATCTCTTGACAGTCAGAAATAGCAGAGCATGAGGCTCAGTGTGGATGCAGAAATAAGAATAAAACTTCCTGAAAGAAAGTAATTGAGCTAATTGAGAAGAACCGGAGCCGTGTTTTTCAGAATCCGAGCACAGTTAGAATTGTACTCCACATGTGGACCAATATGAAATGAAACGTCTTTTTCCTCCCCGCACAAAGCAGTACTAGTGCCTGGCCCAGTGTGAACAATAACCTGATGCAGGGTAGCTGCTCAGTGCAGAGAGCCTACCCTCGTCCCCCCAGGACCACACCAGAGGGCCAGCTCACCAGGCCAGCACAACTGTACAGAGTACTCCCAGCCATTCTATTCACTTGTACATGTTGGACAGTAAGACTCGGACATGCAAACAGGAACTCCAGCAGATAAAAGAAAAAGAATGTCTTGTCTAACAGAATGACTGTCGAGCCTCCATTTCCTCATGCCACAGCATGGCCGCCATCCTCCAGAAGACTAAGGCTAAGCCCACAAAGGCTATTACCTTCGTTTTCTTGGATGACTGCCACTGTGTAAATTCTCTGCGGCATTATCTTTCCTCTTCTGTGTGGTCATTTCCTTAATGCTCTCCCCCTCCAATCTCCTCACTTAGCCCCTTTTCCCTTCCAAACACCTACTCCATGATCAACATGCTCCATCATCCAACCTCTGCCTTCTCCCTGAACACCAGCTGAACAGATGAAACCCAGCTCCTCCTAAAGGACCCCGCTTCCCTTGGGGACCTCCCAATGACAGGATGCTCATTCTCTCCTACCTCATGTGACTGAAGGTTAGGAGGTGGGTTCTGTGTCCTTCTCCCACCAGGACTACCTCCAGATCATTACTCTTCCACGAGTTAACTCCTCTTCTTTAAGCTTCCTACTTCTGGTAACCTCGTTCCCCATTCCCTCCCTCACTGCTCTTTGTGTATTTCCTGGACCTGCGCTTCACTGAAAAAGCTCTGGCTCCTTCTTATTCTGCCTACTGGTGATTTGAACATTCACGGTGTTATTTGTTCAATTGTGTCCTCCCAAAATATATGAAGACCTGACCCCTGGCACCTGTGAATATGACCATATTTGGAAATAAGGTCCTTGAAGATGTAATCAAATTAAGGTGAGGTCAGTGGGGTGACTGATCCCATCCAATATGACTGATGTCCTTATAATAAGAGGAAAACACCATGTGAGGACAGACCCACACAGAGAGAAAAGGGCCATGTGAAGATGAAGGCAGACACTGGGGTTATACAGAACACGTGGGGCTACCAGAAACTGGAATGGGCAAGGAGGGATCCTCCCACAGAGGTTTCGGTTGGGAGCAGGTCTCTGCCAAAACCTTGATTTCAGATTCTAGCTTCCAGAACTACAAAGGAGTAAGTCCTGTTATTTTAAGCCACCTAATGCGTGATAATTTGCTATGCAGCCATAGGAAACTAACGTATTATATGAATAATCCATCACATATGGCCTTTCAGTTACTCTGCTTCCTCCTTACCAATGATCTTCTATTCTCCAGTTCAGCCACCTTCTCTCATACATTGGAACCATGTTTTCAAACAAACCACTTCACTCTGAAACCTCCAACACAGCCCACTCTCTCACCAGCCACTCACCTTCCAGCTTACTTGCTTACGTACTCAACTGCTCTCATCACTGTTTTTATCCCTTATCTCTTTTTGCTACCACTCAGCTTAAATTCCAAGATTTCATTGGCCAGACTCCCAGACTCTCTTGCCCCTTTATCACTGATCACAGTCACCTGCAACACTTTGACCCTGGCTGAATTAACTATCCACTGTGTTCATGCCTGTGCTGGGACTGCTAGCGACTGCTGATGAGGACACAGTCAGAAAATGGACAGCACTAAAAATTAATGCTCATCAACCTCAACTGTCCCTCAATGCTGGGCCCATCCACTGCTCAGCAATCCTACACTCTTCTCTCTCCAAATGGACAGAACCTACCCATCTACTTTCATCCTTGCCTTCCTCCTTCCTGTTCAATGGCACAGAAGTTCCTCCTTTACTTGAAAGTCAGTTCCTCCTCTGTTCTCATCACCAGTCCTTTTCATTATACCAGTGATTTTCAAACTCAGCCATCCCTTCCCTCTCCTGCATCTTCTCCTCCTCCTTCTCCACGTGCACCTTCCCATGAGCACTTACACACGCTTAAGTCTTTCCCATTACAAAAATCCCTCCATCCTCCAACCCTCTCCAGCCATTGCGCTCTCTCTTTTAGAGATAATCTGCACAAGTTGCCTTTGTTTTTTCCTTCTTACTTCTTACTCTTCACTTCCTCTAAATTGGCTTCTGAAAAAAATAAATTGGCCTGTACCTTCATCACCCCCATTGAAAGAACTCTCACCAAGACTGCTGCTGGCCTCCATGTCACTACATCTAATGGACACGTTCCATCCTTAAATTACTTGACTTCCAAGTGGCATTCTACCCTATGCCCCTTTCTAGACACTCTGCCTTTGCTTTCTGTGGCTTCTATGACACTGCACATGACTGTTTTTCTCCTGAGCTCTCAGGATGCTCCTTCTCATTCTCTGTGATGTTACTCTTCATCTCTTTTTTAAGTATTGACATTTTCCAGGCCTTCTCGTTTCTTTATCTCTTATGAACATATAATGTATTATTTGTTTCAGGGGTATGGATCTGTGATTTATCAATCTTATACAATTCACAGCGCTCACCATAGCACATTCCCTTCCCAATGTCCATCACCCAGCCACCCCATCCCTCCCACCCCCCTCCACTCCAGCAACCCTCAGTTTGTTTCCTGAGATTAAGAGTCTCTTATGGTTTGTCTCCCTCTCTGATTTTGTCTTGTTTCATTTTTCCCTCCCTTCCTCTATGATCCTCTGTCTTGTTTCTCAAATTCCTCATATCAGTGAGATCATATGATACTGTCTTTCTCTGATTGACTTATTTCGCTTAGCATAATACCCTCTAGTTCCATCCATGTTGTTGCAAATGGCAGGATTTCATTTTTTGATGGCTGCATAATATTTCATTGTGTGTGTGTGTGTGTGTATACACATATATGCCACATCTTCTTTATCCATTCATCTGTCAATGGACATCTAGGCTCTTTCCATAGTTTGGCTATTGTGGACATTGCTGCTATAAACATTGCGGTGCACATACCCCTTCAGATCCCTACATTTGTATCTTTGGGGTAAATACCCAGTAGTGCAATTGCTGGGTCATAGGGTAGCTCTATTTTCAACTTTTTGAGGAACCTCCATACTGTTTTCCAGAGTGGCTGCACCACCTTGCCTTCCCACCAACAGAAAGGTTCCCCTTTCTCTGCATCCTCGCCAACATCTGTCATTTCCTGACTTGTTAATTTTAGCTATTCTGACTGGTGTGAGGTGGTATCTCATTGAGGTTTTGATTTGGATTTCCCTGATGCCGAGTGATGTTGAGCACTTTTTCATGTGTCTGTTGCAAGCCTTCTCATTTCTTAATCCATTATTTGCCACTCACTCTCATAGCTTGATTTAACTAGCCTTAAGCCATTATCTCCTAAATATTACCTCCGCCATAACCTCTCTTCTGAACCCCTGATCCATATGTCCAGATGCCTATCAAATTTTTTTCCTGTGTCTCTTACTGGCCTTTGGAATTCAACATGTCCAAACCTCAGTTCATAAGCTCCACCAACACCCTCTGGCCTAACTTACTCCTTTCCAAATAAATTCCTTTCACTAAATAAAATGCCCTCTACAGGCAGCTAAAGCCTATAACTCTGGAGTCACACTTGACTACTCCCACCTTCATTCTTTATCCATCCTATGCATTCTGTTAGCCATACCTGAATTCAATTTAGTTGTCTCTTCACTTCCTTTTTTCATATGAGGAATCCATACAGCTTTTGTAAGTTCGTGTTCTCCTCTGACAACAAATCCCTGTTCACGTTCAGCTCCTATCCTTGCTACCTCAAAATCCCCTCACCTCTTCTCTTTTCTTTTGCATATTCCAAAGCTACACTGAATTTCATCCCCTCACTAATAGTGCCATCTCTTAGTTCCCTATCTTTTGCAACCTCAGTCTTTCCTTCTCTAGACCTCCTCCTTTGCCTAGAAACATGCTTGTGTTTCTCACTGTGGAAACAGCTCGACTACCTAGATTCTGCTTTAACACTATTTTCTCTTCCCCTTTTTTGGGGGGGGGCAGAAGGAGAGGGAGAGAGAGAATCTTAAGCAGGCATGGAGCCTGACACGAGGCTCAATGTCACAATCCTGAGATCATGACCTGAGCCGAAGTCAAGAGTAGGAGGCTTAACTGACTGAGCCACCCAGCCGCCCCTCTTCTTCCTTTTAAAATTAAACTGCTTCAAAGAGTAGTGAACACTCACTGATGAAGTTCTGATTCAGGTAACAATGGAGAAGCTTACAGCAGAATAACTCTCTTGACAACAACTATTATAAATTCTGAACAAAAATTTAAAAAAACTCTCTGAAGGCACTGGAGAGCAACCTAAAGCTGGAAGGAATAGGACTCTTGAAAGATGGGAAGTCTAATAAGTGATATCTACATTTAATTAAATTTTCCTTTGAGGGTACTTCCTCTGTTCATGGGGTTCATGGGGGATAAACCTCAGGAAAAATTTGTTATGGAGCCAGAGGCCTGACTTTGGGCTGTCAGAATGTCAGGAAATTGAAAAGGAGAATGCTGGAAAGAACAGAACCACCACAGATGAAAACCCAAAATCAGCACACAAATGTCCCTCAAATTTTTTGGCCAACTCAACTGTGCAGGGCAGTATTTCAAGTATCCAAAGGAGGGCAACAGAACATTAAAAGTGAGTAAAGGTTATAGCAGCTACCCAATTTCAAAGTGTCAGAATTTGGTGTTCAAGTCTTGCTATTTCGAAGGGGTTAGGAAAAACTTCAGGATTTTCATTAAAACTCAGAAGGGCTTTAGTCCCAAGAACAAGGACTATATTCTAGGACTAAAACCAAAACCAAATTAGACTAAGCCTCCATAAGATCAAGGAGGTCCACCGATAATTTAACTGCCTGCTAGAATAAAATGCAATACCCTTCAGGGGAAGATAAAAAAATGAGGGGGAGATATCTTCAGGGGAAGATAAAAAATTACCACCTACAATCTTCAGTATACAATTACTAGATATCAAAAGAAATAGGAAAATGTGACTCATAATCAAGAGAAAGCTCAGTTAGTAGGAATAGACCCACAGACAATCCAGATACTGGTATTAATGGTCAAATATTTAAAATAACTATTATACTATGTTAATAAACTTAGAGGAAAAAATGAGAATAATGGCAGAAGAGAATTTGAGGTTACTATGTAACACCTTAGAAGTGAACTAATGGAAAGTTCAGAATTTAAAAATACATAGCTGGAAAAAATTCACTGGAGGCAGTTAAAGGCACATTTATATTAAAAGTATCAGTTAACATAAAGACAAGCTAGTAGGAAATATTCAAACTGAAGCACAGAGAGAAAAATAGTTGAAAAAAATAAACCATTTTATGGACCTATAGAAAAATATCAAACAGTTTAATATATAAGTAACTGGATTTTCAGAAAGAGCAAATGTGGCAGAAAAAATATTTTAAGAAGTAATGGCCCCCAAGTTTCCAAACTTGATTAAAAACAAACAAAACAACAACAACCAAAAGATCCATGAAGCTCAGCAAAACGCAGGCAGGATAAATGCAAAGAAAACCACCCTCAAATGTAATCATTCAAACTGAAAAGCAAAGATGTTCTGAAGCTTTGAAAAGATTAATCCCAACTTCTCTTCTGAACTTCTGTTTTATATGTTCAGATGCCTATCAAAATTTCTCCTTGGATGTCTTACAGTACTTTTGAATTCAACATGTTTAAAATCAAAGATAAAGAAAATTCTTAAAACCTGCCAGCAAAAAAAAGACTTACTACATAGAGAGGAATCATAAGAATGATAGATCATTTTTCATTTTAAAAAAAGGAGACCAAAAGATGGTAAAACACCATATTTAAAGTGATAAAAGAAAAAAAAAATCAAACAAGGAATTTACAGAGAAAATATCCTTCAACAATAGAGACAAAATAAAGACATTGTCAGTGAAACAAAAGTGGGGAAAGTTTGTCACCAGCAGACCTGCACTACAAGAAATGCTAAAGGACATTCTTCAGGCTTAAGGAAAATGCTACTAGATGGGAGTCTGGATCTAGGGGACTAAAGAGCGCTGAAAATGGTAAATATATGATTACAAAGGACAATTTTTTCCTTTTCTTAATTTCCTTGAGACAAATTCAAAGACGACTCTTTGAAACAAAAATAAGAAAGTACTGCATATTATGTAACTTGTAAAAATAAAACATGTGACAATAATAGCACAGAGGATAAAAGGAAAGTGGTATAATACTACTCCAGACAGACTCTGAGAAGTTAAGGATTTATATTATAATCCCTAAAGTAAGGACTAAAAAATAAAACAGAAGTAGAGCTAAAAAGCCAATTGAGACAAAATAGAATACTAAAATATATTTGATTTATCCTAAGGAAGGTAAAAAAAGAGAAACAGAAGAATAAAAACCAGAGGAAATAAAAGAAAACAAAATAGTAAGATGGTAGACTAAAATCCAATGGTTATCAATTGTTACAATAAACTTAAGTGGACTGAACACTCTAATAACACAGCAGAGATTGTAAAAAGGGGGAGGAGTAACATGTTGTATGTAATATGTTGTTTATGAGGGACATGCCTTAAATATAAAGATAAAGAAATTGAACACAAAAAGATAGGAAAAGAGGGGTGCCTGGGTGGCTCAGTCATTAAGTGTCTGCCTTTGGCTCAGGTCATGATCCCAGAGTCCTGGGATCAAGCCCCACATTGGGCTCCCTGCTCCACAGGAAGCCTGCTTCTCCCTCTCCCACTCCCCCTGCTTGTGTTCCCTCTCTCGCTATCTCTCTCTCTGTCAAATAAATAAAATCTTAAAAAAAAAAGATAGAAAAAGATATACCACAAAATAGTAAACATAAGAAAGCTTATGGCTATGTTAATATCAAAATATACAATAAGACCAAGGATAAATAGGAGCATTTGATAATCACACAAAGATTAATTCATTGAGAAAATAAAAATCCTATATATATACACACACCTAAGGAGAGCTTTAAAATACATGAAAAACAGACAGAACTAAAGCGAGACATAGACAAATCTTCAGAGTTTTTAACACCTCTATTTCAGTAATTGATAGAACATATAAATACAACTCAGTAAGAACAGAAGATTTGAATGCCATGATCAACCATCTTAATATTCATACAACACTAGCTAAGAACTGAAAAAGACCCACTTTTAAAAAGTAGAACACATGGAATATTAAGCAAGATAGACCACATGTCAGGCCATAAACTAGTCCCAATAAATTGCCAAGAATTTAAATCTACAGAGCATGGCTTTGGTCATAACAGAATTAAATTAGAAATCAATAATAATAAAAATGTACATCCCACTGATTCACTTTATTCTTTAAAACTATTCACTCATTGCTTAATCCTTTTCATCTAACTTACTCACTCTGACTCTCATTAATATTTCACTTTAAATGTCGTAAATGTCCTGTTGATGGTCAAATCCAGGCCTTTAGAATATTTATTCTTACACTACATACAAAAATAAACTCAAAATGGATTCAAGACCTAAAATACGAGACCCAAAACCATAAAAATCCTAGAAGAGAACACAGGCAGTACCTTCTCTGACATCAGCTATAGCAACATTTTTCTAGATATGCCTCCTGTGGCAAGAGAAATAAAAGCAAAAATAAACTACTGGAACTACATCAAAATAAAAAGCTTCTGCACAGCAAAAGAAACAATCAACAGAACTAAAAGACAACTACTGAATGGGAGAAGATATTTGCAAATGACATATCTGATTAAGGGTTAGTATCTAAAAATAAAGAACTTCTACAACTCAACACCAAAAAACCCCCAAATAATCCAATTAAAAAATGGGCAGAAGAGGGGCACCTGGGTGGCTCAGTCGGTTAAGCATCCGATTCTTGATCTCAGCTCAGGTCTTTTTTATTTTCAATATTTTATTTATTTATTTAATTGACAGAGAGAGAGAGAGAGAGAGACAGCGTGAGGGGGAACACAAGTAGGGGGAATGGGAGAGGGAGAAGCAGGCTTCCGGCTGAGCAGGGAGCCTGATGTGGGGCTCGATCCCAGGACCCCAGGATCATGACCTGAGCCGAAGGCAGTCACTTAACCAACTGAGCCACCCAGGTGCCCCTCAGCTCAGGTCTTGATCTCAGGGTCATGGGTTCAAGCCCTGCCTTGGGCTCCACACTGGGCGTGGAACCTACTTAAAAAAGAAGATGGGCAGAAGACATGAACAGACATTTTTCCAAAGACATGCAGACGGCCAACAGCCACATGAAAGGATGCTCAAGAGCACTCATCACCAGGGAAAGCAAATCAAAACCCCAATGAGAGATCACCTTACATCTGTCAGAATGGAGAGAATGAGAATGACAAGAAATAACAAGTGTTGGTGAGGATGTGGAGGAAGAGGAACCCTTGTACACTATTGGTGGGAATGTAAATTGGTACAGTCACTGTGGAAAACAATATGGAGGCTCCTCAAAAAATTAAAAATAGAGCTACCCTATGACCCAGTAATTCTACTACTGGGTATTTGCCCAAAGAAGACAAAACACTAACTTTGAAAAATATATGCACCCGTATGTGTATTGTAGCATTATTGACAATAGCCAAGATATGCAAGCAGCCCAAGTGTCTATTGATAGAGGAATAAAGAAGATGTGGTGTATCTACACAATGGAATACTACTCAGCCATCAGAGAAAATGAAATCTTGCTATTTGCAACCATGTGGGTGGAGCTAGAGGGTATTATGCTAAGTGAAATAAGTCAGTCAGAAAAAGACAAATACCATATGATTTCACTCATATGTAAAATTTGAGAAACAAAACAAACAAGAGAAACAAACCAAAAAGCAGACTCTGAACTCTAGAGAACAAACTGATGGCCATCAGAGGGGAGGTGGGTGGGGGTAGGGGTGAATAGGGTGAAAGGGATTAAGAGTACACTATGATGACGAGCAATGAGTTGTTGAATCACTATATTGTACACCTGAAATTAATACAACACTATATGTTAACTACACTGGAAATAAAAGTAAAAAATAAATAAAATATTTAATTTAAATATTTATCTAATTTAACTAATTCAGTATGTGGGTAACTCATCAAGCAATGGCTCCTGATGACCTCAAGTGTGTCTGACTCCATGCTTGGGATAAAAAAAGCTATTGCTTAAAAAGCACTTTGGGGTATATCAGGCACTGTTATAAGTGTTTACAATTAGGAACACATGTAACTGAATCTTCATAATAATCTCTAAGATGGATAGTTTTCAAGTCAAGGAAACTGAGGCAGAGAGAGGTAAAATCACTGGAACCATGGTCAGATAGCTGTTAATCAGTGGAGCCTGAATTACCAGCCCAAGCAGTCTCGTTCCATGGTCCATGGTCATGTTTCTTAATCACTGTCTTAACCATTGTCTTCACTTCAGTGCTCACAGTCTGGTGGAGGGGAGACATCAAGACAGGTAAACTATCTTAATTCAATGTGGTAGACATTTGATCCCACATTCCCAGTGTTTCTGTACCTTATATCCTAAGACAGAGGCACTTAGTGATCTCCTTTATTCCTCTGTATTAACTTTCAAGTTTCAAGAAAATACCTGATGATGTCATTTATACTAAAAAATTAGCTATAAAAATTTAACACTGCTTCATGTGTTCTCTCGGAACATTTGTATTTTAATAGTTTCTACTTGATTTAAGCAAAATACAAATTTCTAACTTTGGAGTGTCAGGCATTCAGAGGACAGATGCAGGAAGGTTGTGGGAGGGGGTATGGAGATCTGCCCAGGTAATCTTAAAATCTAACCACATGGAGAAATATGGCTTCTCTATCCGTAAGTAAGTTGGATCCATGATACTCTTTATTGCTGAGTACTAGAGAATTAGTCATTCAAGTTTGGAATGAATCATCCTCAGGAATTTACTTAACTTTGTCTAAATTCTTGTATCCTTCTCTGCAAATGAGATCAGTATTTGTTCCATAGGGCGACAAAAATTAAATGAGAGCATGTAAGCACCCACCGTGGTACGTGGCATGGAGCACATGATGCCTGATAAATGTAAACCAAACAATCAAAAGGGTATACCTTTTCCACCTCTCATTCTCTCTCACATGACAAGGGAGTTTTTTTTTTTCTTTAAATAAGTTTTATAATAGTTTGGCTTTTTTTTTTTTAAGATTTTATTTATTTGATAGAGACAGTGACAGAGATAACAAGAGAGAGCATAAGCAGGTGGAGAGGCAAACAGAGAGGGAGAAGCAGGCTCCCTGTGGGGCAGGGAGCCCGACACAGGGCTCGATCCCAGGACCCTGGGATCATGACCTGAGCCGAAGGCAGACGCCTAACTGACTGAGCCACCCAGGCGCCCCTAGTTTGGCTTTTCATAAGATCTTAAGTCCAGAGAGACTACTACACTCTAAAATAGCAATCAGAAGTTCAAAGAAAAGCGTACAGCCTCAGGCTGAGCCTCCTTCTCTGCAAATTTGCACAGGCTTAGGTTTTTAGAAGTCAAGAGTAAATCTATTCTGAGCTAAAGATAATAAAAATAATAGAAAATAAGTTATTTTTAGCCTAGAATTCTCTTAATTTATGCCATCTACATAATGATGTCTGCACAATCGCAGATGTTTAATACTGGGTCTGTAGAGCCTATCCAACTTCTCAGAAACCAGAGCAGACTATTCTTCATTTTCAAAAGAGGAAGTGGAGGGCAACAGGACTAAAATTTCCCCTGGAAATTTTCAGTTTGAAAACTGGATTTGAAATCAGATTTTTCATTTTGAATACACCATGACCAGGAAGTGTTCCCTAACAAAGAGACAGAACTTTGATCTGAGACACTGAGAGCCCGAAGATTTTGGATACGCCCGCTGCTGGCTTTTAAAGGGCACAAGGGTGGGCATCTGGGTGACTCAGTTGGTTAAGTGTCTGCCTTCAGCTCAGGACGTGATCCCGGGGTCCCCAGGGTCCTGGGATCGAGTCCTACATTGGGTTCCTTGCTCAGTGGGGAGCCTGCTTGTCCCTCTGCTTGTGCTCTCTCTCTTTCTCTCTGACAAATAAATAAAATCTTTAAAAAAAGAAATAAATAAAGGGCATGAGGGTTAAGTTGTTTCACTTCACAATTTCCATTTCATCCTCATTAAAGTCAGTGAAACAAACCTTGGTCTGCTGAAACTGATCTTCAACACAAAGTTCCCATACGCTTCTTACTTTTTGATGATCTAAAATTAAGGAAGGCAAAAGTGAGGATTTGGAAAGGTGCTGGGGTTCCAGACACATCAGACAAGGCCAGAGTAGTTAAATAATTGCCATCAATGAAGACTGCTGTGGGAGAAGGCTTACGGAATTCTTTACTCCTTCTGCATGAGAATAGGACCTTCAGTTAACTGTCCAGTCTTGTTCTTAGGACAACCTGGTAAAACTGATATGTGAATGAGGTTACTTGGGAACACTGCTTATAGTGAAAATGATCCCTGACCGGCAGCCTGAGTCTGCAATGGGAAGACACCAATACTCCACTAGGAAGCCGTATCTTTGCAATTCCCCAAGTGTAAGACTCTTCTAGCTGGGGGGAGGTGTCCTTTGTGGGCCCCCAAAGGCTATGTCTGTGGGGTTGTTACAAGAAACCCCGGTTCCTCTGGTACATGAGGCTTGTAAGTCATGGTTACCTGCCTGATGTGGATCTCGTCTCTGCACTTGAGCTGTCATCTGGGGTGGAGGATTCAGAAGCAAGGATTCCCAAAGGTGTGCCTGACATGTCCCAGCAGGCAAGTGGTGGTTCCTGTCCCACCGCACAGACTAGTGCCAACCAGTCCATGAGAGTCTCAGGAGTTTGGATGTTAAGTTAAACAAAGTAAGACCTACCCCACCCCCCTTCCCCAGCTGGTACTGTTAGTACAAAATAGACGGGATAATATGGGCCAGAGGAAAAGTAGTAAATTCCTGGGAACAAATTTTCCACTTAAAAATGACAGTAAAGGGCACCTGGATGGCTCAGTAGGTTAAGTGTCTGCCTTTGGCTCAGGTCATGATCCCAGGGTCCTGGGATCGAGCCCCACATCACGCTCCCTGCTCAGAAGGGAGCTCCTTCTCCCTCTCCCTTTGCTGCACTGTCTCTGTCAAATAAATAAAATCTTAAAAAAAAAATTTTTTTTAAAGATTTTATTTATTTATTTGACAGAGAGATAGCGAGAGCAGGAACACAAGCAGGGGGAGTGGGAGAGGGAGAAGCAGGCTTCCTGCCGAGCGGGGAGCCTGATGCGGGGCTCGATCCCAGGACTCTGGGATCATGACCTGAGCTGAAGGCAGACGCTTAACGACTGAGCCACCCAGGCGCCCAAAATCTTAAAAAAATTTTTTTTAAATGACAGGAAAAAAAGTATCTGCTGTTATTGATAAAATAAAGAAGCAACGTTTCCTTTCCATGTTTCCTGGTCTTTGGTTCTAATTCTGAAGTCTTTCTTATAAAACAAGACACCTTTTAATTCCTGGAGCTGTGCATCTTTGAAAGGGAAGCTGAGTAACAGTGCTTCCATCTGCTGACATTTGCAGTTTCAGGAGACCTTCAGAGAAGAGTGGGCCATGGCAAACAGAAAGTCACAAGAGCTCTCCGAAGTGTTAAATAGTCTCATGTCTACAGCAAATGTTGGCATACTTTTGCTTCTCATTCTTCTACCTTTTCACACCTTGCTTCAATGTGACCTCTTTTTCTTAGGGCTTGTACACTAAGAATAGCTTTTGAGAACCTTATCTCATCTCTTCTTTCTCAGAGGTCTGTCTTCTCCCTAGAATTTATCTCAATTTTATCTCTCTGAGTCTCAACTAGCTTGAAATGCCCTTGACTAGGAATGCCAAGGTCACAGGTGGCTCTGTAGCTGGTGCTAAGAGTGGTGTTTGAGATGCATGGCTCACCCTCAGCGCCAGGCTTGGGAATACACCTTCTTACTTCATTGCACACCTTACGTTAGCTTCCGAGAACCCAAGAGTGGCACAGGTGGTTGTAAAATTTGATGGTAGGGAATCAGGGGAAATATTTCGTGGAAAGGGAAGGGCCAGGCCAGAAGAGGGAACATATCTGGTGTTCTAGGAGTCGGTTGAACTACGCATATGTGTCTGTGATTGTGTAGGTTCCTGTGCAGAAATGACATGCCCATCACGCGGGCCTACTGGAAAATACAGTAACAACTTTCTGCTTATTAAACAAACAAACAAACAAACAAACAAACAAACAAGGTTCTGTGAGAAAACTGAGCATGGAGGGTAGGATGGTCAGTTGTATGTCACCGTGGCTAGACTACAGGACTCCATTATTTAATCAAGCTCCAATCCAGGTTTTGATGTGAAGGTATTTGATAGATGTGATTAACATCTACAGTTGACTTCAAGTAAAAGTTAACCTTGAGAATGTGGGTGGGCCTCAC
Source organism: Mirounga leonina (assembly GCF_011800145.1). NCBI lineage: Eukaryota > Metazoa > Chordata > Mammalia > Carnivora > Phocidae > Mirounga > Mirounga leonina. The sequence goes on from NW_023270839.1 coordinate 11,412,959, forward strand.
CTCATCTGTTGAAGGTGAGGTTTCTTGGAGAAAAAAATATTCTGCCTCAAGACAGCATTAACTTCTGCCTGAGTTTCTAACCTGCTGATTTGATGTACAGATTTCAGACTTGCCAGCCCCAATAATCACAAGAGGCAATATCTTCAATCCCTATCTATCTATCCACCCACCCACCCACCCACCCATCGAGAGAAAGTGAGAGATGTTTCTCTGGAGAACCCTGACTGATCTAAAGATCTGGCCAGGACGGCAAAGTACTGTGAACACAGATCCACCTGACAAAGAGACCAAGAAAAGCAGAGATGGTCTGAAAGTGCGGCTGAAGAGAGAGGACATTACATGCCACCACACAGGCAGGGACCAGCATGGACGCTCCTCTCTGCCCCCCATCCCCACAGGCAGGTGGGGATGATGATCTCAGCACAGTCAGAACAGAGAGCAGCGTGCTTGCTGCGAAACCCAAGCCCAAGGCCCGTGAGTCCCTGGAGCTATCGGTGCCAGCTGAGAGTAAAGAACATGCACTCAGACTTCCAGGAATTAACACAAAACGGTGTTCTGGAAGGATGAGGAGAACCTCTTCTGTGAGGGCTGACAGTGCCCTCAAGGCATCATTGGTATCCTGGTAACAATGGCAAACAATTCTTCACTGCTCTGGGTTCCTACTGCGGGGATTCCTGCGCTGGGGAGAGGTATGGTTTAAATCTGATCTGCTTCCCCCTTCCAAAACAATGTGTTCTTTCTCCCTTCTTCCTCATCTCCTTCCTCATCCCCTCCATGCAGCTCCTTTCCCCCAAATGACTGCTGGGAGGCCAAGGGGAGAAGGCACAGGGCAGGCGATCAGTCTTACCTTGGCTTCTGAAGTGGGTTCCAAGAAGCACAGGCGGTTCCCAAGGCCCTCGGCTGCCAGGCAGAACTTCCTTTGCTCCTTGTGAATGTTTGCGATGCACTGGAGAACCACCTCATCTTCCTGCCGGCAGAACAGAGACACACATGTGAGCGGGGCTGCCTCCCCACGTGGAACCAGGTCCCCAAGTCACCTTGTTGCATCGTTATCAGGTACACTGAGAGGTACATGCTTTTGCATGTGATACAGAAAAGGAGAGTGTGCTATTCACAGGGCCGTGCTGAGCACCTCCCCGGAGTCAGAACTCTCAACTCTGGGGTGGTGTTAGCGGGAGCAGGTCCGTGTATGTGGAACATATACGCTACAGACATCTGCAGCATGAGCCTCACTGCTGGGACACAGGAAAGGCACACAATCCAGGTGAGAAGACAATTTCAACACATGGATGGACATGAGAGTAAATCTAAGCAATCTCCAAATAAACAACAGGAATAGGACAGTGAGATGTGATCTAGGGGAAGAGAGACAACAGCAGAGATCAAGCAGAGATGGGATCCATGGAGGGAAATCCATTTGGCGTCAGGCTTGGAAGAGGCAAGAGCCCGATGGGGGCGCACATAGTGTGTAACACATTCGCCAGGAGTGACAGAAGGAAGCTGTGGACGGTGACAGGAAATGAGTCCTAAACATATGGGAAAGGAAGGCTGAGAGAAGCCTGGAGGATTCACATTGGAGGGAGGAGCTGAAGGTCAAGTAGAGGAACCACTCTGAATTCCTAAGGAGGGGGACCTCTCTCCTACGCATCACTCTCAAAACAACCCTCCTGAAGTTTCAGAGACCTTGTTTGAAAAACATTCCTCTTGTTGATGGTCCAGAAACGAGGCCAACCTCTATTTACACTAACATGCGCATCTCTTGCACAAACCTGCCTGAGGCTGAGAGGAAACAATTTTCCTTATCATTCCTCCAGTCTGTCCATCTGTGCCCCCACTCTCCCCACCACTTAACTTTACTTTGGGTTTCCAACATCAAAAACAACTGCAGGTGTGGTTGAGTTAAAGGAGTAACAAGAGGAGGGCCAGTTGGAACTTCCTCCTTAGGAAAGGCTCTCCTGTTGTCCTGCCTCATCCCCATGCCCCCTGGTGTTAGTGTTTGTCCCAGAATATTGGACAGGTGGACTAAACAGAAATGGTTTTTCTTGAAAGGTGTCCGCCACGTGCCTAGTCACATGGAAAAAATAAAATCCTTCCACCTGATGGGAAGATAAAGAGATTCAATAGTAAGAGATCCCCCCAAAAGATGTCTGCTGGTACCCAGAGATTGGGCTGGGGCTATAGGAAAATGTGAGAAGCCACAAATCACAGACATACGAAAAGAAGACTGAGGAGAGAGAAAAAAAAAAAAGCTCCACACTCTTACTGGCACGGAAATGTCCCTGTTCATCATTAAATTGAGTCAGTAATAAGTCAAAAGCCTCTGCTTATAGTGAAGTCAGAATTCATGGTCTTTATTTGAGTTGAGATGGAATAAAACTCCAGAATAGCACTACACTCTCAAAATGCGGATTCAGTGAAATCTCTGAAGACAATGAAGTTTTCCCCCGGGTGGAGTCTCCCCCAGCTATTGTGGTGACCAGAGGAATCACATCCTCCCAAAGGGCACAGGCAGCAAGGGATTCCTCTCAGTTGTCACAATGACCGAGGGGGCGCTACGTGCATTGCCCAATGGGTCACGGGAGTTAAGGGGTCTATACTGAAAGAGGCAGTTCTCCAAACACATAATTTTTCTGTCCAAAATGTCAAGAGGACCCCCTACTGAGGAATATTTAAGTATCTCCCACCTACGCACAACTCACCAGCAAAAAAAGAAAACACACACAAAAAAACCCCAAAAACAGGCATTTAGAAATCACAGGAGTGTGTTACGGACCAGACTTTTCAGGAACGGGTGAGAGTTGCCAAAATTTTCTCCTCAGCTTGAGCTGAAGACACCTGTTTCCATGACTTCATTTCCCATGCCCGTTCCACTCCAAGGTGCCCACACCACCTTGGCTTGACCTTGCACCGGCTGCCTCTCTTTTAAAAAAAAAAAAAAAAAAGATTTTATTTATTTATTTAACAGACGAGACAACACAAGCAGGGGGAGTGGGAGAGGGAGAAGCAGGCTCCCCGCTGAGCAGGGGGCCCGATGCGGGGCTCGATCCCAGGACCCTGGGATCATGGCCTGAACCAAAGGCAGATGCTTCATGACTGAGCCATGCAGGCGCCCCGCATCTCTGTCTTCTGAAACTTAACCTGTCCTATAATTCCCATCTTCCTAACCTAGGCTGCCCATCAGCTAATGCGATAAAGGGACCCGCCCTGGCTCAACAGCTGTCTGCTGAAGAACAGTCCAGCATACAAACTTTCCTAGGTCCGCCCTCTGGGTGACAGACATATGGGCAAGGGACTATGCGCCAAGTTTCCTGCTCCCCAAACACTGTCACTTTTTTCCCCATGCTGGCTGACACTGGATGCTCCATGCTGACCTGGATACAGCCTGAAGCGGCAGCCCATGCCTATCTTCGCACCGACCACCTCTGTAAACCTTCAACAGATGGACATCTCGAGCCTTCGAGTACTTGACGCTATAATCTTTGCACCGAAGTTCCATGTGGAACCACAAGTCAAGTCAACCCATCTCATCACTCTCTCACTCCCTGGTTAAACACAGAACACAAGCCCCTCCGGTTACCAGCCCTCCCTCACTCACTCGTTCCTGTGCTGATGTACATTTTCTTCCCCTGTTCCCTCTCTCCCTTTGCTTTAAATCAAATCTGGGTATTTCCAGGGGATACCATTTCCAAGGAACTCCCTGTAATTGGAGGCTGCAGGTTCTTCCACATTTTGTAATTCCCCTCCCCAGAAGCTCGAACACTCCTCCCATCCCTCGATGCCAAATTTGGATCACCTTCCTACTCAGGTGCAAAACTCTTCTATTTTCAGGTATGTGATACCCAATCTCTGCATCTTCTTGGGCAAACTATCAACATCCTAGTTAATTCTCCCACCATTTATCTCTCTCTCTCTTTCTCTTTTTTTTAAAGATTTAATTTAATTTATTTATTTGAGAGAGAGAGAGAGAAAGAGAGAGAGGGAGGGAGAAGCAGACACCCCGTTGAGCAGGGAGCCCGACGCAGGATCAATCCCAGGACTGATCATGACCTGAGCCGAAGGTAGATTGCTTAACCTACTGAGCCACCCAGGCGCCCTCATTGATCTCTTAATTACAATCAGAAAATTTGATCATTTTTGTGTGAATTCAACACACATTTATTGACTACCATCCAATGACAAAGCCTTCTGCCAGGAGACTTCAGAGCACCGCAGGTTTTATAACACAAGATCTATTAATACAGGAGTATTGGAGCTGACGGCCAAAAGGCCAGGTCATAGCCTTTGTCCCCGCCACTTGAGCCATGATCTCACCTAACTTCAAGGTTCATGTGGACAATCTCTTCAAAATGAACACCCCGTCCTAAGTATTCCACAGTTTTAGTAACACACTATGGCGAACATTCTTTGGCAAAACCTAGACGATTCCTATTCTAAATCCAGAACTAGACTATCCTACTCAGAGCCAGACTATCTTGCTCTATGAACCCAATCTTCCCTTTCTTGCTCTCTTATTCTCTTATAGTTCTTGCGCTCTTTCACCAGGATTTCCAGTTCCCAGAGGGCACTTCCCTCTCTTCCTCTGTGCCAGGAAGGAAAAGGATTTTTTGATAGAGAAAGTAACACAACTCTGGGATTTTGTTCTATCAACTTATGGGATTTTTTAAATAATATGTTTTCACCTTGTCTGAACTCTGGTTTCACTGGAACAAGACCATAAAACCTTCCCCTTTTTGTAGGACTCACACCAGATCCAACTCAGTGTATATCAAATCACCACTTCCCCCCAACAATAAGACAAAAAGACAAAATAAAGAGGAAGAAAGTGCTAGGTCAGAAGGCATAACATTCAGTAACAAGACTTTTTAGACCTAGTCTCTGTCCTTAAGGATGAGGGGTACACATGTCTTAACTTCCTAGGAAATAATACCAAAGATCATGTAAGCATTTCCTGATTTCTACCTAATACATCAAACGGTCTCTGCCCACTCCCCTGGAAGTGAGTTCTCCCCTCTGCCTCCAGCCTCATCTCTCTTCCATTCCTACTACCTTCCCATCTCCCAAGTAAGTCTTGTCTAGCATCCCTAAAACACTCCTTCTTGAAATTCTTCTGTCCCTTTACTCAACCCTGTGTTCTCCTTGTTCTCCTGCCTGTCTGATGGATCCCTTCCATGTTCAATTTCTCTTGCTATCCCTACATATAGGGATTGGCCAAGGGTGGTCTTGTCAGCTTCCTTTAGCAATCTCATCCATTCTTCAGGCTTCCAGTTTTATTTGGAGGAGTTGCTGGACCATCTCTACCTCCAACCTGGTGGTACTCTAAGGTTCCAAACCTCCACTCATTCCTGAATTTATCCATATACTTATCAACGCTGCAAACCAACATGTCCCAATGCACCCAAAGGCAATTTTCAGTCTACTCATCCTTTTATGTTCTCCATGTTTGGTAGTGACACATCCAACCTCTCAGCAACCCAGGCCCAAACATCATCATCTCCTGTCTGAGTCTTCCCTCCTTCTGGTCCTACAGTAAATGGGCCAGAGAAAGGACAGACTGGAGGTCTAGGGACCAAGACAAGCTATTAAGACACTCAGAGCTTTCTTCCTCTGGTCTGTTACCAGAGGCACAGCTCTGACCTCACCGTTTTTCTGTTGAAACGACCCTCTCTTCAGTGTCCACATAGCAAATACAAATGCCTTGAACCAGCATATGAAGACCTTCACTTTCTTTTTTTCTCAACTTCTTCCCTGTAGAGTTCCTTTGCCTTGTCCACCCCTTCATGCTCTTACTCATACTATCTGATTCTAAAGCTGCCCTGATTTGCCTTGTTCTTCCATGTGTATATATTATCTATCCTCCCAAGCTTAGCTCAAATACCACATCCCTTTATGAAGCCTACGTAATCTCTCCTCTATCCAGATTTCCATAGCAATATCACCGTACTCTTACATTATGTTTGTTTATATGCAGCCTTATCCCCAACTATGTATTTTGAAATGGTTAACGTTTATTGATCTCAGACTACAGCACAGACACTGTGCTTTGTCTGTAATAACCCACCTGAGTTTCACCCCAACGCTATGGTGTCAGTACTACTATGCACTTGACAAAGGAGGAGCCCCTGCACAGAGCAGTTCAGTAACTTGCCCACAGTCCCACGGTGGAGAGGGGTAGAGTCTGGTACCCAATCCAGGCAGTCTGCATCCATGCTCTCTTCCAGCCCTCTCGGCTGTCTTTGCATCCCTTGAAGGCAGGATCCACATCTGGTTCATGTTTACACCTATCAGTATACTAACATAGTGCCTTATGCACAATATACACCCGGTTAGAATTTATTGAATGCATGTTTTTTACCTTGTAACCCTAGTTAATTACAAACTCAGTGCAGGAAACTACTTCCCCATCCAAGCTAGAAACATAACGTGTTTGGCAAAAGCATGTTGGCTGATGGAGATATGGAATCAGATTTTAAAAAGAGATTTGTCTACTCTCATTCATGTAATAATAATTACTGCATAAAAGGTCACTTTTCACTGATGAGTCAGAACTGAATAATCTCATGAGAACAGAAGTTGACATAAAAAAGTAGAGAATAAGCAATAATAATGAGGCTTTGAAGCCTATTTCAGATGTTTTTGTTTTGTTACTTTATTATTATTATTGATAATAATATCAACTATTCATTCCATACCACACTGCTGAGATTTCCCCCTAGATTATTTAACATTAACAACACAATCATTGTAAGAATGAGGATACCAAGGATCAGAGGACTCAGGCAACTTTAATCAGGGAATATTTAATGAACAGTCATATGTGCCACCATATCACAGCAGCTCAGTTTTGTCCTTACAACCTCCCTGTAAGGTAGATACTAATATCCTTTCTATTTGTAGATAAAGAGGTTGAAGCACAGAGAGGTTAATTTGCCTAGCACCACAAAGCATATAAATTATATAATAGATTCTGATCTTGAACCTTGGGACTCTCTGAATCAGGAGCCTGTTCTATTCACCACGATGCCCAAGAATCTCCCGAGAGACTTACCTTAGTAATAGGTCTGAATTCACATCTCCCTAACTTTAAGACCCACAGTGATAGTGTTGATAAAAATAGATAACTCCCAGCCCCCTCACATGGCCATACAACATTGAAAAGTAACCAAATCACAGAGCACAATGCCAGAGAGAACAACCAGAGAGCTAAAAATCAAATAATAAACAAAATTTTTCTGCGCCCAATGGCTGTAACACTGGAAGGGGTGTACATCATCCCCAAACTTGTAAGAGAGGGGGAGGAATGATTACAATCCAAGGTATATCATCTGTCAGCATCCCTCCAAGCTATGTGGTTCATAAGCGCCAGCTATTCTTGTCAAAGATTCAGCCTGTGTTGGTGTTGAGTGATTGTCCCTGAACAAGGATATATAGCCTTTGACTCTCTTGGCTTAGATTTCATATTATCATAGGTCATCTCTGACAAAGTAAAGTTCTTTCTATACTCCTCCAGCTGAAAGACCTTGAACTTAAAAATGAATGGAGCTTGCCTATTGTGTGCCTAATGCTTCTCTTTTATACCCTGGCTCCCAGCCCAAGGGTCACAACCACCATGTTTGGAGCTCTGTGTTGATGGCTGGGGGCACCTTGGCTCCCCCTCTTCTCTGTGGATCATTTGCAAAGAACCCTTTGGGACAAAACAAAATGGCTGACAGTCCTATTTAAGGTAGATCATTAGGCAGCTGATGACAGCCCTATAGTTAGATCTGCACATCACCGGTACCAAGAAGCTCGTGAGCAGGGAGCGCGTGGGACAGAGTGCAGTCCAGCAGATTTCATCGTCCACATTTAAGTGCAGGCGTTACTGCGGAGGAAAATCCATAACCATTTATTGCTCTAAAAAGGAAGATGTGTCCCAACCACTCATCTTGAACATCAGACACTATGTTAGGAAACTGATACAGTTAGATACAGCAGCAGATAACTGATACAGCTATCTGCTTAATACATGTGGACATGGGTGAGAGCGCTCATTGTCAGCCTTTACCCCAAAGCACCTCTCAAGCGAAAAATCAGTGGGCTTTTAAGACGATGAGACTACCCCTCAATTATTTCACAAGGATTAATGGTACTGGTGGTCTACTCTATGTTCTAAATATCAACCATTCTGACTATTTGCTTCCTTAGATTCTAAGCTCCTTGGAGGCAGGGGCCTTTCATTTCCCTGTGAACCCTAAATGCTCTGCATAGTGCCTGGCACTGAGTAAAAATGTTTGTGAGATTAGTGAACAAATCGTATACTTGGAAAACAGCTAGTAACAAAAATGCTTATGCATAAAAATTGCATACAAAAATCTTCATTTTCTTACTTGTAGGGTCTGGAATGCCAACATGGAAATAGTGGGGATTATATAGAAGGAGCTAGGATACCCTGCTTCCACAACAGCCCCATGAGACATACAAATACTTTTAATCTCATTTAAAAATCATTGAAGCTAAAGGTTATAAGCTGAGGGAGGAGGCTAGCTAGTCCAATGTCCAACTCGCAGAAGCTGATGTTTTATTTTGTCCCTAGAGACAACCTTTCTACGAGTTTTCTCTTGCTGTTGTCTGTTTTTGATGTAGTATGATTACACCTTTGGAACTCTTCATTGTTTTTCTAATCTCTCAAAAATAAGGGATGGTTCCCATCTCTCATTCCTTACTACTCACTGATAGTTGCAAAACGCAGTAAAATGGAAATTTCGAGATCCCAAGCGACAAAGTTGATAGAGTTTATAATCCCTTCCTTCTTTGAAAACTTTCATCATTTGGCTCATAGGGTAGACTTTCTTTTGGCTTTCCCCTCTATTCACTAGCAGATGCTCCTCAGTCACCTTGGCTGCCATGCCTTCCCCTTCCCCTCTCTGCTGCTCCCTAGAGTCCTCCCAGACTGTTCCTTTGAGTTCTTTCCTTTACCGGCACTCCCTTCCTTCATTACCTCATTTGCTTTCATGGCTTTAAAAAACTACATGTACATACACATGAAAAAATGTTCATCATCATTAGCCATCAGGGAAATTCAAATCAAAACCACATTGAGATACCACCTTACACCAGTGAGAATGGCCAAAATTGACAAGGCAAGAAACAACAAATGTTGGAGAGGTTGTGGAGAAAGGGGAACCCTCTTACACCATTGGTGGGAATGCAAGTTGGTACAGTCACTTTGGAAAACAGTGTGGAGGTTCCTCAAAAAATTAAAAATAGAGCTACCCTATGACCCAGCAATTGCACTACTGGGTATTTACCCCAAATATACAAATGTAGTAATCTGAAGGTGCACCTGCACCCCAATGTTTATAGCAGCAATGTCCACAATAGCCAAACTGTGGCAAGAGCTGAGACACCCTTCAACAGACAGATGGATAAAGATGTGGTCCATATATACAATGGAATATTACTCAGCCATCAGAAAGGATGAATATTCAACTTTTGCATCAACATGGATGAGACTGGAGGAGATTATGCTAAGTGAAATTAGTCAAGCAGGGAAAGCCAATTATTATATGGTTTCACTTATTTGTGGAACATAAGGAATAGCATGGAGGACATTAGGAGAAGAAAGGGAAAATTGAAGGGGGTAGAAATTGGAGGGAGAGATGAACCATGAGACACTATGGACTCTGAGAAACTGAGGATTCTAGAGGGGAGGGGGTGGGGGATGGGTTAGCCCAGTGACGGGTATTAAGGAGGGCACGTACTGCATGGAGCACTGGGTGTTATACACAAACAATGAATCCTGGAACACCACATCAAAAACTAATGATGTAATATATGGTGACTAACATAAAAAAAAACAACAAAAACCAAACAACGTGTACATGAATGGCTCTCATGTTTGTATCACCAGCTTAGGCTTCTTCCCTGAACTCCAGCTTTTATCTCCAGCTGCTTAGTATCTCCAAAATCCAACTCCTAAAGGTCTCTCCTGAGAATCTTCCCAGAGACTTCTCTGTCTCAGGACATAGCAACCCCTTCTTTAGGGTTTCAGGCAATAAATAAATAAATTAATTAATTAAAATAAAAACTGGAGTTCTATTGATTCCCTTCTTTCTCTCACCTCACATCCACACCAGCAACAAAGTCTACCCATCCAGCCTTCAGAATGGATCCAGCTGGCCCATCGTGCAGCCGCCTGCACCACGTGGCTCGGGCGTCAGCTCTTGGTAGGTTTCCCACTCCTACCTCTTCTCTCCACCTCTTCTCTCTCCCCATAGAGGCTTTTAAAACCTGAGCTAGGTCATCCCACTCTTCAAAACCCTCCAGGGGCTCTCTGTCTCACTCAGAAAAAAGGCAGAATTCTTACTGTGGCCTGTGAGGTCCAAAATTAGGCCCACCTCCGAACAACCGCTCTTCTATCACCCTCTTGTTACTCAGTTTCAGCCACACTGGTCTCCTCCTAAGAGCCCCAGTTTTTGAAGCGAGACCCTCCCTCACACCCTTTGTGCTCACTGTTCCCTTTGCCCAGAATGCTCTTCCCACAGATTCCTGCACGGTTCCCATCTTCACTTCCTTTAGGTGTCTGCTCCATGTCCCCTCAGCAGAGGGGCCTTTCCTGATTACCCAATATATAATTACAATCTCATCCTCACTCTGTGCTGCCCATTTTGCTTAATCGGCTTTCTTTTCTACCTAGCACTTATCACCTAAGAACATGTATTTCTTAGTTCTCTCCTTCTTCGTTAAAATGTAGCTCTCCTAGATACGGTGTTTCTCAACATTGCATCTCCAGTGCCTGAAGTAGTACGTGGTATGCACTCCAACGGTCACTGGATGACAGACCAGTCATGTTATTTCCTATTAAATACAGCGCCCCAAAAACTTATGAATTCATCACACTCTTCTATTGCTTTACGGGAAGTGACCAAACAGTCCTCAGACTCCGCTGGAACTGCTTGCTTATGTTGGGGACAGACCAGCAGAAGAGGCGCCTACAGTATCCAGGGCCCCTTCTGCTCCAGCAACTGGAAGGTGTGTTCTTCCTCTTCATAACTTTCTTCATTGCTGAGACGGCAGAGTTGGGGACATGATTATAAAAACCATTCAGCGTCACCCACGGCTTGGTCCCTTTGGAACTTGCAGAGAAGAGGGCAAAGGGGAAAGCCTTTCCCTACATTGATTAGGGGGACAAGTGGGCACGAGGGTTTACACATGCATTTAATTCCCGCTCAGACAGATCATGCTGCTATTAGACATGGAAGAATGCAGTGACCTGTGACACATTCTTCTAGAAATAATGGTCAATTACTAAAATTTTTCCTATTCTCACAGGACAGAAAAATAATGATCTAGTTGGTACCAAGGGAATCTCTGGCTCCACAGGAAGGTTTTCTATAAAATTTGGTTTATAATGTTGGTATTTTGAATACTTCTCTCTCACCCAATGAGAACACACCAGGTGAGTGACCATCCACCAGTGTATGCACTTACCCCTTTGGTTTCTTTCTTCCTTAGGCACATCAGCCAGGGTGAAGAATGAATGGGAAAAAGCTGGAATACTAGAGCAAATCATGCTGTTCAGTGTCTAACCTAAGAGGTATAGCAGGTGCCAATAATACAGTTATGGTAGGAAAATTTAGGTCTCTGGATTTAACATTGATCTGAACCTAATTTTAAAAAGGGGATCTGACCAGGACACTTCAACCTCCCATGTTCAATTATAAATGCTGATTAGTTTGCTCTGTGTCTCCATCTTGATGCAGTCTAAGCACCGGGACCTGAGAACCAAAGAGCATCCAATTCTAATTCTACCTTGGCACTACATAGACTGTGACAAATTGTGCAATGATAGCCACGGTTTTATGTTATTAGATCCATTCTTTATTTTTAAGTCAATTTCCTTTGCTTTTATCATTGATTCTGGGATCTTTGGCCTCTGAAGTGAGGTATAACACCTTCCCTGGGCCTTGCAATTCACCCATGACAGCCCACCCACTTGTAGGCAGATGTTCTAATAGGACCTCCAATGAGGGGAGTGGGCCATAGTACCACCCGCTTTTGTTTCTTGAGAATAAACTAAGTATTGAGATTCCTTCTACTAGCATAACAGAGTGCCTCAGACAGTACTTTCTGGAATCTTCCTCTTTAAGATTTGTAGAAAAAGTAAACGAAAGTAAAATACCAAGATGAAGGACACAACCAAATACTCTGTGTGTGTGCATAATCAATCCAATTTACTGACAGTTGTTGTAAAACCCGAAAGCAACAACAAAGCAGGTAGCAATTTCCATACAAAATCTAATAGCTAGGGAACACTGTGCCTTTTTCAGAAAGGATGCTTGATGAAGTTAGTAGATTATAATGAGATTTATGGGCTGACATTTAGATAAATAAGTCTTTGAAAATGGGTCACTTAAAAGCAAAAGAAGTGTTTTCATAATTTAATTGTGCATAAAGCCCTATGAACTATCCAGGACTAGTTAAGGAAGGAAGGAAAGAAGGAAGGAAGGAAGGAAGGAAGGAAGGAAGGAAGGAAGGAAGGAAGGAAGGAAGGAAGGAAGGGAGGGAGGGACAAAACAGAAAGAAAGAAAAAGTGAACCTATCCATTTCTTCCAGCTCCATGAAGAATTAAGTCATATATTCATTCAAGAAATATTTGTGTGCCTACTGGTGCACTAGACTCTGTTTCATAGCCTGGGGTACAGTGGTAAACAAGACAGGGGATGCATCTGCCCTCCTGGAATTCCCATTCTAAGTGAATGACTATCCTATAGTATACATGGACTCTAATGGGTTTTGGGTGACATTATTTTAGAAAGGATATAATCCAGGACCAGAAGGATCTGAGTGAGACAGAGACAAGAATCCAGGGATGTTTGAACTACTTCTCTTTCTTTCCTGACACTTTTTCTGTCCCAGGATTAGCTCCTGTGTATGTTTCTATGAGAAAACTTTACTTTTTCTGCATTGTAACTCTTGGATTTCTTATCTAAATCCCTCTTACCAGAATTTTTCTGCTCAGAGAGCAAGAACTACATCCTGCTCATCTCCATCTTGTTTGTGTTATATCCCTAGTACCTACCATATGGAGCAAACATGTCTCCCTAATTTGTTGAATGAAAATAATGAAGGTTAGGACAAATGGCGGATCAAAATATTGGGTCAAATCTGAGTAAAAAGCTGTAGACCAGGGGCACCTGGATGGCTCAGATGGTTGGGCATCTGACTCTTGGTTTCGGCTGGGGTCATGATCTTGGGGTGGTTGGACTGAACCAGGCATCTAGCTCCGTGCTTAGTGCAGAGTCTGCTTGGGATTTCACCTCCCTCTGCCCTTCCCCCAGCACACATGTGCTCTCTAATAAATAAATAAAATCCAAAAAAAAAAAAAGAAAAATAAAGCAGCTGTAGACCAAGTGTACCTGACAGGATTCAAAACCAGACACCATCAGAAATATACCCACACTTATATGGTCAGTTAATCTATGTCAAAAAGGCAAGAGTACACAATGGGGAAAAGACAGTCTTTTCCATAAATGATGCTGGGAAAACTGGACAGCTACATGCAAAAGAATGAAAACTGGACCATTTTCTTACATCATATACAAAAATAAACTCAAAGTGGATTAAAGACCTAAATGTGAGAGCTGAAACCACAAAACTGGTAGAAAACATAGGCAGCAGGGGTACCTGGGTGGCTCAGTCATTAAGTGGCTGCCTTTGGCTCAGGTCATGATCCCAGAGTCCTGGGATGGAGCCCCTCATCGGGCTCTCTGCTCAGCGGGGAGCCTGCTTCTCCTTCTCCAACTCCCTGCTTGTGCTCTCTCTCTGTCAAGTGGATAAGTAAAAATCTTAAAAAAAAAAAAGGAAAACAGAGGCAGTAATTTTTTTTACATCAGCCTTATTAGCAACATTTTTCTAGATATGTCTCCAGAGGCAAGGGAAACAAAGGCAAAAATAAACCATTGGGACTACACCAAAATAAAATCTTTTGCACAGCAAAGAAAGCCATCAACAAACTAAAAAGGCAACCTATTGAGTGGGAGAAGATATTTGCGAATGATATAGCCGTTAAAAGGTTAATACCCAAAGTATGTAAAGAACTGATACAACTTAACACCAAAAAAGCAAGTAATCAAATTAAAAAATAGGCAGATAACCTGAACAGACATTTTTCCAAAGATGGCCAACAGACACATGAAAGGATGCTCAACAGCACTCATCACCAGGGAAATGCAAATCAAAACCCTGATGAGAGATCACCTCACACCTGTCAGAATGACTGGAATGAGAAAGACAAGAAATAACAAGTGTTGGTGAGGATGTGGAGGAAAAAGGAACCCTCGTGCCCTGCTGGTGGGAATGTAAATTGGTACAACCACTGTGGAAAACAGTATGGAGGCTCCTCAAAAAATTAAAAATAGAGCTACCCTGTGACCCAGTAATTCCACTACTGGGTGTTTACCCAAAGAAGACAAAACACTAACTTTGAAAAGTATATGCCTCCTTGTGTGTACTGCAGCATTATTTTCAAGAGCCAAGATATGCAAGCAGCCCAGATGTGTTACGTGACTACTCCGAATCGGGTGGCTATTCCTTTTGTTCATCCATTATTCACTCATTTATGAAGTATTCATTGTTATGGCCTATTATACATGCCATGCACTGCTAGGTCCCAGGAATCCAAAAATGCATCAAAGCCAGTAAGTGGGGATTTAAATCCAGTTCTGTAGGTCTCCAAAACCCAAGTTCCTCTCACTGTACCAAAACTCCTTTGTGAAGAGAGCATTTCAGTAGCTTAATAATTGATACCATTCCTGCTTACTGCTGCTGCTTCTTCAGTTTCTCACCTTATCGGGTTGGGGGGTGGGTATTATAGCTGGAAGGCTTTAATTGAAGGGACAGTTTGCTTTCTTAAATAAAATACAAATAACCAACTGTTTCTGGATCTTATGTCAAGTGAACACACGACTTCAAGCCTCAAGGCCACTCTCTCTGTCCACCATGCACTAACTCTCACCCCCACTGCACCCCCCAAACATTGCCACACTGCTGCCCCTAAGCCCTGCCTTAAAAATTCTGGAGTCTACTATGTCCTATGAACAGGCTTAAAAAATGCAGTGTCGTCCTGCAGCAAAAGTCCGCAGAGTTCTCAGCCAAACCAAAATCTAATGAAAACCCAATAAAATTAAAAGCATACGGATGGGGTTATTCAGTTTATTTGAGACTGATTGCTTGATTCCTTCTGTGACAGAGACTAGAATTTATTCCATATCCCTCAGATGAAAAAAAAATTCCATATTGGCTTTATTTCCCCCCTAAATACAGTAATGTCTGGCTCTGAATCCTTACTCGCAATAATTTCAATCTCAGTCCTCTTTAAACAAGTTTTCCCCTTCTCGGGTCTGTATAATAATCCGAGGAGATTTATATAGTCCATAAAATTTGGAGTAAAGCAGCTGGTTTTCAGCCCATCAAGACGGCTGCCAACATGCTCATTCTCCAAGCCTGTGTGGTCCATTTGATGGCAGCTATCTGCTACTTTTCACACTTCTTAGCCAAAGAGACTGTGGGTCCCCAAAGTCTTGGTGCTTCAGGTCTAGTATCTTGACCCTCATCACCCTACCATCTCCTGGGTAAGAGTAAATGGGCAGGGTTGCAGGTCTCTGCTACCTATGAAGCCCCCTCCCACGCCCTTCCCTGCAGCCTCCAAAGTGAGACCTTCCTAGGTTTGGTCTCTCAGCCTCACCCTGTCCGAGCCTCAGGGCCCAACCCCCACTAGGACCACCCAGATTTTCACCTCTACGAGTTTGGAAAATAAGTCTCAGATCACCTCAGGGCAAAAGGAAGCCCCAGATCTCCAAGACCCAAAGTTCTGCTTGACTTGGTGAGAAAGAAGAGGAAATGACTAACTCATTTCTATGTTATGTTTTTTCCTGGATTTCTCTCATTTTGAGTCATCTGCAGGAAAAAAAATCTGACTCTGCTGTAAAGCAGTGGGGCTCATCCACATGGGACATGAGAATCATCTGGAGCCCTTTTAAAATATACTGATGCCTGAGTCTCACCCGGTCCCAAATGCTGGGAAGCTCCAGGGAAGGGTGCTGGGGGCAGGTACCAAAGGTATCTCCGTGTGACTGATGCACACTGAGGGTGGAGAACAGATCCACAGACTCTGGGCAGAGCAGATAGCAGGGGGGAGTCAGAGGAGGCTGGCAGATACTCTGACACACGGATGGAATCACAAGAGAAAATAAGTGAGTTTGGGATATGACAGAAGGAAAGTAAGTGGGGGAAACATCAGGTATTGGGGTTCTCATTTTCTTTTAGGTCACTGTCGATTCAAGACCCTCTAATCACCAAAGGCTACCATCTCTGGGCCCCCCATTATGTGTATTCCTCTAGCACATGGCAGGATTCCTTTTTTCTCTAAGCATTAATAATACTGCCTCATGGGAGTTCTTCCTCTGAGTACAAGGATTAAGACAATCTGTCAGTTACAAGAGAATCACCAGGAAAAAAATATCTCACTTCTCCAAAACTAGGGAATCTGAGAAGTTTAAAATGGAAAACTAGCCAACCAACTAGCAAGTAGTTATTGAATATTTTCTTTTTTTTTTTTTTAAAGATTTTATTTATTTATTTGAGAGAGAGAGCACATGAGAGGGGGGAGGGTCAGAGGGAGAAGCAGGCTCCCCGCTGAGCAGGGAGCCCGATGCGGGACTCGATCCAGGGACTCCAGGATCATGACCTGAGCCGAAGGCAGTCGCTTAACCAACTGAGCCACCCAGGCACCCAAATATTTTCAATCTACTTGGCACTATCTATGTTATAGGTATTTGTGGGTCTTTCCCTTCCTTTCCCCACTCTCAAACCCTTCTCATGACAAGGGTGAATGACTTTCTGGTAACATCAGAGGAAAGCACATAAAACTGTTTTGAATGAGTAACATTTCTCATATTCCCTAAAGAAACTGGAGTGCTTTACAGCCAAGAACAAGAGGTCTCAAAATGTACAAAGGAATGGTTCATAGTTGTGGAGTGGCAGATCTTGGTGGAGAATCAAGTCTCCATCTCTGTAATAGTACATTTCCATCTCAGTGGCAGGAGTCAGAATACCTAAACAATGTTCCGAAGTTAATATGTATCCATCTGACTTTATCTTTGGCACATATTTTCTACCTGGAAACAGGGAAAGCAATTTTAGTCTTCTTTCCAAAACGTGGCAGAATATGTATGGTTGGTATCCCACAATGTTCAATAATTCACGTGACTTCAAGTAAATGTATTCCAAATAAAATTTTGAAATCACAGCTCATCTGTAGGTAGCTCTCCGTGTGTTGAACACAAGCAAAACCTGAATCACTATGCAACATTTATGGTTTCAGGGATTGAGAGCCTTTCATCAGTTTAGATTGTCAACCCTGAGTCAACTTAGAATTAAGCATCAATATCTGTTCCTTTTGTATAAAGCAGATCAAGGATACAGAAAGACCTCTATTTTATCCTACAGGTGCAACTAATTGTGGCTCTGATGATTTGAGTCAACCTTGACTAAAACTGTACAGAGCAGGGGCGCCTGGGTGGCTCAGTTGGTTAAGCATCCAACTCTTGATTTCGGCTCAGGTCATGATTTCAGGGTCATGAGATCGAGCCCCACGGGCCCTGCGCTGGGTGTGGAGCCTGCTTAGGATTCTCTCTCCCCCCTGCACCCCTCCACCTCACTCAAACGTGCGTTCTCAAAAACCAAAACCAAAACCAACCCCCCGCCCCCAAAAAACTCATACAGAGAAGATCATACCAGCCACAGCCAAAAGCAGTATCCATCTCTACCAGCAAAATACTAAGCAAGTGTTCATGATCTCAATCTTCCTGCACTGCCATAATCAGGTTCTCCTATGTAAATATATCTCTAAACCAAGATAAGGGAAGGAAAAATGGTCTGCATAGGATCACAGGAATTTTAGAGGACAAGCACCTGAGGAGTCATTGAATCCAAACCTCTTGGGAATTCATCCACACAAACATCAAGACAGAAATTCAAACCTCTCTCCTTGTCAGGGTAGAAATTCACATGCAAAGCCCAGAAAAATACCATGAAAACCAACTAAAAAGTGTAATACTATTTTGCATGCTTCCCTTTCTGATTAAAAATTTCCTCTGTCATGTGCTTGCCTGCTCTGCCTACCAACAGTCTGTTCATTAACAAGGTAATCCTCTTATATTGCATAAGACCAATTCTTTAGGCCTTATCAGGTTTATGTAGCTGGGGAATTCCAAGCAGAAAGGAAATTTATTATTCATCTGCAAATATGAGAAGGACTGATATATGGAAGATGGCAACCATCTGTTACCTACTGAGGTCAGAATGAGACAGGTTAGCCCCAAAAATATAGCGGAAGAGATTGAAATGAGCTATGAGAAAGAACTTACGAGAAGGAAGGGTTAACCACCACCATAAATTATCAATATTGGATTACAGCTTCTTTACAAACAGAATACAGAACGATCTCCTCTGGGTTGTTGAAAGTATCTTGTGATTAGAATTCTGTAAGAACACACTTGATGGAACTAGCCATTTAAAAAAAGATTATTTTTGGTCAATTTACCCAATGTTAGAGTCTCAGTACTTGTGCACTAAAGAGCTTGAGCTCCATGAATGCATAAACTGCGTTTAATTTTCCCTCTACTCTGTTTAGCATGGCATTATGTGCAAACAAAACAGGCAGTAAAATATTTCTGCTGCTCTTTAACAAGGTAAATAGCTTTGCCTATTACTTTTCTCTAGAACCAATATCCAGGAATCTTGGGGTCTGTCCCTATGACAATGTGACAAGAGCTCGTCCATTTGATCAATGAGGTGTGATATTATCTCTGCTCCTGCAGCCAACTGCTTTCACTTTAGGTCACCAGCATCCTCCTATTCGTCATATCTGGGGAACATTTTCTGACCCTGTCTTTCTTGACCTCTCTGTGTGGCAATGGATACTGCAAATCTCCTCATGTTTTCTGGAAATGATCTCTTTTGGCTTCTAAGGCACTGTGCTCCCAGCTGAGGTCCCATCTTTTCACCTGTCATTCAGTCCCTCTCAGCCCTGTGAGTTGGCAGTTCCTCAGACTCTGTCCTCAAGCCTCTGCTCTGCTCAGGTATTCACCAAGTGACCACATCTAAGTCATTGGTGTCAACTCTCACTTCTTTCACTGGTAACTCCTCAGTCTTTCCTGAGCCTGGTCCCCTATGTTAAAATGAAGGCTGCTAGTCATCTCCATTTGGATGTCCCTGTCCCACTGAAACTCCTCTCACTATCTCTCCTTTCCTAGCCTTGCTCCTTCTGCACTCTCTGCATGGGAGGCAGGTGTCATTCACCCCCACACCCTCCATACCCATGGCAGAAGCCTGGAGCCCATCCACAGCTCCTCTCCCTTCTATATCCACTCAGAATCTTCTTTTCTTCTCCCCTCCTATTCCCACTGCTCTTGCCTTAGTTTACACCCCTAGAATTACTTCAGTAGCCTCCTGACTGCACTTGGCCTTCTGTTTCACTCTTCCCCATCAACCCTCCATGCTCCTGACAGACTGACAGCCCCAGAAGACTTCCGAGCTAGTCACACCATTGCTTAAAGGTCTCCCGTGGTTTCCCCAGAACTTTCAGATTCTGTGGAGTTCAAGGTCCCCCTCCTCATCTGGCTCCTGCCCTCCTCTCCACAGCCCCCTTTCCTACCGTTCCCCCACAAACCCTACCCAAACACGGAACTTCAGCCCCCTGGAGGTAACCTGCTGAGAAGCCATGCTTTATGCTTACCCCTGAGCCTCTACTTGGCCTAGAGTGTCCATCTCTATCATGCTCATTTTCTAAGGTTTATCATACGTGTCATGTCATCTGCAAAGCTCCCCCCCCGGCCCCCCACTGTGCTTCCATACTACCCCCTGCCTCCCTCTGGCACTGCATTCATTAGCTTGTACCCTAACTGTACTTTTGTCTGCCTCCCCCTACTGGCTATAAGATTCCTGAAGATGAAAACTATGTCCAATTCATCTGTGTGCCTAGAACAAAGCCTTGCACGGAGGAGGTGCCCAGTAAATGCCTCACGAGTGGATGGCTGAGCTTAGCTTGCCCAGAGTCTTAAGTTAAACTTGTCACGAGTGGATGGTTGAGCTTCGCTTGCCCAGGGTCTTAAGTTAAACTTGGCGTGTTACACTAGTCACAGTTTTCTAGCTTTTGTTAGGCCAGGCCAATGGGTGGGAAAGCAGGAGGAAAAAAGAGGCCAACTTTATAAGTAATGAAGTCACGGGGATGGCTTAAACAAAGTCTTATAAGCAAGTGCCTCAGCTGTCTTCTTTAGATAATTCGATTTGAGAGTTCTCAGCAACAGTCTAACTCCTTGTTTCTTAGTGTTCAAGTCTTCTCTTTACTGGAAGCTCCTTGATGTCAGAGCCATGTTTTTCAGTACTTCAATATCTTCATAGTACTGGGTCAAGTGAACTCCCACCCCGCCCCACCTAAGAACAGAAGGAACAGACCAGGGGGAGGTCCTCCAGCCTTAAGTCAGATTCCCACTATGACTGCTCAGATTTATACATTTGCCAATTTTCAGGGGTAATTCAACCCCAAGTCTCAGCCTGGAAAAAAAACCCCAGCAATTCCTAATTCAAAATGAGTCCATCGTTTACCTGTGGATCCTCAGAAAGGACCTGGTGAAAAGGGAAGGCTGTGTCTGACTCACTGTTCCTCTCCAACTGAGTCAAAGTGTTGACCATTTGCTGTGCAATCTGGGTTCCTTTGCTCGTAAGTTCACCATATGTTTGCCCCTCTGAGGCTAATACTTTCTTTAGAAACTACATCTTCATTTCTTTTTCTTCTGATTAAAAAGATCATGAACTAAAACCTGTGTTGTGACTCTTGCAGAAACACAAAGACAATGCAATGGCACCTGCTTACTTTCCAAGTACAACAGGGTTTAGGGCATAACGGCATAGTCAACATCTGCATACAGATACACATTTTTAGGAAAGCTAAATTGTCACTCGTTATGCTATCCCAGTTGGTCTTTTGCATAAAACCTACAGAATTGTCCTATGTCCCACTTTAGATTTCAGCCTTTTTATGGACAAGCACTAGCTACAGAGAACTTCCTCACTCAGGCAATTATGGAAGCAGATGTTGTCTCTTTCTACCACATGCAATGTCAGACTTCTTGTGGTGAGACTGCCCTAGAGGAGCAATGTATAAAAGCCCCAAATAGCTAAGGTAACCACTAGCAAAGATGGAAAAAACTTTCTGAATCAGCTGCATCTGGGCAAGGATCAGAGATAAATGGATAAAGAATGCCTAAAAGCCATCTAAATAGTAGTTAAGGTTTGTTTTTCTGTAAATCTTGCTTTAAGAGGACACTTAACCTTCTCAAATTTCTTCAATTTAAGTTGACAAATGGATGTTTTAATAAAGGTCTTAGTTTATTTAGAGCTTAGAAAAAGAACTTGTTGTTTCACTATGTTCTCTTTGAAGCTATAACCCACAATTCAAGTCATTGCCCCTAAGAAGAAAATTTCAGTGGCAGCAAACCTCACTGGAGTCTTCAAAGGGGGAAGAAGATAGAGCCAGAGTGCTACTGGCTTTGCTATAATGGAGATTTTATGTGACAAGTTATATATCTAGAGAGATAAAACCTCTATTGGCAACTAACCTATTGCTGTAGGTTTTTATGTAATTACGGTTAAAGCATTAAGATTTTTTAAAAGTCTATCTTGTGCATTGATTGATTTTGCTATTTCAATTTTCATAGAAATCCATTACAGCAGAGAGGTGAAGAGTCCCAGGCCCTGAAATCAGATGGGCTGGGTTGGAATCTTGTCTCTGAATCTAGCTATGTGGTTCTTTGACTAATTTTATTACCTTCTTGCCTCAATTTTTTTTTTTTTTGCTTGTGAAATGGGAACAGTAATAGTTTCTTTATGCATTGTTTGAGGTTAAATGAATTAGTAAATATAACACCCCTGAAACAGTACTGCAGTAACATTCACTAGATAACCATAATTAACAAAATACCGTTATTTTATTTAAGAAACCCCTTAAGAATAACCAACATTCAATTGCTCATGTCTCCTTATCACAACAGAATAGTTTAATCTTCTCAGATCTATTGTCTCCAAAGTTAGAACGTGATTTATAAAGAGAAACTGAGCTGATCTGATGGGGGGGGGGCGGATATTTGTTGCTTTCTTGACAAATGAGATGCTACTTTAAACCTAAACAATAAAAAATCCCAACAGATTACCAATCTAAACCCACACTATCAGTCCTACTTTTGGAAGGTGTAGATTAAAGGAAAAATGTCTTTTGTTCCTGTCCTTCAAAGAATGGTCAACACTCGGGCGCCTGGGTGGCTCAGTCGGTTAAGTACCTGCCTTCAGCTCAGGTCATGATCCCAGGGTCCTGGGATCGAGACCCATGTTGGGCTCCCTGCTCAGTGGGGAGCCTGCTTCTCCCTCTCTGTTCTCCCCCTCTCTCTTGCTCTCTCAAATAAGTAAATAAAAGCTTAAGAAAAAAAAAAAAGAATGGTCAACACTCTCGGTGATCACAAACACTGACCCAAACGACAAGAAACAGCTTGTTCCACTTAAACTTCTGCTCCAACCCATACCCCACAAGCAAGCTTGCCTATTTACTCCACATAAAGGCTGGATCTTTTCCATTCTTTGAAACCAGTTCTAATACTGGGAAATGGGCAAACATACACTGGCCCACAAAGTTCTGCCCCTCTCTCAAGTTCTAGTTGGTTGCTGGGATAAAGAGGCCCTTTCCCGTCCTTCAACCAGACTTTCAGGGCCCTAGACAGTTTGATTAAGTCTGTGAGGGCAATTTCCCAGAAGCAGTGCCAAAATGAGATTCCAAAGTCCCCAGTTTGAGTGCTGATCAGATTCCTCACTGGTGGCATGGCTTTGGGTAAATCCTTACTTTTATGAGCCTTATTTACAAGATGAAGTTAATAATGTCCAAGTCAGAAACTACTGTGAGAAGTGACATAATCATGCGTGCAGATGCATTCTATAAACTGTGAAACAGTAGGATCGTAACAAATACTGATGACCCCAAATCTCTGCTTTTCCGTTTTAGTCTCCCAGTGTGCATGGGGCCCTATCATCCTTGCTGTGTCATCCCCAAGTTCCTGTCCAGACTTGAGCTCTGGCTTCTAGACCTTCTGGACTCTCTTCCATCTGGCCAAATCCTGGCAGGCCACTGCAGACGCTACAGATGCATTCATAATCCTGGAGTTAATGTAACCTACTCGTCCACCTCAAGTAATCTGATGTGCAGTGAATTTTTCTCTAGTGTTTTTGTTTTTTTAATTCGGGCTCCTTTTTTCCTGACGATCCCAACAACTTTTTTTTTTAAGGTTTTAATTAATTAATTTAGAGAGAGAGCACGTGCGTGTGAGAGAGCAAGCAGGAGAATAGAGGGGAGAGGGAGAGAAAGAATCTCAAGCAGACTCTGTGCTGAGCGTGGAGCCTGATGTAGGGCTCAACCCCACAGCCCCAAGATCATGACCTGAGCCGAAATCAACAGACAGACGCCTAACCGACTGAGCCACACAGGAGCCCCCAACCTGACAACTTCTGACAGAACTACCCAGCCAGTAGGCACTCTCTTCCATTCAGTTCATATCTCTGAGCGTCTACTAGGCAAATGGGAACTGCCGGAGTCCAGCTCCAGCCGGGGTGGGTCTCTCGTAGGAAAGGACGGAGTCGGCGAATGAGGAGACACAGACACAGGATCAGGTTGCAAGCATCTCCTCCTGACAGCCTCGGGGGAACTTCATTTATATGTTAGGATATTTTTGTTTTTCCAAATCTTAGATCATTTTCTGGATTACAGCCATAGCCTTCTTTCATTTTTTCCTTTGTAATGATTCACATGACCTTTATTGATTTCTGCTTATTGGCTTTCGCTAAAACTAAAAAACAGTACGCAAAGAGAAAGGTGCTAGGCAGAGTGTGACCGTCTCGTTATTTTGTTCTATAGAAACTAATTCTTCGTGGAATTAGTTTCATTATGATTGCTTAGATAGGCGTAACTAAGATGAGTAGTCACTTTATCATGAAACCCCAGAAATATTCCCACAATTATAAAGATTGCCATAAACAAAATGAAAGAGAATAGCAGGAGCCAGCTGTGGAGTCTCCTGTTTTCAGGATCGTCCCCCATACTTGGACTTTGTCAAACAGCATGAGTAGCTTGGCTTGCGCCAGGGAACTACCACTCTGAAAGGTATAGGTGGGTGGGGAGGAAGGCAGAGAAGAATAGGGTGCAGGATTGCCTGGGAGCCATTGCTATCTGCTGGGGAGAAGAAAAACGAAGCCTCCACTTACCGAGTGCCTCTGATGTACCAGTTCTATGCTAGGCACCTTCTAACGGTCCTTCATTCGATCCTGATGATAAACTCATATGCACATCACAGATGAGAAACTCGTGAGGCTCAGAGCACATGCCATTTATCCCAAGCCACGCAGTGGTAGAGATGAAATGAGAATTCAGGTCTGCGCGAATGGATTGAGGGAAATGTCACCTCATCTTTACTTTGCTTCTGCCAACACTGGGTTGTTTCAGCCACTTCAACGCGTCTCCTGTAAGGACCATGGGGCACCTTATTTCTGCTGCTTTTGGAGATCACTTGTAAGGCTCAGAGGTGGTGGGAAGAGGCACTGGAACTTGTAAGCTGGAAAGTCACTCAGTAGGCCTCCTACCCTGGAGCGGTAAGCAGCAACTGGAGGAGACACGGAGTACCACTGTTTCCTGTGGTTCAGAGCATGTGTTCTGGAATCCTTTTTCTTCCTGGCATCTACCCATGCATGTGAACAGGGCATGACCACAGCCTGCTTGATGGGAAAATCAGGGAGCCAGGAGTGTGTGCTTCTGCAGAGATAAGGATCCTGCAGCCTCAGCAGCCTGAATAAAGGCTACCTACATAGTCCGTAAGTGGACGCTGTGTTCAAGCAAGGACCAGGGCACATGAGAGCGCTGTCCCATGATAGACAATGCCACTCTGCTCCCAACAGTTGCATCCCAGCACTCCAGGCTCTGTCAACTGCTGAGCAGCAACATTGGACTTGGGGCACCTTGAGACGGGGGCGGGAGACAGGGTGCTACTGCTGTCTTCACAGCATGGCTTGGGGCTTGGTGGCATCCAGGCCCTCCCCTCTCTGCCTCTGACCTAGCCTTCGGAATCAGTTTTGCGTTATAAACTTTCGAATGGGCTCTTGTTTTCCCAAATCAAGTACAGCCAGTAGACTCAAGAACTAATTATTTAGCAGGATGTGTTCTTTGTGCAGAAGGACCCCTGAGAATCTCAGATTCCTGATCCCACACCTGAACTCGCTAACCCCTGCTTGGGTGGGGGGCAGGGCGAGGGATGCCCCTGGCATTCTTCCATTTGAAAAGCGTGCCTGCTGAGGTGTCCACAGAACTAGCTCATCACAGCAGCCTCGTCTTCTCTCCGGATCACAAAGCTTCAGTCACCATAAGAACAGTGGAAATGGATGGAGGGAAGGAAAATAACCAACTTACGGATAATTTGCTCTCTAGTAGGGGTGGGCAGAACTGCCCTGAAGCAACAATTCAAAATAGGTTTCAACTTCCTTTTGGATCATCTCCCACCTCATTCAGAACCTGTTCCATTTCCTCAACTGCCTTTTGTCTCTCTCCTCCCAGAATTTCATCGTCTTTATGCTTCCCTTCCCTGGCCGAATACCTTCACTTCGTTCCAGCATGGGCACCCTGTCTTGGGAGCAAAGAGATCTGCGCTCCCAAGTTACTGACCTAATCCTGCACATGTGGTCAAATCTTCCAAGCTCTCAATGCTATCACAAAAAGCAATCTGATTGAACTTCAGGAACTGTCAGGATGCTTCCAGGCTTCATTACGGCATTGGAGTTATTTTTATACACATGGACTACACACGGCACCGCTACATTTTAAAATATATTACCAAGAAAACAAACGTATTTCTGCAGTGTGTTCAATAACCTTCCCCCATTCACAGTACGATATGCTACAACCAACCTTTTCAATGGCCTCCAGTGATTCATACCCTTGTATAATCCCTGCCTGCCCCTTGAATGTGACTAGATCTACTGACCTCCTTCTGACGCAAAGAATACAGCATGAAACAGGGGCGCCTCAGTGGCTCAGTCGGTTAAGTATCTGACTCTTGTTTTGGACTCAGGTCGTGATCTCAGGGTCCTGGGATCAAGCCCGGCATTGGGCTCCCTGCTCAGTGGGGAGTCTGCTTGAGGATTTCTCTCCTTCTCCTTATGCCCCTCTCCCTGCTTGTGCCCAAGCACATGCATGCTCTCTAAATAAATAAGTCTTAAAAAAAAAAAAAAGAATACAGCAAAAAACAGTGTGATGTCACTTCCAAGATTAGGTTACAAAGAACCTGGGGCTTCCATGTTATGCATCCTCTCTTGCTCTTTCTGGTGGATTCCAGCTGCCCCCCAGAGAGATCCATGTGGTCAGGAACAGCTCTCTGTGACCAACAGCCAGCCAGGACCAGAGGCTGCTCCTAACCAGGTGAGTCAGCTTGGAAGTGGATCGTCCCCCAGTCCGATACTGAAATGACTACAGCCCCTGATGACACTTCGATTCAGCCTGCGAGAGACCCCAAACCAGAGGACTCAGCTAGGCTGCATCCTGATTCTTGACCCACAGAAACTGGGAGATCATAAATGTTGTTTGAAACTAGTACGTTTGGGGTACTTTATTACACATCCACAGATAACTACTTATTCTGAATCAGAAGTTCTGAGCCCCAAAACTCTCTTCAGGACATTCTTGTCAGGCCCTGGAGTCACAAATATCTGACATGCGACCACCACTTACCTTGCTGACCCTGTGGAAGGTGTGGCTCATCTGTCACTGCACTCTCTCCACACTCGAGGCAGCCACCAGCAATCAATGGATGGGCAACTAAGAGAAAGCCATGTGTCCTCGGGCTAGGCTCTATGAGAAAAGTGCTATCACCTCAGTCAACTAATGAGGCCCGTACTCAGCTTCCCAAGACCTTGGTTCCTTTACTCCCTTCTCTGCTTTTATTTAGGAGTCCAACTACACGGAGGCAGTAAGCACACACGCACACACACAAAATTGATTTCTGGATAAACTTCCCCTTTGCTCTAACAGGAAAAGATCCCTCATTACTTTGCAATTGTCTGTGGAAACACGTATCCAGGACTGGTATTTAATGTAAATTCCTTATTTCACTCATGTGCAGTCACCTTTGAATCTCACTTGCTATGTTTTCTCTTTGTTCTCTTCTTCAAAAATATTCATCTATTTCTCCAGGAAGTCTACAATAGTCTCCCCTGGTCAGGATGTTTTATAACTCACATAGAAATAGGTTTTAAAAAAATGGCTTCCTGAGGTCTTTCAAGGTTCTTTTCTTGACCAGCCAGTGTATCTTTTCAATGGTAGATCAGGCTGCCTCAGAGGGAAGGGTCTGCTATGGAGTCTTCCCTGTTCTTAGTCCTAACTAAGTGTGACTCGGGTCTGGAAAAGGAGGAGGAACAAAGAGCAATCAGGAAATTCAAGCCTCTCCCTCTAAATGAGATGTCAGGATAGAAAACGGTCTCCACATTCTCCTGGGCTTAGCAGCTGGGCAGACTTATGCTTCCCTGAGAGGAGGTGCCCACAGTCAGGGAGCCCCTCGGTGGAAGACTCAGCCACCTCCAGGCATTGGGAACCAAGAGTAGATGGGCAGCAGGAATCCGAAACCAGTTTAGTAGAAGATATAACCTCCTTATAGGACTAGCTTTATCCTATTTAATTCTGTCGAAGACATCCAAGTTGAAACTATAGTGCAGACCATTTTCTCTCAATGAAATTAGTCATTTCTAAAAATATATGTATTTTCATTATTATCCTTCCTTTGATGCTTTCTAATTTGGGGACCTTGGACAAATAACTTAATTCACAGAGCCTCTGCTTCCACATACTCAAAGTAAGATTTTATAGAGAGTATATATAACTCACGGTGAGTGCATACTAAATGGGACTTATTATGATTATTACCTACTGAAGTAAATAACCAACAGAAAGTTGTGATCTAAGCTTCACAGCCATGCTGAACAACAGAACTTACCCTAATGATGATAGTGTTCTCTAATCTGTGCTGTTCAATATGGTAACCACTAGCCACATATGGCTACTGAGTACTTGAAATGTGGGGTTAGCCTAACTGAGGAGCTGAATTTTTTTATTTTAGTTAATTTAAATTTAAATAGCTACATATGGCCAGTAGCTACCATACTGGATGATGAAGCTTTACAAGAATATCTTATTCATGAAGGAACACATATAGATTATCTGCACTGAGCAGAGAGCCCTGCAAAATATAACTTTGACCTCTTAAGGAGTCCAAGAGCCCATAATTCCTTAGAGGAAAGCCCTTTATAAATGGGCATGGGATGGAGAGGGAAGTCCTTTCAGGCAAAGAGAGTGCATCTGACCTATGATTGATGGGATATTCAGTTCCAGTAGTTCTGAAGAATACTGGTCATTTGTACCCAGTTATCATGATCATCATCCCCTAGTCACCCTAATGGCTACTGGTTAGATGAAGTCAGGGGATTCTGTGTGTGAAGCTAATGCGAGTATGGGAATTTAAAGTAACGAATACCAAGTTCCAAGCAATGAACAGATTACCTTTACTTGTTCTATGTGAAATATAAGCTGTCTCCAAACTAATATTAACACCTATATGTACTTCACTTTATTAAGCACTTACTGTATACTAGGTAAACACTATAGTACCAAGTTAAACACAGTTCTTGACCTCATTTCCCTCATTCTAGTCAAAGGTAGAGATGTAAGTAAAGAATTGTGGTACAGGGTGGGAAGTACAATAGGTGCATTAAAGAGTTCATAATGGACTGAATTGGTCAGAGACAGAGAAGAAAAGGCAGCTGAGCAGAGTCATGAAGGCACTGCATAACTTGCCTTCTCAAAGTGTGTGAGGGAAGGAAGGGTGCTCCTGCCAGAGAAGCATGTGCAGACCCTGACACCTTTGAGAAGGATCAATGCTTCATGATTGGCACTTAGAAGGCAAACCTGGGATGGAATATGGAAGAGCTAAGTAGGGATTAGAACATAAAAGACCATCCCAGGGAGTTCAGATTTTGTCTCCTAGAAAATGGGAAACCACTGAAGGGCGTCAAATAGGAACGTAACATTGAGATTTGGGTGTCAGAGCTCTCTGATGTTGTGTGGGAGATGATGAGAGGGAGGGGAAGACATGGGGACGCACTAGATGTCTGCACCAGTGCGGGGAGGCAGGGGGATAATGTGGTGGAGAGGAGTCAATAATCGTTAACAACATTAAGGTACTAAAAAAAAAGTCTGGAAGCTTCTACATTAGAGTGAGTTTTATGAGGGAGGGATTTTTAATAAGATCAAAATACTGGGGGCGCCTGGGTGGTTCAGTTGTTAAGCATCTGCCTTTGGCTCAGGTCATGATCCCAGGGTCATGGGATGGAGCCCCGCATCAGGCTCCTGGCTCAGCAGGAAGCCTGCTTCTCCCTCTCCCACTCCCCCTGCTTGTGTTCCCTCTCTCTCTGTGTCTCTCTGTCAAATAAATAAATTAATTTAAAAAAAATCAAAGTACTGTATGAGCTTGTGTCCCTTTGCCAAAATTTGTATGTTGAAGTCCTGACCCCCCCAGTACCTCAGAATGTGACTGTATTTTGAGATAGAACCTTCAAAGTGGTGATCAAGGTTAAATATGGTCATTAGGTTGGCCCCCAATCTAATATGACTGGTCTCCTTATAAGAAGAGGAGATTAGGGCACAGACAAGCACAGAAGAAAGGTCATGTGAAGGCAGTGGATGAAGACAGTCATCTACAAGTCAAGGAGAGAGACCTCAGAAGAAACCACCCCTACTGACATTTTGATCTCAGACTCCCAGCCTCCAAACCACGAGAAACAAACTTTCTTTAAGCTCTTGGTCTGTAGTCCTTTGTTACAGCAGCCCTAGCAAACTAATACGAACATATTTAGTCTATTTTTACACCAATTTTCACCCATATAAAGTGTGTTGGTGTTTATTGTAAAGCTTTCATAACTGGGAGAGAAACGCTCATGTTTTCTTATGTCTTCAATTTAAAAAGAAAATCTTCTACCCTAATCTCTTTTGCCTGGTCCTCATGAGAACACTAATTTGAACAAGAGAGTCAGGAAAACAGAAGTTAGTGAGGCCAATAGAAACTAAAGGCATTTCTTTCTCCAGGTCATGGAAAAAGATAGATTCTTAGTTCCCATTCTGGAAAGCTCTCATGCAGGAAATCATTAGGGGTGAAGATATTGGGAAATCGGCTCCCCTATCTTCTGGACTCTACTTTAGACAACACTGAAGCTACTCCATGGAATCCATATACCGGCTTAAGAGAAGCAAGTCTACAACACCTCCTAACTAAGGTGCCTCAGGGTTCCAGAACCTTTAGAACCTCAAGGCTTATCCTCATTATGTAACTTAAAATACTTTCTACTGTTATTTATGACCGCACAAAAATTACACTGATTTTCTTCTTTGGCTATATAATGAACAAATCCAGTATCCCAGTACAAAATAGGGATCAAGTTGACTTAACTTTCATCAAAAAACAACAAAAAACCTCATGAAATTCTTCCCTTGAATTTCTTCTTTGAGTCTCAAAGGGCATTCCTGTATGTATGTATATATGTATGTGTATTTATTCTTGTGGCAAAATGAGATAAGGGAAGACAAGAATTGACATTCATTATCAGAGACTGAAAGACCGAGAGGTAGGTTCTCTGAACTTTAATGATGTTTTCTAACCCCTAAGCCTAATGTGTTAGCTGCTCCCTTCCCTAAAGGGGACCCCAATCAGGAAAAATAAGATGTTTTTCTCT
Source organism: Mirounga leonina (assembly GCF_011800145.1). Classification (NCBI taxonomy): domain Eukaryota; kingdom Metazoa; phylum Chordata; class Mammalia; order Carnivora; family Phocidae; genus Mirounga; species Mirounga leonina. The sequence continues at coordinate 11,443,853 of NW_023270839.1, forward strand.
CCTTAGATGGCTAATGGGCATTTCAATGTGAATAGGCCCAAAACTCACCTTTTAATTTCTTCCTATCTTCCTCAATACTGCACATATCACCGTTCACCCAGTTGCTCAAACCTCAAACTTAAGATTCATTGTTTTTTTTATTGGAGCATAATTAACGTACAGTGTTATACTAGTTTCAGGAATACAGTATAAGGATTCCACAGCTCTCTACATTACTCAGTGCTCATCATAAGTGTACTCTAAACTCCATCTAAGATTCATTTTTTTTTTTTAAGATTTTATTTATTTGACAGAGAGAGAGAGTGCTCAAGTAGGCGAGTGGCTGGCAGAGGGAGAGGGGGAAGCAGGATCTCCACTGAGCAGGGAGCCCGATGTGGGGCTCGATCCCAGGAACCTGGGATCATGACCTGAGCCGAAGGCAGATGCTCAACCGACTGAGCCACCCAGGTGCCCCTCTAAGATTCATTCTTGAGTCCACCTTCCCCTCGCCCCTGCAATATCAGTCCCACAGCAGCTCCTATCACTACCACCTCCAAACACACTCTCCCGGCTGGCTCTGGCCCCAGCTCTCACATCTCTGCTCCAACCACGGCTGGCTGCCGCTTCTTCACTCAACCCCCTGCTCATTTCTGCTCTCCAGCCCGGCTGACAGCTCAGTAGTCAAACAGAATCTTTTCCAAGACATAACACATCATCCCTCTCCTCTGCTAAATGCCCTTTAAGAGTGTCCAGTTTTTCTCAGGATAAACCGAACACCTTGTTGTGTCCTACAAGGCTCCACACGAGCCGCCCACTGTCTTCATCTCTACCTCAGCTGCTGTCATTCCCTGGGACCCACTCACACTGGCCTTTTGTCAGTTCCCTGAAAGTGACAAGCCCTTCCCGTGTCCGGGCTGCTGAACAGACCATTCTCCCTGCCTGCGAGACTCTTCAGCTACCTCCTGCGGGCAGCTGCTCACTCACTGCTCAGGTCTCAGGCTGCCGTGGAAGTCCTGAGACTCCTTCACCCTTTCTCTCCCTCCCTTGCCACCGTTAATAAATATCAGAGCACCGGGGCACCTGGGTGGTTCAGTTGGTTAAGCTTCTGCCTTCAGCTCAGGTCATGATCCCAGGGTCCTGGGATCAAGCCCCACATTGGGCTCCCTGCTCAGCGGGAAGCCTGCTTCTCCCTCTCCCACTCCCCCTGCTTGTTCTCTCTCTCGCTGTGTCTCTCTCTGTCAAATAAATATTTTAAAATAAAGAAATAAATATCAGAGCACCCGCCACAGTCTGTATTCATTCACGTGCCCTCTTGCTTGGCTCTTCCCCATTGCCCTGTGAGCTCCATGAGGGCAGGAATTCTGTCTTCTTCATCCCTCCACCTCCCACCACGGTGTCCTGCACATGGCTGGTGCTCGGTAAATAGCCACTGAACAAACATGACCCTGGAGTGGACACCGTGGCCTGTTTCACACTGAACCCAGCATAACGAGGCATTTTCCGATTGCTCCAACACTGCAATTAGCAAAAGAAGAAACACTCTTAAAATTTCTGATTTTCACAAAGCAAATTAAAATGCAGATCGGCTTCATTTGAGGGGCTGCTGCTAAGAAAACTTCCTGCTCTAACAAGCTTCCCGCTCACATGGCCAAGTAATTAGTGTCATTTACCTGTCTCTACTGGGTCTGTGATAGTGTCCTGTTCTCAGCTTTGAGCGCAGACCCCATTAACAGTCCAGGAAACAGCAAATATCCCACCAGAATTTTATTACTATGGTGAGTCCCAACTTGGTTCTCCAGACTAAAAATTTAATTTCAAAAACTGATAACCACAAAGCCCTCAAATTCATTTCAGGCACATTGGGCACCTTACAATGATCACTCCAATAGAACCTGCAGGTAGAAGATAACTCGATTTCATGCAACAGCTGCCTCTTCCAGTAACTGCAGTGTGTTAGAATGGAATAGATTTTCAAGCTGTCTGACATGGAACCCCAGGTGAACTGTCAACACAGAGGCTGAAATCACCAAAGATGATGGCAGAGCTAAATGAAGGCAGAAAAAAAGAAGGAATCATAAGGAAAATGTAATAAAGACCATCCCACTCCTGCGTGCAGGTGGATGAAGCATATCCAGTAAATTCCTGAATGAATGAGCAAGGTGGGCACGTTTCTTTTGTTCTACTCCATCAGTTCCACACTCCAGGGTCCCCGTGTCTTGTAAAACAGTAAAGGACTCGACAAGCAGACAATGACTTCTCTGAAAAAAGTCAAAACCTTCTTTCTCACCTTAGGTAAACAACACTTTTGATGTGATATTGTCACTTTTTTTTTTAATATTTTATTTATTTGACAGAGAGAGAGAAAGCACAAGCAGGGAGGGAAGCAGAGGGAGTGGGAGAAGCAGGCTCCCCGCTGGGCAGGGAGCCCAATGTGGGGCTCGATCCCAGAACCTTGGGATCATGACCTGAGCCAAAGGCAGACACTTAACGACTGAGCCACCCAGGTGCCCCGTGATACTGTCACATTATCAGGAGCCGGTCTCTAATTCCTCAGGAAAAAAATGGGTTAATATCTTTTTAAATGAATTATAAACTTTTGCCTTATTAAACAGCCTATACTGAACATAATTCAGCCCACTGTTAATAATGTAGTCTCATCGTAATCAAGTTAAATTATTTTCTGTGCCCTTAATGTGTCTGGTGGCCTATTTTAACAGCTCAAGGGCATTGCCCTTTGAATTTTTCTAACTTCCAGGGTTTGGTTCATTTTCTAGCTGTCAACCAGAAATATTTTTGCTTTTATTTATACAGTTTATAATTCTCTCCCCTCTCTCCCACCTTCTAATGTCTGCAGTCAGGAAAGCCTAATTACCAAAACAATCCGAACAATTTTGACTTAAGAACAAATATACTTTGATTATGGCCTTTTCAGTGAATTAATACACGAACTTAGTGTTTTGGCTTTGTGCCATCTATTTTGGCAGTTCAGAGGCCTTTGCTTATTATTAGATTACCAATTATTGTATTTTAAATGTCCACAGATACTAGATACATGACCTCCAGATAAATGAAGTAGTGCTACAGTTGAAACTCCTGTCTAAAACCTATTTGGCTTGAGGAAAGGAAATAAACAAAATAGGACATTTCCAAACCATGTGCAATCTGCTGATATAGCGAGGTGGTTGTAGCCTATGGTGCTAATTGTCTTTCTTATCAGCATCACTATTACTGAATGTCACTTCTTTGCAAACTCACTCCCCTATTTAGTTAGGCCAGAAGCATCACAGAAAACCATTTCACACTGAAATCCTCAAATCTAATTCTTCTTCGAAACTTAAAAAAAAGTTTTAGAAGCAAAGAAAGCACCAAATCCATTTAAATATTTTAAGCAAAATAAACTCCCAAAATTGAACACAAATGTTCAAAGGTAAGTTGCATGAAAGCTGCTAACTTGATTCCCAGAGAATAAAAATGAAATGGCATGAAACAATGTAATTCATGGTGGAAAACGCCAATCGCTTGGCTGAATATTGCTTTCAGGAACATCTTTTAGCTACATTTTCTGCTCTTCAATTAAAAAAAAAAACTAATAAGATAACTTATTATATTGCTTACTTTATGGTCCACTTTTTTTTTTTTAAAGATTTATTTATTTATTTGAGAGAGCGAGAATGAGAGAGAGCACATGAGAGGGGGGAGGGTCAGAGGGAGAAGCAGACCCCCCGCCGAGCAGGGAGCCCGATGCAGGACTCGATCCCGGGACTCCAGGATCATGACCTGAGCTGAAGGCAGTCGCTTAACCAACTGAGCCACCCAGGCGCCCTTTATGGTCCACTTTCAAATATAAATGTAAGGGACATGAAATACCAAGTTGAAAATTTAAAATTTTCTGTTTGGTTGGGACACACTGAGAGGGGTTCAGTAACACTGGTTCTGGCTTTGTCCTCTTTCTGGTTCCATCCTCCTGTCAAGAGCCTGTGACCTAGCAGAGTAGGAGAAAGGATGAAATCTGGGAATTCCTATGTATAATCCAAGAAGTGGTAACCAAGAATTAATTTGCCGAATGATATTCCAGTGATAGGTCTGAAAACTACTTCCTTCCTGTATAATTAATTTCTCTTTTCTTCTGTTCTCTCCAACTCTCAAGGAAATAGTAATTAGTCTCTAGCAAGAGGATATGTGTAATCCAGTGCGGTGACCACGTAAGGATCTAGAATAGATATTTCATGTTCAAGAGAAATAAGGGCCTTAGGACACCTGCAGAAATAAAGTAGAATTAAAAATCCAAATGTATAAAGCAGAGCATTCAATTAAAAGCAGAAGTCTTTAAACAATGAAATTCTATAGCAAAGGCATTTTGTAAATTTAATTCTATGATTACAGAGTTTTGAGAATATATCAGAGAGTTGGTTTGGTCAAGTGGCTGACAGCATGGGCTCAGGAACCAAAACAGGTGGGTTCGAGTTTCCATGTGTCCTAGTTTATGTGACCATGGGATAATTGCTTATCTTCCTTTGCCTCAGCTTACTCACCTAAAAAATGTTAATAGTAATAGCATCTACTCATCACGTCGTTGTGCAAATTAAATCATCTGATATATTTAAAATACTCAGGCCAACTCCTAGAAATTTCTAAGTGCTATAGAAGTCTTGGCTAAAACACCTTTTATACAAAGATGATCCCACAAATGGGTTTTTGGTCAAGGTGACATTCATTAGGATGGCCAGCAGGCTGGAATGAACAATTTGGCCAAAGAATAAAATGGTGTGCAATTTCCTCTAGGCATTCTTAACCCTAACTGTATCAGATGGCAATAAATAAAATTTGGTGAAGAGCGCTATACATTGAATCCATAGCACTCAGCTTTGTTCACAGCCTGCCCAGAATGATGGCAGATCCTCATCACTGAAGTGACCCTGAAGATGCGGCTGGCTGAGCAAAAAGCGCTTCATAATGACAAACCATTCAGCTGTGCTGTGCGTGTAACAGGGGAAAGAAACCATTGCCACATAAGGGCAAGTGACTTGAAAAACCATTGTTACCACCACAAGAACACGTCAGTGAAAATTCTGGCTGCTCCTGGGGTGGGGGGGTGGGGTGGAAGAGATACAAACCAAGAAACAGACTCTTAACTCTAGAGAATAAACTGATGGTCACCAGAGGGGAGGTGGGGGGGTGGTGGGTGAAGCATATGATGGGGATGAAGGAGAGCATTTGTGATGAGCACTGGGTGATGTATGGAAATGCTAAATCACTGTATTATACACCTGAAACTAATATTACACTGTATGTTAACTGGAATTTAAATAAAAACTTTAAAAAAATTATCGTTACTTGCAGTCTATATAATTTCTTGCACAGAAAATACATGAACCCAAAGACCAAGAGAAATATTAAGAATTTTACAAGGTGGCTAATTCAAAGACCAACGGATGACAAAACAAAGTTTAAAAAATAAGATTTTAAATAAATAAAAGAAGAAAATGGCATAAGAAGTGGTGGAGGGAAAAAAAGAAAAGATAACTGAAGATTAAAGGACATTTTTTTAAATTTTGAACTTTGAGCTTCACCTCTTGACCCATACATAAATCAATACTTGGCCTGTTCACTTGCAATCCTACTTCAATTCCACAGCACCCACAGAAAGACCTCCTAATGTGCTTGATTTGTATCCTTTTGTTTGTAGGAGTCCTTGTAAAGTGTAGATTACAGTTTTATGTGCATGGGTGTATACTTATCTGACATAAAGGGTAATGTGCTATTGATTCCATTCTTTCTTTTAGTTATGTTTTTAAATCTATCAATTTCAGGAGAAAATCATAACCTTTATAGACATTAAAGATGACCTGAATAAATGGGCCATGATCAAAGATAAAAAAGATTGTAAAAATGTCAATGTCCTTAATCTATAAATCCAGCACAATACAATAAAAATAAGCAGCATGTGTGTTTAACTTGATAAGTTAATTCAAAAAATTATGTGTATGGAAGATAAAAGAATAGCTAAGATACTTGAAAGAAGAATAATAGGGAGTAAGGGAGAAAGACTTGCCCTACCACATAAAAACATTTTTAAAGTTCTAGTAAAATAATGTGGTGCGCGGGCAAGATAAGCATCTAGATCAATGGAAAAGTATAGTTCAGGAGTAGACTACTGTGGCAGATACTGTTACGTTGGCTTACTCAATACTTACTTCAACTCCATTCCCTCTTGCTGTTGTCTCAACTCAACACTCTAAACCCTCACTTCCTTCTAGCTAAGGGTGGCATATGTTAACAGTTTGATGCAATAAGATTTAGGCATAGATCATCAGGGGAAATTTCTCTTCCTGAAAATTAAAAGGGAATGAACTGCAAAGATTGGAGCTTTGCCCTTTACAGTTCCCCCTCTTCTTCTTGACTTGAACATAGATATGATGCCTGGAGGTGCAGCAGCCTCCTTGTAACCACGAGGAAAATGTTAAGGATGAAGAGTTGTAATGTAAAAGCAGTCCAGGGCCTTAGTGATACTTTTGAACCACTGTCCCAGCATGAACTACTTTTCCCCACACTATTCACTGAGATAAATAAATCCCATTAATTCAACAGGCCACTGTAGTAATATATTATATTCCTTATAATCAGACAGAACTTTAACTCACACATACATACAACCTTGATATTGACAGAGCATCAGTGATGCTAAGCCAACTGGTTAGCCACATGAACAAACAATAAAACTAGATTCCCCACTTCACAACTCAACAACAGCAATTCCAGTGGATTAAATATTTTCTTAAAGTTTAAAAAAATTTTTTGAGTATAGTTGACACACAAAGTTCTATTAGTTTCAGGTGTACAACATAGTGATTCAACAAGTTTATGTTATGCTATCCTCTCCCCAAGTGTAGCATCCATCTGTCGTCATATAATGCTATTACAGTACCATGGACTGTATTCTTTATGCCGTGCCTTCTATTCCTGTGACTTATTCATTCTGTAACTGGAAGCCCATAATGTAGATACCACAATGTAGATAAGGATCACTTACATAAAAAAGAAAAAAATCCCACATCTTGAAAGGCTAATACATCAGAGTGCATTAAAATTAAAAATACAGTTTCATTAAAAGACAGATAAAATAAAAATATAAGCCAAAAATTGGGAGATCTTTGTCACATATAGCTTAACAACTATAATACACTCTGTAAGAACTCTTATGAATTATTTAAAAACAAAGTAACCCAGTATAAAAATAGGAAAAATCCATGAGCAGGCATTTCAAAGAAAAAGGGAACAAAGATGTCTGATATACATATATATGATATATATGCTATATAGGATATATATATATATATATATATATATATATGTATATATGTATGAAAAAGACGCCAAACCTCAATGGTAATCAACATTAAGGGTAAAATGCAACACCATTTTACTGTATCAGACTTGCAAAAAATACCTAAGTCTAACAAAACCAGTATAGCAAGGACACAGGAGGATTTAGACACCGATGGGTCAAATGTAAATGGGTATAAGCACGACTCTAGAATACACACTGGCATTACAGGATATGGATGAAGATGCACACAGCTCATCTAACTGATCAATCTCACTTTTAAGTATAAACCTTGTAGAAATTCTCACCCATGTACAAGAATGTTTATAGTAATATAGTTTGAAATAGCACAAATATACACAAATGAAAAATCCCAAACTCTCCACTGACAGAATGCACTGTGATAAAAGTATGCATTGGAATACCACAGAACAGTTGAAAATGGATAAGAACTATATATATATATATATATATATATATATATATATATATATATAGTCAACATAAATGAAGCTCTCAATGTTAACCAAAAAAAATCCAAAAGAATATGTAATATGATACCATTTATATATAAATTTAAAAAAATATATTATTTTTTAGTATTTAGAGAAATATATATGTAGCAAACCCTAAAGAGAAGCAAGAGAATGACAGAGTATTTTGGTCAGAGGTTATCACTGGGGAGAAGAGAGAGAGATAATGTCTTGTTGCTTTGGCTGAATAGTAAATACGTGTGTTCATTTTATCTTCATTTTTGTACCTTATAGGTAGGTACTATATATATATATTTTTTTTTAATTTTTATTTTTTTAAAGATTTTATTTATTTATCTGACAGATAGAGAGACAGTGAGAGAGGGAACACAAGCAGGAGGAGTGGGAGAGGGAGAAGCAGGCTTCCCGCGTAGCAGGGAGCCCGATGCGGGGCTCGATCCCAGGACCCTGGGATCATGACCTGAGCCGAAGGCAGACGCTTAACGACTGAGCCACCCAGGCGCCCCTATATATATATTTTTAAAGATTTTGTTTATTTATTTGACAGAGAGAGACACAGTGAGAGAGGGAACATAAGCAGGGGGAGTGGGGGAGGGAGAAGCAGGCTTCCCGCCGAGCAGGGAGCCCGATGTGGGACTCGATCCCAGGATCCTGGGATCATGACCTGAGCCGAAGGCAGATGCTTAACGACTGAACCACCCAGGTGCCCTTAGGTACTATATATTTTTTTAAATTTAAATTCAATTAGCCAAGGTATAGGACATCATTAGTTTTTGATATAATGTTCAATGACTCATTAGTTGAGTATAACACCCAGTGGTACTATATATTTTTATACAAATAAAATGTTTCATAAAATTGCCAGGGTTCCACATCAAATTCTACTTTCAAAAATCTTGCCATGAAATTGGTCAATGCTCTTGTTATCAGAGGAGATAGTTTTAGAAACATGGAAATATGGGAAAGAATAAATGGATTCAACTGAGTCCGAACACCATCTGAAGCATATTTTGACGTCTTCAAATGTGCAGATGACACAAAGCTCCTGCAGCCAAAATGAGCTATAAGCACCACAACTACCAATACACAGGAGATGATCTACAGAACAAACTTCTGAAGCTGTGACTGGCAAACAATAAACAAGTGTCAATTTCACCATGGGCAAGCACAAAAAATAATCCATATTCTACCAGCTGCCTTATGAGCTTCCTCTCAGGCACAACTTGGAAAAGAGGACTTGACGGGGCACCTGGGTGGCTCAGTTGGTTAAGCGTCTGCCTTGGGCTCAGGTCATGATCCCAGGGATCTGGGATCAGGCCACATCAGGCTCCCTGCTCAGTGAGGAGTCTGCTTGCTCCCTCCCTCTGCCCCTCCCCCCGCACTTGTGCTCTCTCTTGCTCACACTCACTCTCTCTGAAATAAAATCTTAAAAAAAAAAAGGAAAGAGGACTTGATGACAACACCAACTATTTTAAAAAGACACTGACCCAGTGTGATATTGCTTAGAAAAATGGCCAATAAATGTCAACTATCATCAGAAAAGGCACAAAGTATTATCCAATGATCTTGGAGAACAGAGTGCTTCTGTGTTTGGTACTCTGTGTGCAGTTCAAATTGTTGCACTTGAAGAAAAATATAATGCATCTGGAAAAGATTAAAAAAGATTAAGTATAGTGATCAAGGGGATGAGGTTTGGTCCACAATAAAATATAAGAGTTTGCCCATCTGGAGGATGAGATTTCAAAAGGAATATAACTGAAATATATCAACTTTTCCAAAAGTATGAATGAGACATCTCAAAGCTTGAGAGAAGAAAGGGGAAACCAACATATATCAAAAACCTTAAATGTACTCAGTTATTAAGTTTGGTGCTTTTTCGCATATATGCATTTTATTTTTAAAATATAAGAATTTTTATAGACTAATCATGTGAAACTCATTACTCCAAAAGATGCTACCAAATCAATATATAAAAATAACTTACCTTTTCCTACCCTTGCTCATACTGCCCTTTAAACTCTTTAAGAGTACCATCACTTTTTCATCTTTTATGTTCAGCACACAGTACCTAACAAGTTTTGGGCACTTAATATATATTAAGTGAAACAATAAATGATAAAAATAGCTTTAGATAACTCCAAATGTGCACTCATGGTCTAATAATGGAATAAAGGGTTTGGGAGAATACACCTGACTTTTGATACTTATATCTTAAAAAAAAAAAAACACACAAGGATGCTCTTCTCTAACAATGGAAGTCCTGTGGGAGCCAGCAAGATGAGCATTGTCTGTATGTGTGTGTATGGTGTGTGTGGGGGGGCTCCTGGGTCCAATCCCAGGTGGCAGTTTTAGGCTCTGTCCACACTAACAGAAAACACATACTCAAGGTATATACAACATAAAACACACATATATACAGCAGATAGCAATGACTTAGAAATACCCATTTCTTCTTCCTCCACAATGTTTGCATAGGTAAAGACTGATGAAGAAAAAGGTCAATATATGTTTGCGGCAATGGACAAACCAAGTGAAAGGGTTGATCAATCAACTAATTTGATGCAGCAAACACATGATGGGCATTATTTCCAGGGTAATAAGACAAGATTAATTTAAGCCAAAGAGTTGGGATTCTATTGGTTTTTCTACCCTCACTTGATATAAGCTAGACATTGAAAAACTAATTAATTCAAAGTGGAATTATCAGGACTATAAAGAGCCTCACATCTAGTAGTATCTAAGTGATTTGCATGGTGAAAATTTGCCAGGTGAGATGCTTGACTCTATTGCAAGACTAGTTCTATAGTCACCTGAAAACCTAACTTCACTGAAGGATTGTCGCAAAGCTCAGGAGTGGGAACCTTAAGTGACAGGGAGCTTTCACAGTCCAGAGGGAAGAAAAAGTCTCGGAACAGCAATTTTCTCCAACAGATGATGCAGCTACAGGAAGAGGGCTGGCAGGTTAAATGTAGGTGTATTGTTTTGCAAACTACACTTATGTAGTTCAATAATATCTCGTGCTCCCAAGATATCAAGCTGTTCTTCCTTTAACTAAAAGCAGACACTTGGCTTTTTTCCTGCTGTTCCAGTCATCTTTTTACATTGACACCTATGATTTTTATGATCCTACTTGTGACACTCATCTTGGCTTTCTCTAAAAAACTCATTCAGCCATGAAGAGAACATGAACTTACTCTCATCTGAAACTGCATAATTAATATTTGTGAGGCACCTATGAGTTAAACCAGAGCCAGCTGTTACATTAGCATTTTACAAGGAGCCAGATCTGAAAGCAAGGACAAGCGGTAGGAGTGAGGATAACTCAGAGACTTAGCCATACAAAGAATTCCTATGTCCAATAAGTCAAATTGTTTGTTGGCTAAAATATGCTCACAGGCCACCGATGATGCAGAAACCTCCCCTGGCCCCACAAACTTCCCAGTCCCACCACAAAAGGGGCAGTGCTTTTTGTTTTAAGCTTCAAATTAGGTCAGTGATACATGAACACATACTTATTTAAGTCTTTTTGGCATTTCAGAAAAGGCTAAGTCATTCTCCATTCCTGTCTCCTCTCTCTTCCCATAAGTAAGAAAACTGGTTTGCTTCCTTTCAGATATACCTATACCCACACATACATACACTTAGATCTATGTGTGATTGTAGGTAAATACAGCAACAGAAATTACGTGGTATCTCATAAAAGGTATATATAGGTCACCTTCCCCCCGCAACACACACAAAGACTCAGTATATCTTGGAGATTCTTCTATGTTGAGCTGGAACAGATCTAGCTCATTCCCTTTCACTGCTTCATAGTTAGCCTCCCATGGTATGAAAGTACCTCTATTATCTGGTAATCAAAACTCTTCTCATGCCTACCTCCTGTGAGGTATACTGAAGTAGAAATGCTTGGTTGGATAGAAATTTCCAACTCACCTTCCAAAGGGGTGTAGCAATTCAGTCCTACCAGCCATGTTCGAGAGGTCCAGTCAATCCACATTCCCACCTACTGGTGGCATTGTCAACATTTTTATTTAAGGCAGTTCACCTTGATCTACTCTTTTCTGGCTTCTGAGTTTAATCATTTTTCTAGGCAGGAATAGGGAAGGTGAGTCTAAGAAAATAAAGAGGTAAGAAAGTAATTTATACTGTCTTCTTAGGCTGCCAGCTGTTGATGAGCTTTCTAGCAGTTGCAGCTCTCAAAACAAATCTACACCTCCCTTTTCCTTGTTTTTCCTGATGCTGACAGGAAATCTCACTCATTCATTTGCCCACACACCTACCAACTCTAGGGGTCTCCAGCCAGAATGCCCTCTGTGCTCCAGAGAACTTCTGGCTGAAGGTATTGTACAAAGCCCATAGAAATGTTTTCATCTCATTGCTGTTATTTCTATTTCCTGAAAGAAATCCTAATAATGAACCATCTTTTGCAAAGAAATCTTATTTATGTCATACAATATTTAACAGAGTTCTACCCTTACATAAGCCAACTGTCAGAGCAACCCAGTCAATAATAGCTTTCTAAATTATTCATTGGATTTTTGTGATTCTCCAATGCATCCTCAAAAAGTTCTCAATAAACCAATTTAAGCAAAATGTACAAAGGAAGAAATCCCTTAAAATAGTGTTTTGAGGGGCGCCTGGGTGGCTCAGTCTTTACGTGTCTGCCTTCGGCTCAGGTCATGATCCCAGGGTCCTGGGATCGAGCCCCGCATCGGGCTCCTTGCTATGTCTGTCAAATAAATAAACAAAATCTTTTAAAAAAAATAGTGTTTTGAGAGGGGATACCGAGGAGTGTTGGGAAAGCATTCACAGTTCCAAGGAGTGTTTCTTCTCTTCCAAGAGTTTCATTAAAGCACAATGAAACATTAGTGACATCAGTGGCACATTTTAACCAGTAAATAAGACATCACCATTAAAAACTCAAATCTGATCATCAGGGTTGGCCTCCCATAAGAGGAAGAAAGAGGAATCATGTAGTATTACATCCTGTGCTTTATTATCTCCGATTTTTAAACCTTTCCCCGAAGAGGCTGGATTTATTATTGTAAGGAAGGTAGGTTATACGAAAAAATATAGATCTCTTTGAGCTACATGACAACCGTTAGTGCTTCCTATACTTCACTAAGGTGGTATACTCACTGGGCTGAAGAAAAAAAAAAGTTTTGCTTCCCTGCAAATTTTCACATCAACACATAATAACTGGGCATAAATAAAATTTTAACTTCTCTGGGGTCCCTGGTGATAAAACTCTTAGAAACACTTAGATACACTGAAAGATTAGCCTCCTAGACCTCCTACATCACCTGTTTCAACAATTATCTTAAGGAAATGTTAGAAAACAAGAAGGATCAGAGTGGGAGAAAAGGAGACCCTCTTTCAGCGTATCATTTCTTTCTCAAGATGTTGAAGCCACTGACCATTCTGATGACTGAAAGACAAGATTCTTGTAGAGGTGCTGCTCTTAAAATTCTCAGGCTTCAACAATAAAGAATTTCAAGCTTAGTCCTAGCTTAAATGACCAGAAATCACCAGATGTTCAGATCACACTCAGGTATGAGGACCCATAATCTCAGTTTTTTTTTTTTTAAACTTTAGCCCAGAAGGCTTCACTGGTGAATTCTTTCATTCAAAGAAGAACTAATGCCAATCCTCAAACTTTTCCAAAAATAGAAGAGGAGAGACATTTCCAAACTCATTTTATAAGGCCAGCATTACCCTGATACCAAAACCAGACAAGGACCCTATAAGAAAATTATAGGCCAATATTACTGATGATATAATGTTAATATAATATATATTATATATTATATATAATATTATATAACATATAATGTGCTAAAAAGATAATTTATTCTAGAAATGCAAGGATGGTTTAATATCTGCAAATTAATCAAGAGGATAACAGAGCATTAACAAAATGAAGGATAAAAAACAATCATCTCAATGGATGCAGAAAAAGCATTTGACAAGATTCAACATCCATTTATGATAAAAACTCTCAAAAAAAAAAGTGGGTATAGAGAAAGGTACCTCAACATAATGAAGGCCATATATGACAAACCCATAGCTAACATCATACTCAACAGTCAAAAACTGAAGGCTTCTCCTCTAAGATTAGGAACAAGACAAGAATGCCCACTCTTGCCATTTTTATTCAACACAGTACTAGAAGTCCTAACCAGAGGAATTAGGCAAGAAAAAGAAATAAAAGGCATCCAGATGAGAAAGGAAGAAGTGGAATTATTACTATTTGCAGATGACATGATATTATATATAGAAAACCCTCAAGACTTCACCAAAAAACTATCAGAATAAACAGATTCAATAGTCACAGGACACAAAATTAATACACAAAATCAGTTACATTTCTATATACTGATAATGAAATATCAGAAATTAAAATGCATTTACAATTGCATCAAAGAGAATACATATGAATAAATTTGACCAAGAAAGTAAAAGACCTGTACACTGAAAACTCTAAGACACTGATGAAAGGAACTGAAGACAACACAAATAAAAGACATGGTACTCAATGGATTAGAAGAATATTGTTAAAATGTCCATACTACCAGAGCAATCTATAGATTCAATGCAGTCCCTATCAAAATTCCAATGGTATTTTTCACAGAAATAAAATAATCCTAAAATTTATACAGAAGCACAAAAGACATTGAATAGCTAAAGCAATCCTGAGAAAGAAGAACAAAACTGGAAGTACCATGCTCCCTGACTTCAAACTACATTACAAAGCTATAGTAATCAGAAAAGTAGGGTTTGGCCAAAAAAAAAAAAAAAAAAGGTAAAAGGAAAAGAACAGAGAGTCCAGAAATAAACTCATACATACGTGATCAATTAATTTATGACTAAGAAACCAAGAATAGGGGCACCTGGGTGGTTCAGTCATTAAACGTCTGCCTTTGGCTCAGGTCATGATCCCAGGGTCCTGGGATAGAGCCCCACATCAGGCTCCCTGCTCCACAGGAAGCCTGTTTCTCCCTCTTCCACTCCCCCTGCTTGTGTTTCCCCTCTGGCTGTCTCTCTCTCTGTCAAATAAATAAATAAAAATCTTTAAAAAAAATTAAAGGGGTGCCTGAGTGGCTCAGTCATTAAGCATCTGCCTTCGGCTCAGGTCATGATCCCAGGGTCCTAGGATCGAGCCCTGCATTGTGCTCCCTGCTCAGCGGGAAGCCTGCTTCTCCCTCTCCCATTCCCCCTGCTTGTGTTCCCTCTCTTGCTATGTCTCTGTCAAATAAAATCTTTAAAAAAATTTTTAAAAATAAAAAAACAAGAATATACAATGGGGGAAGGGATAATCTTCTTCAATAAATGGTGTTGGGAAAAGTAGACAGCCACATGCAAATGGATGAAATTAGACCTCTATCTTTTTTTTTTTTTAAGATTTTATTTTTTATTTGACAGAGAGACAGAGACAGCGAGAGAGGGAACACAAGCCAGGGGGAGTGGGAGAGGGAGAAGCAGGCTTCCCGCGGAGCAGGGAGCCCGATGTGGGGCTCAATTCCAGGACCCTGGGATCATGACCTGAGCTGAAGGCAGACGCTTAATGACTAAGCCACCCAGATGCCCCAAATTAGACCTCTATCTTATACCATACACAAAAACCAACTAAAATGAACTAAAAACTTGCATTAAGACATAAAATCAAACTCTTAGAAGAAAACTTAGGTGGTAAGCTTCTTTTTTTTTCCCCCAAGATTTTTATTTACTTATTTATTATTTATTTATTTGAGAGAGAGAGAGTGCATGAGCTAGAGGAGGAGCGGAGGGAGAGGGACAAGCAGACTCCACACTGAGCATAGAGCCTGATGCGGGGCACAATGATACAACCCTGAAATCACAACCTGAGCCGAAATAAAGAGTCAGATGCTTAACCAACTGAGCCACCCAGGTGACCCAGATACTTAGCTTCTTGTCATCTGTCTTGGTAATGATTTTAGCAAAGCAAAAGCAAAGAAACAGAATAAAAAACACAGAAGAGGGACTACATCAAACTAAAACACTTCTGCACAGCAAAGAAACAATTAACAAAATGAAAAGACAACCTACTGAATGGGAGAAAATATTTGCAAATCATATAATGGAGAAGGGGTTAATATCCAATATATATAAAAAACTCAGACAACTCAGTACCAAAACCCTCCAAATAATCCAATTAATAAACGGGCAGAGGACCTGGACAGGCATTTTTCCAGAGATGACATACAGATAGTCAACAGGTTTATGAGAAGGTGCTCAACATCACTAATCATCAGGGAAATGCAAATCAAAACCACAAGGAGATAGTACCTCACACCTGTTAAAATGGCTATTATCAAAAAGACAAGAGATAACAAGTGTTGGTGAGGATGTAGAGAAAAGAGAACCCTTGTGCACTGTTGGTGAGAATGTAAATTGGTGCAGGCACTGTGGAAAGCAGTTTGGAGGTTATTCAAAAACTTAAAACTAGAATTACCACATGATCCAGCTATTCCACTTCTGGATATTTATCCAAAGGCAACAAATACACTGATTTGAAAAGCTATCTGCACCCCCATGTTCACTACAGTATTATTTATAATAGCCAAAACCTGGAAGCAACCTAAGCATCGATGGATGAATAAAGAAAATGTGATGTGTATACCATGGAATACTATTTAGTCTTTTAAAAAAAGAAGGAAATCTTGCCAGTTTCAACAACACAGATGGACCTATAGGGCATTATGCTAATTGAAATAAGTCAGAGAGAGAAAAATACTGTATGATCTCACATATATGGCATCTAAAAAAACACAAAACACTAATTCTAGATACAAAGAACAGACTGATGTTACAAAAGTGTGGGCAAAATGAGTAAAGGTGGTCAAAAGGCACAAACTTACAGTTAAAAAAAAAAAAAGGCATGGGGAGGTGCCTGGGTGGCTCAGTCGGTTAAGCATCTGCCTTCAGCTCAGGTCATGATCCCAGGGTCCTGGGAGTCAGGCTCTCTGTTCAGCTGGCAGTCTGCTTCTCCAACTCTCCCTCTCTACCCTCTTTCTCTCCTCAAATAAACAAAATCTATTAAAAAAAAAAAAGTCATGGGATGTAATGTACAGCATGGTGACTACGGCTAATGATAATACTATACTGTATAATTGAAAGTTGCTGGAAGTAATTCTTAAAAAGTTATCATAAAAGAAAAAATTTATAACTATGTGTGACAATGGATATTAACTAGACTCACTGTGGTGATCATTTCACATATATACAGAGGGACTCATGGTACACCTGAAAGTAATACATGTTGATTCTATCTCAAATAGAAAAAAAACTTCAGTGAAAAACCCAACATAGTATGTTACAGAATCATATTAAAAAACTCAACATTTTTATTAAAATATTTCCTCTAAACTACAACTCATTATTATTCATGTTTAAAAAATCAAGTCACAGGAAAAATTAACTTAATTTGGTCTGATTGGGTGAATGCTAGAAAAGAACAAGAAATCAAATAATCTTAGAATTAGAATGGATCTGAGAAGTTTTCCTGCTCATCTTCCTCTCAAAGAGAGGAGAGAAAAATCCCTGAATAAATTCAGATAAAGGTTTTGCTTCCATGTGGGCATTTTATTTTGCCTTAAAAGAGGGGCACCTGGGTGGCTCAGTCGGTTAAGCATCTGCCTTGGGCTCAGGTCATGATCCCAGAGTCCTGGGACTGAGCCCCACATAGGGCTCCTTACTCAGTGGGGAATCTGGTTCTCTCTCTCTCCCTCTGCCCTGCTGCTCCCCCTGCTTGTGTCCTCCCCCACTCCCTCAAATAAAAATCTTAAAAAAAAAGGTTTAAAAAAATGGATGTAGGAAGACTAGATATATAGATTTGAGATACTTTGTTTTTGTTGCTTATTCAACATAGATTTGTTTATCCAAAATATTTGGGTAAGGATTATTAAAATCTTAAAAGTATACATCTAAATATCTACACACACCAAGACAATTTTCATAAAGGAAACTAAGGGAGAGAAAGTAAGATCTTTCTTGGAGCAGAGCTTGTTAAACCTGCGATAGTTCCCAACATTATTAATTACCAAGTATTCACGGGTTAAGTGTCATCTGATATGCAATCAGCTTATTCAGTCTAACACAACACAAGAGATGCAGATAGATGCAGGGAAAGAAGGAAATATAGCATGGTCCTACCTGTATGATGAACAACAGGCCTACCTAGAAGTTCCAGGTTATTCAGAAGTAACAGGATGGCCTTCTACCACTGTAAGTCAAAGACATAAACCTTTCTGTCGAGGAGCTAACTATACAAAGCTAATGGACAATATGTGGCAGCTTATTATACCTGATGGCTGAGGCAGACAAGGGGGAGGAGGTGAGGAAGAGATCTCTTTGGCTGGAAGGAGAGGGGATTTCAGAAAGTTTTCACCAGGGCGCCTGGGTGGCTCAGTCGTTAAGCGTCTGCCTTCAGCTCAGGTCATGATCCCAGGGTCCTGGGATCGAGTCCCACATCGGGCTCCCTGCTCCGCGGGAAGCCTGCTTCTCCCTCTCCCACTCCCCCTGCTTGTGTTCCTGCTCTTGCTATGTCTCTCTCTGTCAAATAAATAAATAAAATCTTTAAAAAAAAAAAAAAAAAGAAAGTTTTCACCAACACAGCCTTTCCTAGGTGAGCATTTCTCATCTACTGGAGACCTGACCTTTTTCCTTTGGATCAGAGCTCCTATCCAGAATGACTGTCTAGCAGGAAAAGGGGGAGGGATATGCAGCCATGATACTTGAACGTCAGCCTCCAGTTTCATGTTGTAGATTAGTGAATCTAGACCTGCACCCTTTCCACCTCTGCTTTTTATTGTGATGCCATTGAGGGCTGACTGATTCCATTTGGAGCTGTGAAGGGAGCTTTGCATAGATGGCTAGGTATTCGTCTCAGAGAGCCATGAATAAACTTTCAGCGACCCACTGCCATGCAATATCCAGTTTCAGAAAACAAAATCAAAGGTTGTTAAGTCATTATCCCAAAATGTATTTTTCAAGGAAGAATACTAGTCATAAATATACACTGAACACTCAAACACACAAAATTGTAGTTATGGGCAGAGTTCTCTAATGCTAACTACTAATCATCACAGTTCAATCTTTTTAAAGCCTTAATCAGAAATATTTTACGACATCAGCCCTGTAAAATGAGATTGGGGCTAAATTTGAGAAAGAGTAGAATATTAAATTTTGATATTACTGTACTCTTATAATGAATACCTACTGACTTAATATAACCATATACTTAACACAGTTCAGAAATTTGCTGCACATTCTCCTCTGGACCCTTGCATCCATCAAGGCACTATCTAGCCAGTAACTGTGGAGCCCAGCAAATAATTGTTGAACATGACTGAATTTAAAAAAATGACACTTGAGAATCCCAAGACTCCGTTTCCAATCCTAGTTCTGCCACCAATCAGCTGCTAATTTACTTAACTTCTAGGAGTCTCAGTTTTATCCTTGTTAATTGTGAATGATAAGTAAACAGTAGAGGATTATTGGGAGGGTTAAATGCAATTTGGTACATGTAAAAGCATTTAATAAACTGTGCAATTCTTGCGTAGTTTTTGTACCTACAAACCTGGCTTTAGTACAAAAATTGTTCCCTTCCAACTAAGAGGATGGCAAGGGGCCACCTCCAGGGGCAACATTTTTAATGACTAAAAACCATGGAATAGTGCCTGTAGCCTGCTATCTTTCAAACTCAGGAACAGAAGCCCATCCTCACTTCCAAGGCTGAATCCAACATCGTCTCCAACCTTGAAGCAAGGCTGAAGCATATAAAGGTCCACAGTGGATGCCTACAATTGCCACATTTTCATAAAAACAAACAAAAAAAATTTGCAACTAAGTAATTTCAAAGGTTTGAAATCATAGTATTCCCAAGTGTTAATTCTGTTCCTATTCCTTTATTATCCTCTTTTGCCTTAACTGTGAAGAAACTCAGAACAAAGTTTTATGTCTGATTTTAAAAAGAATGCTTAGCCGAAGCTTTTTGCTGTAACTTTTCTGACTCACACTTCTTCCCCCTTTCATAAGAATGCTACTAAATTTGTAGCTTTCATTATACGATCAGAGAGATGGGGAGGCAGGTTATAAACAATGAAGGAACATATCAACACACTTTCTTTAAAGATAGAAAATAACATTGTACGTCTCAACTTGGTAGAACTTCAGACCAGAGTCAGAAAACTCTTTGCAGACTACAGACAACAAAGGGTTATTTTGTGGAGGGTTTATTTCTGAATTGTGTCCTATCTCCCTCTTGACTTCTTTGCAAGCAGAACTGCTCTTGTCTCTCTAGTTTCAGATTTCACCAGAAATTCAGGAGCTGACTCAGGACTACAAGTGGCCCCATCTGCCAACCAAGAAGGATGAGTTATTTTGGATATAAAATGATGCTATGAAGAATCAGAATTTTCCAAGGCCTTTCCAGAAAATGGATAGAGACCACAATTCCTCCTACTAGATCTTACATTCCTCAAAGCCACAAGATAAGCAAGAACATTTATCTTGAGAAGCCTCATTAACAGAAACATCTTAGGCAATTCTTGATCTCCCTTACGGGGACTCTTAAGTGACTTACAGAAACTGGGAATTCAATAGAGTTGTTGAATAAATAAAACACCGTCAAGATCAACAGCAGCAAATAAGATTCACCCATGCTTCACGTTTAAGGAGTCTCTTCTGATGACTATATGACCACATGAAAACACAGGAAAGTTTTAAGATGCAGAAATTCTACCCACCATGTCATGCTAGGGAACAGGGCACAGGGCTGGTTTCTATAAATGACTTGCATAGATGAAGTAATTCCCTATTCACATCTTACTGGAGCCCCCACAGTACTGATATAAGCAGGATATGGTAATGAAATAAATAAGAGGAGACCAGTGCAAAAACATCCTTGTGACAATCACTGTAACAGAGATGAGGGACCGTGACCCAGCCTGGCATGTGAGGCAGGATTTCACAGGAAAGGGATCTTCCTATAGGCTTATAAATCAAGGACAAGTTCCTTAGATGAGGCTCACTCAGGCAGAGGGAACGAGCAGGCATGAGGCTGTTCACATGAACGTGCCTGGTCTATACTGGCTGATGGCTCAGGCAGGCTGAGGAAAAGGGGTGAAGCAGCAGAAAAAGCTAGTAACCTAGACTGTAAAGGGCTTTGTATGGACTGCCAAACAGTTGAACTTTGTTTTGATAAAGTAAAAATCCAAAGTAGTGCAGGCAGAGGTGTGCCATAATCCGGTTTTCAAAACAGTAAGTCTGTAGGCTGAGTTACAGGAGCCCAAATTAATAATGACTGAGCACGCGCTATGTACCAGGCAATGTACTAAGGGCTCGACATATGTTGTGTTACAATAAGCCGGTCAAGGAGGCACCTTTCCATGGCTATGGACACAGGGTTTAGTGAGAGGAAATGACCTGTCGGAGATGTCATGGCTAGTCGTGGCAAGCTGGGACTCAGAACAGGCTCTGGTTCTGATGTGTGTGCTCTCAGAACTAGAAAGAGAGGAGATCACAACTGCTGTCCTAGCCTAGCCCAGAGACAAGGAGCGTCTGAACCAGGGCAACGACTTGTTTCACGAGCTACACTGAGAGAGCCAGAAACTGCAGTTTCAGTAAATGCATCCTGAATGCATTCAACAGTATTGCAGAGCCAAGGGTTCTCTCACTTTAAAAAAACTGGAAAGAACGCTCTAACTACAAGCCTTAACTTAGAAGCACAAATCTACAGTCAAACGTCATTTTCTGTGGCAAAAACAGAAATTCTTTCTTCAAGAAGCCTCTTGAACAAGAGGGTCTTCAAAATTTGCTATTATGCACTAGAAAAACACCTTTGCGTTTCCCAAAATTAGCGTGCATAAAACCACAATGCAGTTCTACTTCACACCCACTAGGACGGCTATGATAATAAAACAACAACAACAAAAGGAAAATAACAAGTACTGGCAAGAACGGGAAGATAGGAGAACACTTATATATTACCCATAAGAATGTACAGCCACTACGTAAAACATTTTCATCGTACCTCAAAATGTTAAGCATAGGGTTATTGTGCGACCCAGCAATTCCACTTCTAGGTATATACTCAAAAGAACTGAAAGCGGATATTCAAACAAATACTTGTAAGCCAATGTTCACTTCAGCATTATTCACAATAGCCAAAAAGGTAGAAACAACCCAGTGTCTATCAACAGATGAATGGATGAACATAATGCAGTATGTGCATACGATGGAATACTGCTCAGTCCTGAAAAGGGATAAAGTTCTGATACATGCTACAACACAAATGAACCCTGGAAGAATTCTGGTCAGTGAAATCAGCCATGCACAAGGGGCACCTGGGTGGCTCAGTCAGTTAAGCATCTGCCTTCAGCTCAGGTCATGATCCCGGGGTCCTGGGATCGAGCCCCGTGTCGGGCTCCCTGCTCAGCGGGGAGCCTGCTTCTCCCTCTCCCTCTGCCTGCCGCTCCCCCCAACCCCCACTGCTAGTACTCTTTCTCGCTCTCTCAAATAAAATCTTAAGTTAGCCATACACAAAAGGACAAAGACTGTTTGATTTCACTTATATGAAATATCTCGAAGAGGCAAATTCATAAACACATGAGATAGTTTACCAGAGGATGGGGAAGAGGGAAAATTTTTTGCTTAATGATTATAGAATCTCTATTTGGGATAACGAAACAGTTTTGAACATAGAAAGTGGGAATGGTTATACAACATTGTAAAGGCACTTAATGCCATGAATTGTACACTTAGCTAATGTTAAAATGGTTAATAGTTAACGGTTAAATGTTAGTTAATAGTTAAAATAGTTATAGTTAAAATAGTTAATTATTTTATTAGTAATAAAAATTATTTTATTAGTTAATAAAAATATTTATTTATTTAAAAATAGTTAATGGTTAAAATGGTAAATTCTATGATTTATATATATACACACACACATATAGAACCACAATAAACAATTTACCCCCAAAGGCCCAGGAAGGGGGGGAATAATGTGCAGAGTTGCTTTACCTATTGTCAGAGGGAATAAATGCAGCCTTTCTTATCTGGAGATCTAAGTCAAACTTAACTCCTATCCTAGGTAAGAATGACAACATATACAAATGAATCTAGAACTAAAAGCCTTCAAAGCGTGCTACTCAAAATAATTCAGGGGCTTTCTACCACCTACACAGGATAGTATTTTAATTATTTTACAGAGGATACAAGGTCTTTCCTGATCTGGTTCCTACTTACCTGTCCAAGTCTAAGCTCATATCCCACATTCTCGCTGCTTTCTAGAATTTTATTCTTCAGCCCCAGGACATTCCAAGTTCTCTCATTCCTCTGTTTTCCCATGCTTCTCCAAGTGCTTGGAAAGGGCTCACTCCCCCAATTCACCTATCATCTAGCAAATGTCTAATCAATCTCTCAATAAATTTCAGTTCCATGAAGCCTCCCCCAGACTTGAGGCTCCTTTACCCATGGTTCATTAACTATTGATCCCTCTGCAATGGCAATCATAATATTCCAATTGCTTATTTGCACGTCTGTATTCTAGACTATTAAGTCTATTGAAAAAAGGAAATATACCATTTCATTGCTCTCTACAGGGAGCATAACACCATAAGTGGTGTTTTAATAAATGGGCAAGACAGTGAGCCCAGCACTTAGCTGGGGAGTAAAGACTCTGATCCCCCAAATTCTAAGGAGCAGTCACCCATTGGTACTTCTCTAATGTCCTTCAATGGACATGAAGTTTCAGTATGAAAACCATGTATTACGTAAAACATAAAACAAAGCCAGAAAAGTTGGAAAGGACCACTCACACCTGTGGGACTATCAGAAATCCACACCATTTTGAACCTGAGGAAATTTTCTGAGAAGGTAACTGAAAATCAATTTATTGAAAATGTGCTTCATGTGAAATAGATTTGTCCCATTATAAAGATGCACTCGAGTTGCATTACAATGAAGGGAAATAAAATCTAAAGGCAAAGAATAATGTTAGTTATCATCCAACACTACTAACCTCAAGTGGGTAATTTGATTACTTTTGTCACTAAATATCCAAGCGGAGGACCTCCCTCATTTTATGTGACTAAATAGCTCCTTTAAAAATCCATCAAATTGGGGTGCCTGGGTGACTCAGTTGGTTAAGCATCTACCTTTGGCTCAGGCCATGATCCTAGGGACCTGGGATCAAGCCCTGCATCGGCTCCTTGCTCAGCGGAGAGTCTGCTTCTCCCTCTGCCTGCCACTCCCCCTGCTTGTGTTCTCTCTCTAACAAAATCTTAAAAAAAAAAAAAAATCCAAATTTTTTGTTCTGCTTCCAAATACATATGATAATTGGGTTACCCTAAATCTCACCTAACCAATGGACATAATATAAATATGGGGTCTTCCTATCACCAGAAAGATCGGTTCCCCACCCCCCAAAAAGTTTGCAAACTGATACTGATTGACAAACTCCCATGAGTTTGGTCAGCATGATTAGGGCCTCATTAGCCCCACCTGAGCATAATTCAAAGGGAGCATTTAGCCCTTTAGGATTGAGCATTCCAACATAAGGAATGGTTCTGCCCAGACTTACTTCCTTATGGCTGGAATGGGGGTTATATGAAGACAGACTTCTTCCCAGGCACCTCCTTCTTTCCTTCCTCCCCTCCAAGGGACTGTCTGGTTGTTGTACCCTCTAGATTTCCCCTTTCATCCTTTAACTAATTCCAGGCCTACCCAATTTTTATTATCTACAATTCCCATTTCTATCCTTATTTCTTTGGGAAAACTCATTCCGCATCCCTAACAGCAAGCTTTAAAGTGAACTTCTGACCACTTGTAAATTGGAGCCTACTTAGTACCCCTGACCGACCTGATTAGCCAGGAATCACTACGCAAGATGTATTTGCTGAATTTCTACCTCCCCCGTGCTACTCTGGTCCTCTTAACAAGACTCTCTTCCCAGCACACTGGATCCACCACCCAACAGAGAATTCGACACGAATATCAAAATCTTGCCCTTGTGTCTTATTACCAACAAGCCAAGGTGGGGCCTAAGCCATTGCATCATTAAGACAGCCTAGGCCTCTGCCCAGCACTGGGAAATGATGGGCGTTCTTGGTCTTCTCTCATGGCAGTACCACCTGACACCTCAGCAGGCACCTTGCTGGGCTTCAGAGGCATTCCAACAAGAAACAAGCTGGACTCAGCCGTGGACTGAGTCCCCAGTGGCTGAGTTGGGAAGTTTACCTAAAGGTCATGCCACATTGCATCAGAACTTCAAAGAGGCTTTTAATGTGCTCATTTCAGAAGGACGTGGCTTGGCTTGTCCTAAGGCTCACATCTGCCCTTCAGCAAGTCCAGTTTGTACGTCCTCACTCAGATGCTCCCCATCTCTCACGCCCGAAGGCCGGACCCTTCAAAAAGACAAGACTGTGAGGCCTACAGGAGGGCTCAAGCCCGAGGTTTCCAACTCTGGCTCCCTGACTTATTCCCATGTGTGAAACTGGGATTGCTCTTCATTCCTCTGAGCCTCTGTGTCCCCAGTTCTAATATATGCATATAAATCCTTTATATTTAAAAAGTTGGCAAAAAAAAAAAAAAATAGTACTACTAAGAACCAATCCTTACAAACATCAGGGCCAGAAACTCATACTTTACTAAGACTGATTCATGGGCCTGGCTCTCCCAAACCTGCTGCCCACGTAACCTTCTCTCACTACTGGCCGGACTGGATTCTCCCTGCATCCTTTCCATTTTAACTTACCCATGTTAGCTCCCCGGGGAGCTCTGGAGAATTGAAAAAAACAAGGAGTGCTGGACTCAGTGGGGTCCCAGAGGGACTGAAAGCTGAGGCCAAGCCCACAGAAGCAATGATAGGGGGAGGGGGAACCTTCTTGACTTAATAGGTTTTAAATTGCCATTTCTGCCTGAATAGGTTCTGTTTATTCTGTGGTTAAAAAATAAAAGAGCTAACACGATTCTCTCGGGATTGATATGAATAATGATGGTAATTCAAAGCCTTGCATGCCTCCAAGTCCTTTTATCTTGTAGCTGCTTTGTGCTTCTCATACCAAGGAAAACACTTTCCACAGTCTCCTGGTTTCGAAATGAGATGTCCTTCTCATATTGGTCTGTTATTTTTAATTTATTGAATTGTAAGCATAAACTTCTAGGCACCGGTAATTCTGTGAAGCAGATGGGCTTAGCCTGATCGCTGAAGGCCTCAGAAACAGGCAGGCGAAAGTCGACACCAATTTATAATACACCCCCTGCAGCCCTAGCCCTCCTGTAATTAAGGCGTTGGATTTATTGACGCTCTCTTTTTAATAGGAAAGCTTTATTGAGATAGAATTCACATGCCATACAAGTCACCCTTTGGAAGTGGACAATTCAGCAGTTTTTAGTACGTTCACAGAAATTGTGCAACTTTCACTACCATCTACTCTTAAAACAGTTTCATCACCTCAAATGAAAGAAATGCTGTGCCTATTAGTAGCCACTTCTCCCCAGCCCCTGGACCCACTAACCAACCTATCTCTCATCTCTGGGTATTCGCCTATTCTGGCCATTTCAAAAAAGTGGAACCATACAGTATTTGTCCTTTTGTGACTGGTGCTGAAGCTCCTTTCCCATCTCCCCTCCGTGCCCTGCTCCCTCTCTCCTTCCTTTGTCTCGTGCATGCCTTCGGGGTCTCCCCTAGGTCCTCCACTCGGTCCGCTCTCCACTGCGTGCCTGGAGAACCTCATCCCCTCAATGCAAAGGCTTGGATTCCTCAGCTGAAGGCTCAGACCTTGATTGCCAGCCTAGCTCTCTGCGCCGGGTTTTTGGTCCCCATACCACTGGCTCTTCGGCATCTTGCTCTGAATTTCTTACAGAGAATTTAAAATTAAAGGTGTCATCTCCTCTCCTCCCTCAAAGCCACCTCCTCCAGTGTTGTTCTCACACTTACCTGGCTCTCAGGACCAGAAACTCAGTCCTCGTCCTAGAGACCTCCCTCCTTTGCCTTTTTCTCCACATCCAATAATGACCAAGCCCTGCTAAATCTTTCCCAAACCATTCCGGTTTACTTCTACCCTCAATGCCATTCTCCTATTCCATGCTTTGAGTTTTAACCTGGAGTGTGAACTGACTCCAAGCTGGTCCCCTGCCTTTAGTCTTGGCTCCTTCCAACCTATCGTTAGACGCCCAGTGACTAGCTGAGAAGAGCTCAGCTCAGATAGACTCCAGTGCGTGGACCCTTCTGTGCGCCGGACACGACCTGGCCCTACCCATCCTCTGCCTCGCCCTGGTCTCACCAGGAACCACGCTCACTCAAACGTCAGCTTTCACGCATGTCTCCTCCAGATCACTAGGATCTTGCTTACCACCAGGCCTTTGTTCTGCACAGAACAAAGAACACCTGAGTGCCTCCTCTTGACCTCCCCAACCCGTTTGCCCTTTTTGCCCTGGCTAACCCATTAAGGGTGAGTCATCTAGTCATCTTTTCAAGGCAGTTCTCTCTAACCAAGCCCTACACCCAAGAGAAGGTTAGTGGCTCTTCTTTCTTTTGTTCCCCTAACATTTCATACTGTTGTGATCATGGCACTTCTCATATAATTTGAATCTTCCATTTACTTTCTTCTGTCTCCCACGTGACTGTGAGCTGTGACAACAGGGGCCATACCTGTCGTTCACAATAATAGGGTGATAGGTTGTTGCCCATGCCATTCAACTGATATCCCCAACCTCCAGCACACTGCCAGGCGCAATACGAGTGCTTCAAAATGCCCCTAGAATGACAGCTTGCCATTTGCAACATACAGGCCATCGGCATGGTGGCATGCCATTTTACCAATAGTGGGCACTGATCCAGAATATTTTTGTTCTTTAACTTCTTCTATCTGGGCATACCTCATCATGGGGCCTTATCAGAAGCAAACAGATTCCCTTCTTATAGGTAGGCAAAAACTAGGCAGACAGCTCCAACATCAGTTTAATTTTGAAATTTAACCTTTTTCTTTCCAAAGAGAAGAACAGGAACGTGCTGTACACATTTAGAGTCCTGATCCCAGCACTCCATCCATCCCTGACCTCCTTTGCTGAAATGGACTTCGTTGTGTTTTAACTTCCCTATGAGCAAAATGAGGATGATAAAGCCCACCTTATCTTATGTTGCAAGAACAAATAAGAAGTGATGTGAAGGTACCACGACTCTAAAAAGAATGACCTACAAGAAATCCAACAGATCTGCCCTGCTCTTCTATGTCAATAGAAAAATATCAGCCCAACTTAAACACCAATACAAGTACCATGACACACCGGAATGAACTACGCTCTGTGGGGCTGAAGGCACAGGGCCCTGAGCTTGAGACGCCCAGGTCACCTGCTGAGCACCCATCGCCCAGACTCTGATTCTTCTATTTCTTGGTTTCTCGGATGCAGGTAAGGAGGAAACCCATTACATTTTCTTATTTCACCCTTGACAGATGAGCAACACATCCATTTCTCCTATTCCATCCTCCATGCTACTCAAAGTCTTGTAAACAGGGCGGGATTCTCCAAAGGAGAAGTGTGATTAGGGTAATACATTAAGGATTGCTGTGGAAAGTCACCTATTGTCTGATAAATTCCTAATTATAGGTTGCTTCTCCGTTCTCTTAGAAGCACCATAACAGTCTTTTAGTTTTAATTTTGCTGGTGGAGAGGAAGACTTTCAATCATTTAGGAGGCCAGCTGTGTTGTACTTCAGTTGCAAAATACGAAAGTTCTCAAGTGTGCTTGGCATATATTCTGAGCAAAAACATTGCTGCTTATGTAGGCAAAATGTCCTTGTGCTGCAGATGCCTCGTAATGACATGGGGACTTACTACATCTGTGGTCCATCAACACCAGCTTCTTCACTGATGAGCACACACTGTATCACTTTTTTCCTTGTTTCATGTCTTGTTGACTGAACGGGCACCAATTCAACTTAGAACCTTACCACCACAGAATTCTAAAATTAAAAGGATCCACGATTCATTGTTTTCATATAACACCCAGTGGATCATTACATCAAAAACTAATGATGTATGGTGACTAACATAATAAAATTAAATTTTAAAAAATAATAAAATTAAAAGGAGCCTTAGCAATTATCAGTTCTCATACCTAAGTTTTAGAGATCAAGAAAATCAAGCCCACAAGTGTATTTTACACGGTCACACTGTCAGGTAAAGGTCCTATTTCCATTAAGTTTGATAGAGCCCTTCACCATCGAGATACTTTAATTTCCTTACATATTTTCAAACTCAAGTCCAAAGGAAAACACATTGATTTTTAAAAATGGGGAGTACAGGAGCTCAATGTTTATAATGACAGACAGCGGATTCCAACATCCAGCTGCTTGCTTCGTGGCACAGAGCCTACCTCCAGTGGCCCACACCAACTTTCCTCCTCGAAATGGATTCCACACTCAAGCTAAGAAAGTTGACCACCAGCAGAAACAGGACTGACACCTCAGAGATGCTTGTTGCAAGATGAAGAATTTAAAGTCTGCTGTGCCTGTTACCAAAAGAGATGGCAAAGAAATTTTGGCAACCTTGATTTTTCCACAAAGACTTTTTCAAATTTGTCTTCTTTCCTTTACCCAATTGTGGAGTCCCCCATGGCTCCTCAGGAACCTTCCCCCACTAATCATCTCCTTGCTCATATCTCTCTCCTTTCTCTCTTTCTACTTGGTCCTACTCTCCTGCCCACCATTAGTTTAAGCTTCCCTCACTATGAAACACACACAGCAGAATGGCTGTGCCCCACCCCCATGTTCTCCCAACAGAAAGGCTACTCACCTTTCTGTCTTTTCCTGGACTTTCAAGCCACTGGAAATAGTCATCTATCCTCACAGCTGCCTCTTCTTTACCTCCCTTCACTCCCTACTCATAGCATTCTGACTTCTGCCCTACCATGCAAGCAGATTGCCCTGATTGCCCCAAGCAACTCATCTTGCAAATTCTGTTTTCTATACCATCTAGATACTTGGTGAATGTGGCACCTTTTCTTATCCCTACTCCCAGTGTTTGAAGTTAAGGCCCTCATGTCTTTTGGCAATGACCTTAGGCATGATTTTCCTGGGGCTTCAGTCTTTCTCTTTCCTGATAATTATAGTGCTTCCAGAGCTAGTTGTTTTAAAACACAAACCTGACATCACCTTTTGTTCAAAAACCTTCCATGAGGTATCCCTCTAGGCTAGCTTCTTCTATAGGCCATATCCTATAGGATAAAGTCCAATTTCCCCAACTACCTTTCCAGGATCATCCTTCTGTACTTGCTCCCACCTCTGACCACACTCAACTCTTGCTGGAACCCACTTTGTCCAGCTTTTTCATATCTTGCTGTCTTCCTTTA
This sequence comes from Mirounga leonina, assembly GCF_011800145.1. Lineage (NCBI taxonomy): Eukaryota > Metazoa > Chordata > Mammalia > Carnivora > Phocidae > Mirounga > Mirounga leonina. The sequence goes on from NW_023270839.1 coordinate 11,474,030, forward strand.
TGCTTTTCTCGATACCTGGAATATGCTTTTCCCATTTTCTCCACCTGCTCTATTTTTACTTTTCCTTCAAAGTCTAGTTCCGAGGTCTTCCTCACTCCCTGGCTTGAGGTGGTCATTCCCACTCTTGCATCTTCTGTGCTCCTAAAGCATTTGTACACTCCTCTATTACAGCACTTAACACTGCACTGTGATGATTATTTTTAATAGGAGACTATCTCATCTATCAAATAGCATGGCTCCTCCACTAGGAATTAACAGTTCTCTACTCTGGTTTCAAAGTTCCTTCATGTCCTTTTGGAAATCAAACTTGCTATAGCATCTCTTTCTAATGTTCAGCCTTGGAGAAGGTGGCTAAAATAGGATGAACTCTTGCCCAAGACATCAATCTTTTGAGAATCATCTAAATTGGCGAGAAGATATTTTGGACAATACAAATGTGTTTTAACCAAGATTCCTGGGAAATGCAAGATACCTTATTTTTCTTAAAGGGTATCACAAGACCCCGCCTAAAAGCACAAAGGCCAGAATTCAAGAGGTTGCAAGAATGCCTCA
>NW_023270839.1:11474591-11543513 GCF_011800145.1 Mirounga leonina
ACCATTCCTATCCTCAAAAGAGCACAGCAATTAAAAGATGGAGCAACCAGCCTATAGAATCTTCTTTTCTTGAACAGAATCCTATTCTCCTGATCAAGACAACCCCAGCTGCCTTCCTCCAGGAGGACTGGCTTTCCTCCTCTTTTCCTGACACAAACGCATACAAACTTGGTTTTCTCCATTTAACAAGCAAATCTGTTTGCAAACAGGAAGCTGCCAAAGTGGGAGGGTGTGAAACAGGCAAGGCGGACGACAGTTCTGAAAAGGCATCTGTAGAGCAGGAGCTTGATTTAGCCACACTGCTCAGCTTCAGAGATACTACCCAACCCATGCATCCCCAGTAGTGCAGGAAAAGCCTGGAGTCCCATCCTCTTGAGCCCTGGTGACAAACTCTAGGCCTTGAAGGCTTTCCTCTCCTTTCCCCGGAAAGGGACAGTTGGTTGGGGTGGCTACAAAGTGATCCTACTGGTGATAACCAAGTAATTTGATGAAAACCCACATGCCACCACCTGCTGCCTCTCCCAAAGCCTTAAAGAGAGGCTGGGGTTCCGCAGTCAGCTCAGTCCCCTGGGAGGAGTGGCATCAAAGACCAGATCCCACTTGGGGACATACCTCTGGCACTTGGAAGAGGTCACCAGCAAGTCAGTGCCCAGAACAACCCCGTGGCCTTCCCAGCCTCAGCCAAAGGGGCTGTTAGATGGAAAAGCTGCATTCCTTCACCAGAAGCTACCGACTCTATCAACCCATAACTATGTCTGAAAGGGAAGGGAGTCTATTTCATGTCAGTGATCATATTTACAATCTATTTGCCTAAGTGACTATTCTAAGTAACTCAGAAACTATTCACTAAGGAGCCCAGTGAATGGCAACAGCAGGTGAGGCCGACACACAGGAAACATAAATTTGATATTACATTCACAGTAATAGATTTCTTGACAGACAACTGTGACAAATTCTTTCTTGGGCGTTCATTTGGCCCTAAAAGGTTTCGTGGAGCTGATTACTACAGAAAACAGGCAAAAGATAGGACAGACCAGACATTTGCAAAGCCTCTGATAGGTTTCTCCCTATTTCTCAATGCTTATTGCCGAGGTGATGGAAAAACCCTCACTGTACAACCAAAGGGAAGGGACCTACAACAAAACAAGATTTTCTAATGAAGACACAGCTTCTCAGAAAGTGCAAACCACTGACACCCTCATGATCTTGTGTATGTGGGCAGTAAGGGAAACCAACTCAAGGTAAAGTCGATGTGATTCGGATTTTGCCAGCTCTGCCCAATTAGTAAATAACTAGAAAATAATCATTTTGAAGACAGAGCATGACCAGGGAATCCCCCTGCATGTATCATCCTTTCTAAACCAATCTTTTCTCTTTTACCTTCTCTCTTCTCATGTCCACGTGTGGTCACATCAACTTCTCTATGTACATTTGAATGGAATGTACAGATTTGTTTGCTTGGATCCTTGCAATTACAAAGATCTGCTTTCATAACTCTTAAAGGCAGGAAGCACATTTGCCTGCATCACTTAATACCTCAACGATGCCAAGGGGATGGCTGAGCATTGGGTAGACACAATGACAATCTATTAAGCTTAGTCTGCTTCTCTCCCAACTTTGCTCAGGGGCTCAGCTAGACCACTTCAGCCCCAGGGAAGCAGACTTTCTCAGCCCGAGCAGGAAAAACCCTAGCACAGGGGTCTGAGAAGCGAGACACCCGCAGGAAGCCAGCTTGTAAGCCAGGGACAGATAGCAGCAAAGCGATCTCCCCTGGGCCCTCCACCCACTGCCAGGCTGTGCAGCGCCCACGCCACTCCTCACTCCCAAGCTGGAAGGATTCACAGGGGAGAACTTCTCTGAGAGATGTTTATTTACATCTCAGTTCCAACTCTCTCTGACAATTAGATGAAAATAAGGCAGCCGAGTATGCAGACTGCTCATTGTTGAGTACCTGGCTTTCTTCACCTGACAAGCTTTTCCTCTTGAACCCATTATGGATGGCTGGTCTGGTGTTTGAATAACGAGGATGAACTTTCGTGACAAAAAGTTTGCCTAGACTTGTAACCGATCATTTTCAACATTTTGACATGTAGTGAATAATGAATTTCCACTATCCAGGGTACCAGCTGTTCATTTCAATTCATCTCAGAGGATTCCAAACTAGGGAGCATCGAGCCTCTCAAGTCACGTGTTCTAAAGAAGCAAAACATCATGTCCAGTTATTTAAAAATACACGAGGAGCGGGGCGCCTGGGTGGCTCAGTCGGTTGAGCGGCTGCCTTCGGCTCAGGTCATGATCCCAGGGTCCTGGGATCGAGCCCCACGTCAGGCTCCCTGCTCGGTGGAGAGCCTGCTTCTTCCTCTCCCTCTCCCTGCTGTTCTGCCTACTTGTGCTCTCTCTCTCTCTGTCAAATAAATAAAATCCTTAAAAAAAATTTTAAAAAATAAATAAAAAAAATAAAAAAATAAAAATACACGAGGAGCCATAATGCCACCGAGTTTGATGAGCTAGCAAGTCAGGCCCAAACATCTGCGTAATCGGTGCCGCAAAGCTCATTCCCCAGATGACTGCGTTATATGAGCCAGTCCCTCTTGTATCATTTATCACTGTACACGGAGCCCCAGATCATGTTTACACAGGGGGATGTATAATTTTCCCATGTTCAAAGTCAAACGATGCAAAAAAGAAAAAAAAAACAAGGAAAGAGAATCTCTTTTAACTTGACCTCTACATTTTGGGGGTTTATACCTACTTTGGACTGTCTAAACTAGCAGGTACGTGATCTGAATCCCAGGATCACTGGGCCCTACTTCTTTCAGCAGTCTCTCAGGGGATAATCCTCCCAATCCAAGCTTTTTCAATCAACAGGATAAATTCTTGACTCCCTCCCAGAAGGGGGTCTTAATTCAGCTATTTTTCAGCCATAGCTAAAATTCCAGGAGTGAGAAACTCCTAAGATACTATCACTTGTCCACTCACCTCTGGCCCGGATGAAATAAGAGGACCAGATTTACCATTCCACATGAAACAACAACAGAAAACAAAAATAGGACAAAATACTGTGTATGAAACAAAGGTTTTCAAGACACAGGATATCAGTTAATGAAGGAAACTGAGTCACACAGCTGCCCCAGCTTTCTGCCTGCAGCATGGGGTGGGAAACCGGGTGAGCCTGAGTACAGAAGACAGAGCTGAGAATCCGGAGACCAAGGGAGCAGTGTTCACAGGACAGAATGTCAGAGAGGAGAGGGATGCCCAAGGAAGAGACATTGCCCAGTGTTCTGACCAGGAAGGCCTGTCCCGTATTTTGAAGCAGAATGCAGTTACCTGGGTCACCAGCAATTCTCTGTTTATCAGTGCTAGGAGACAGAAGGGCCATTGGTTAGTAATCAAAAAGTGAATCACAGTTGCACGGTGAAAAAGTGATGTTGGGGCGCCTGGGTGGCTCAGTCGGTTAAACATCTGATCATGGCTCAGGTCATGATCCTGGGGTCCTGGGATCAAGCCCCACATCAGGCTTCCTGCTCAGTGGGGAGTCTGCTTCTCCCCCTCCCTTTGCCCCTCCCCCCAACTCGTGCTCACTCTCTCTCTCAAATAAATAAAATCTTAAAAAAAAACAGTTTAAAGAAAAAGTGATGCTTAGGTTGTTTTTTTAACTCCCATCTGGGTCTATATGTAGGGAGTGGATTTTTGTCAAATTTGTGAGGAGCTTTGTTCCAGGCATACATAACTCTGAGTAGATGACTATAAATCTTAAAGATCCATTTTTCAGTCTACAGAAGCAGCAACTGAGGTCCATACGTGAAATATTAAAGTTTATGTTCTGCCCAGTAGGCTTGCCAGATAAAATATAGGATGGTATAGAGCATCTAGGATATACTTAGAAGTTATTTGTTGTTTATCTGAAATTCAAGTTTAACTGGGTTTCCTTTTTTTTTTTTTTCTCTTTTGTTTTCTAAATCTGGCAATCCTACTCCTAAGCAGTGCTACACAGAACACTACTACCAGACTGGACTCTTCTGAGTGAAAGAAAGGGGAAGGGAAAGAAGACACACCCTACAGGAACTGCTCAGATGGTGACCATGTAACAGCGCAGGATTAATCCGAAGTCCAGCGGCAACGTGAGGAGTAGAGGTCTTACTCCAGATTTTAAGCCCCTCTGATATATGATATATATATATCAGAAATATATATATATATATTTACTGGCTTATTTATTATCACTCTCTCTCCTGTCCTAGAATAAATATAGGAATGTTGCTTTGTTCATTGATGTAACCTCAGAACCTAGACTTGAACTGGACATATATTTGGAAGTCAGTCAACATCTTGTTGAAGGCATCAATGGTTGTTCTCCATTCCAACTGGAGTGCTCTCATCTGACAGTGAGCTTTTAGCTATGTCCAAATTGATTCTTCAGAACTCAGAGCTGGAGACTATAGCCTGAAGCAGACAAGGTGGCTACCTACACTGCATTATTTGAGGATTTGCAGGGCAGGGCTGCCTGACCCCCAAATAGAGAACCTCTGTCCATTGTTTCATGGTATTTTTGTTTTGTTTTGTTTTGTTTTGTTTTCATTTCTTGACTCTTAAAAGCTTATCTTTGAAAAAATCTCCAGTGTCCATATTCTTGGGAGGCAATTAAATCTCATTTGCTCAACACTTTCACTGTCAGGCTGATATGAACAGATGAGAGATAGAGATTTCATGGAAGTTGGGGGAGGCCAGAGGTAATGAAAACCGTTGGAGGATTCCTGAGAGGGAGTTGAAACATCCAGAGGTCCCACTGTCTGGCCAAGGGGAGCCAGCCTGTCTGTCACCAAGTGATCCACCCTTTGAAGCTCATTTCTCCCCCTATCACCTATCCAATCAGAGAAGGTAGTAATAAGAAAGCATTTCTTTGGCATCCAATGGGATTATTATTTCCAGGTATCCATGACAAAACACAGAATGTGCTCTGATGAGTCACTGTGATGTTCTTTCCATCCCAAACCCTACTATCATTGGACCGCCTTTCCAGTCAGAGGTGAGCAGGTAACTCAGGCTGGATTGCCAGAATAACACATCCTTCTAGGTACACTGCTTAACTCAAGGGTGGGTGGGCACATGACCTAAGCAAGGCCAACCAGAATTGGTATTCAGAATATGAATCCTAGAGAAGTGAGAGACACATTCTTTTCCCTAGGATATACAAGAGTAAGAATGCTATGGGCCTGGAGTCATTTGTGGGCCTCTTTGCCCCCCAAGAGAGAACCTCCCTTAACTATGCAGCAGAGGATAGCAGAGCCAACCACGGGAAGCAGAGCCCTGATAACATCGGCTAAACCCTCAGATCAACTGGGACTGAAGCCAAGTCTCTCAACTGGACTGTTCAGTTCCATTAGCAAGTAAGTTTCCCTCTTTGCAAGCTTCTTTGAGTTGGGTTTCTGGCATTTGCAAATGAATGAACATCATTAATATACATCATGACTACCTACAGCCCTCATGCACTTGTCAGTACCAGAGAAGCATCAGTCTATCAAATGAGCTGACCACTATGCTTTCTACCAGAGAAACTATCTATTCGACACATAATACAAACAGGCTAAACTATATCTGTACAACAGAGAGATTTCCTGTTTCTCCACACTTGCTCCACCCTATTGATTTCTCTGATGAAAACCAGGATAAACCTCCCATGGTCCCAGAATCTTCTCTTCAGTCTACAATCTTAGCCAAATAACTCAGCAAAAAGGCCCAGGGACCATCCCTAGAGAGTGAACACAAGACAGTTTATAAGGTCACAGCTTACCCAGTTAAACCAAGCCACATACTTAGCGTGTCAGGAGGGTGGTTTAGAGCCTCCACTCCAATGCCAGGACCATGGCCTTAAAGAATGAAAACCAGCATTAGCTGCTTGCTCAGATTGCTAAGCTACCTCCAAGCCTAAAAATACCCACCCAAGACACTAAAGATTTTTTTTTTTTTGGTCAAACATGCAGAAGAAAAACAACCTTTGATTCAGAGAACATTATGTATTTACAATATATCCATAAACATGATCTCATTGGGACTTTCAAAGCAACCTACATGTATTACTGTTCTTATCTTTCAGATGAGACAACCGAGGCCTGTGGAAAGGTTGCCACTTGCCCAAGATCACCACAGCTTGCTAATGGCAGACCCAGGACTTAAACTCAGGTCACTTGACTTAAAGATTCATGCTCCTTTTATTCTGCTTCCAAGCTTTCCCAGGGGATAGCTCCTAGGGTACTTGATGTGTTATCAAAAAACCCAAAAAACAAACCCACAGAAAGCCAGATTTTAAACATAAAGATTATATGTACAGATGAAAGGTATACACTCTATCTAGAAAGAACAAAAATTAGTCTACGGCTTTCAAAAACCAAACTTGTCTCAGTCCTGTTTACATGCTTATTATGAACTTTTTTTTTTTTTTAAGATTTTATTTATTTATTTGAGAAAGAGAGAATGAGAGACAGAGAGCATGAGAGGGGGTAGGGTCAGAGGGAGAAGCAGGCTCCCCGCTGAGGGGGGAGCCCGATGCGGGACTCGATCCCGGGACTCCAGGATCATGACCTGAGCCGAAGGCAGTCGTTTAACCAACTGAGCCACCCAGGCGCCCCTTATTATGAACTTTTAATTATTTTCCATTTGTGCTAAGACTTTTGTTATAGTCGTTTTTTGTTTTTCTGATAACTTGACTTGTGCACTATTAACAGTGACTCAAGCCTAGTATTTTCTAATTTTGACAGTTAAAAGTAACAAGCAGTAGGAAATAGTCATTCTTCATTAAAATCATAAATAGGTTTCCATTTTGTTGGTATGTTGATTGTGCTAATTAACAATTTCCATGACAGTAGCTGTGCTATGAACCACCAGCTGGCTAAAGGGAAAGATATAGCCCAAGGAACCTGAGCTTTGAGATCAAAGACACTCATAGTTTCAGATAACAGCTACCCCCATCTGTGTGACCTTGGCCAAGTTACTTAGCAGCTCTGAGGCCCATTTTTTTAATTGGTCAAGAAAGGATAAATATTTACCATTTAGAATTGTTGTGAAGATTAAATAAGCACATGAATATGGAAATGTTTAGTAAGCGAGTTCCTTCCCTTTAAAGATCACCAATAGGTTTCATCATTTATAGTCAACAGTATACACGAACAACAACAGTGCAAGCAATATTCTGATTTTACATCCTGTCATCATTTTTCCTAATAAAAGGCACCACTGCAGATGCAACCTAACCGTTATTTTACTACCACATCACCCCTGAAAAGGAAAGGCAAAAACACTCATGAAAAAACAGGAACATGTGGTCTGCTATTATAAGGGAGAAATATCTGTACAAAACAACTGTTTATCTCTGAGTTGACAAGATATTCCATATGCTTTTTGGCAACTGCTTTTACTTTTTACAACTCCTCTAAAATTATGGCTGGCTAAGAGTATCTCTTCTGGCTTTAAATTTGGAAACCATCCAAGATTTATTTAAAGAACAAACTTAGCCAAATCCAATGAAAGGTAAAGATATTTTGAAGAAATTAGAAAAACAGTCTTGATTATGCACAGAGTTTCCACTTAGCCATTTAAGTTCAGCGTTGTCTGTCATGGATACGCAGAAATACTTGAATATAATGATTAGCTATGAAGCTGTGGGGATACAAAATTGTAACTATTTACTTCACTAAGAAAAAGGATTCATTTTATTTTTTCTAAAAGTACTTTAATTTAGATCAATGCATCATACAGTATTCACGGAGAGTTTTGTTGTTACAGAATTATTATTCTACAATTTGACCTAGAAGAATCTTCAGAGGTTTCATCAACCCTATCAATATTGAAAGACTCAAATCTTTGTTTCTTATGAATATGTATATACACATATATTCACATACTAATGATGTTTATATTTAATATGTATCAGGTATATACATTTAGTGGATAAAATGTACTATTGACACAAAGTATTATTTCATCTCTGATTGCTCAAAACATCCCACACCCACCAATAGTAAAAAAAACCAAAAACCAAAAAACAATGTCAGCATTTCCCAGTATAGTCCTCAGCCTTAACTTCATGGCTTTAAGCATATAATCTTAGAGTTCAGATTTGCTTATTTTCACAAACCCAAATATTTTATTAAAGATACTGGCTCCAAGTTTAAAAAACAAAAAAGCATTATCACAAATCTGTTCACTTGGCTACCTATGCACAGTTACAAAGTAAATACCAACGTCAATAGTTAAAACATGCTAAAAAGCTCTTGCATGGGTTACTGGGTCTCAAACCTCTTTATAGAGTCCCGGTTCAGAAACGAAGTCTTTAAGATTCCTCATGTCCGAATCAGCCGTCCTGGCCGGTCATTCATTTCTATACCGGTGCACAAAAAAGACACAATCTAAAATAAAACACCGAGGTGAAAGGCCATTAAACAATTCTGTCTCTTGTCATGAATGGTGGACTTGGTCACTCGTGGCATGGTTGTGGCGGAGGCCAGCACTGCCCACCCAGATCCATCCGCATCTCTGCAGCTGACACCATGGTCAACCTAACTAGTCTCGGCCCTCTCAGGCATATGACTTCCTAACAACAAACGGCACTGAGTCCTTGTACCAAGACATGACAAACATGTCTTGATAGCTCAGCGAGTCTTCTGAGTCCGTAAGTAGTAAGTAGTCCCTGGGGGGGCCCCCTTCCTAAGGGCAGTCATGACTGGCCATTCTGAATCTCTGCAGGATTTACACCAAAGAGATCCTCTTCAAAGCTGGTGGCCTAAGTCTAGCAAAGCTGTTTAACATGTAAAGTTCAGCCTAGTATTAACAAAAACAGCGGCCTGTCTATATTTCCAACATAAATCAGGCACTAAAGTAGAGATCTGGATTAAGCTGATGAATAAAGGATGTTTACCCAAGGCACACTATAAAGCTACATGACAAGTACGACAAATACCATGTGGCTGGTTAACACTTTCCAGATATTTGATGTACCCGGCTTATGAACGCCGCCCATGTACCTTCAATATTTTGGAAATGAAAATCAAATTAGGAACTAAATTCCATTTTCATTTACTAATCATACCACTTCAGTGGTGCTATTCATTGCCCTTACTCATCTATAAAATGCAAACTGTTATAGTCTCCTCTTAGGATAACACTTGTGAACCAATCAACCACAGAGTCAAGTATGAATTTATTAGTGTCTTCTAATTTCTTTCCTGATATTCTGTACACAAGTATCTACGACCAAGAAAATATTCTGGAAAAACAACATTAAAACTAATTTCTAGGGGCACCTGGGTGGCACAGTCGGTTAAGCGTCTGCCTTCGGCTCAGGTCATGATCCCAGGGTCCTGGGATCGAGCCCCGCATTGGGCTCCCTGCTCAGTGGGAAGCCTGCTTCTCCCTCTCCCACTCCCCCTGCTTGTGTTTCCTCTCTCGCTGTGTCTCTCTCTATCAAATAAATAAAATCTTTAAAAAAACCCAAACAAACAAAAAACTAATTTCTATTCCCTTTCCCTGAAACCAACCTCTCCCTAAATATCTTTAGCCTTTTCTGCAGACTATTTTTGTAGATGTTTTGTTTCTCTAACCACTACATAATGATAATCATGGGGAAGAACTTGATCTTTCTCTATCAGGGTATACTTGGGCATTGCATGGTTTTAAAAAGGCATTGTTAAAATTAATATTCACTTACAAAATTTGGAAAACACAAAGGATAGAAAAAATAAAATTAAATCACCACAGTCCCCCACCCAGAGATAATCACTGTTAACATTCTGGTAGATATCCTTTAAATTATTTAGACAGATTTGAGAAAGAGGAAGAGAGATCACAATAATTAGCTATAAGATGCTATCAAATATAAGACCTACCATCCATATAATAAATTGTCACAGTGGGACACAAATTGTAAGATGTACCCTTATGTCAAAAATGTTAAATAGAAAAGAATTTGTCTTAAAAGAAATAGGACAATCTATTTTCCATGTAGCATCACACTGAATAACTCTTTTCTAACCCATTTTCTGAATTAATTGTGAACATTTTTCCAATTAAAAAATTATACTACAGGTCAGAAATTCTAGAATTTCTATAGCATCATTTTAATGGCTATATAATATTCAGCTGGTTGGTGGACAGAGCTGAATATAATCTTTGAAAGGCCTGTTGCAGGATTTTTACCCAATGGCTTAAATTCATGCAATATATTTAGTGTACTTATAAAATCAGACACCCGAGACAACCAGAAAGTTACACTCATCCTAACAAAGGATATTATTGCAAAGATAAAATAATTCTGTGAATGAACTTTAGAAGTTAAAAGTGCTCTTTAGAGGGGCACCCGGGTGGCTCAGTCGTTAAGCGTCTGCCTTCGGCTCGGGTCATGATCCCAGGGTTTTGGGATCGAGCCCTGCATCGGGCTCCCTGCTCAGCGGGAAGCCTGCTTTTTCCTCTCCCACTCCCCCTGCTTGTGTTCCCTCTCTTGCGGTGTGTCTCTCTGTCAAATAAGTAAAATCTTAAAAAAAAAAAAAAGTGCTCTTTAGAGAGCACTTTCCAGTGTCCATCAATAGATGAATGGATAAAGAAATTGTTTTATATATATATACACACACACACACACACACACACACTGAAATGTTATTTAACCATAAAAAAGAGTGAAATCTTGCCATTTGCAACAACACGATGGATCTTTGAGGGCATTAGGCTAAGTCAAGACAGAAAAACAAAACAAATCCTGTATGATCTCTCTTGCACGAGAAAACTAAAAAAAATAGAGAACAGATTCGTGTTTGCCAGAGATGTGGGTGAGGTGGGTGGTGAATAGCTGTCCCAATAAGGTAGAACTATATTAGAAACCTCATAATAGCTCAGCAACAGACTTGCTAAAGGAGATTCTCTAGGGACACACCTCTCACATGGTGCAGATAAGAGCATTAGTTCATATTTGGCCCAGGGTTGTTAATACCTTCAACATGTCCTGGTAACCAGAAAATATCTGTTAAAGAACCAACAGTTATTTCGGGGTGACCAGATGACAGTGAGTTTTGAAGGCATGCTTCTGGCCTTGCAAATAATTTATTCAAAAGGTACCTGTCCAGGCTGCCCTTGCTCTAGGTGACTATGATTTACCCAACAGTAGCTCAGAGATCAGAAGGAAGGAAAGGGTACAAAAAATTCAGGAAGTAAGGTTCATAGAGTATTTTTCTCCTTCAGGTCATAGCTTTAATAGGCTGAATTATGAGGGGGTGAGGAAGAAGGGAAAGAGGGTTGGTAACTTAATAGTACCATTCCTTGGTAGAGGCCAATTCAGGCACCTTACTATGGAAGCCATTTCCCTTTTTTTAAGATTAAGAAAGTCGGGGCGTCTGGGTGGCTCAGTCGTTAAGCGTCTGCCTTTGGCTCAGGTCATGATCCCAGGGTCCTGGGATCGAGCCCTGCATCGGTCTCCCTGCTCGGCGGGAAGCCTGCTTCTCCCTCTCCCACTCCCTCTGCTTGTGTTCCTACTTTCCCTATCTCTCTCTCTGTGTCAAATAAATAAAACCTTAAAAAAAAAAAAAAAAGAAAATCAAGCACCCTTTACTCAAGCACCTTACAAAACTGCCTCTTTCCCTTACCTTGTTGTGCACGGCTCCCCAGGAGGGAAGACAGTCTCCATGAAGGAATCTCAGACTGGGGACAAAACTCAGCCCTCCACAGCTGTCACAGACCTCCAAAAAGGGAAATCACTCAGAGCCCCGCCTGCTTTCCCCCAGATCATGACCACAACCTCGACAGGTCCGATCAATAACCTTCATCACTGGGGGTGAGATTTAGAGGAAAAGAAGATACAAAAGGGCCAGCCATAGCGTGTGTGGAAGGAAGGATTCTATCTGCTCATTCAATTTACTACCCAAATCAGGACATTTTCTTTCTCTTTTTTTTTTAGTATTTTGTTTATTTGAGAGAGAGAAAGTGTGCATGCACACATGGGAAGGGGAGGCTTAGAGGGAGAAGCAGACTCCCTGCTGAGCAGAGAGCCCAAGGAGGGGCTCAATCCCAGGACCCTGAGATCATGACTTGAGCCACAGGCAGATACTTAATGGACTGAGCCACCCAGGCATCCCATATCAGGACATTTTCAAGAGTGAAAAAGTGAACTATGAATAATTACAAGACAGTAACACAGACTAAATGTGTCCCGGTTTACATATGGTTACCCTAGTGTTAGGACCTGCATTAATGTGTTTGAGTCTCAAATACAACTCTTGAGTGGAAGAATTCAGACACAAAAGAGTATGTACCAAATTGCACTTGAATAAAATTCAAAAACATGCAAAATTGATCCACTGGGTTACAAGGTAAGTTAGAGTTTTCCTTAGGGGATGGCATAGGAAGGGAAGGGAAAAAAGGGAGGGGATCAAGAGAGACTTTGGGGATTCTACTAATATTCAGTTTCTTGACCTGGGTGGTATTTGGACTTTGGTATTTCATTGAGCTGTACTGTTACGATATGTGCGCTTCTCTGTCATACTTCAATTTTAGAAGTTTATGTAAAAAGGAAGCTTTGGGCTTGGATTGTGTATGCAAATACATGTCCATATACGTATCTCTACAGCGACAGCTGTAACTAACAATAGCCACAGGTGCAGTTTTCTTTCAGGTTTACTTTACGATCTGCTGCTAGGTCACTTCTCTCCTTGCCTGTGGGGTTGGGAAGAGACAGATAAAGCAGCTGTGGACCACAAGCAATTCAGGGTATCCTTTTGAACACAGAGAAAGAGCTTGGTTCTGGATCAAATAATGTATTAAATTGTAATGATGTAGGTCTTAACAGCACTGTACATGCTGTCCTTAAATTGACTAACAAGCAAATATGAATTTGCTTGTCAGTCGCACCACAATGTGGCTCTAGTTCTCAGGTAAAGAAAGATTTGGAAAGACGAGGTCCCTTGTCAAAGGTGACACCAGGATCTGATACCAGGTGTAACAGGTTGGTTCTAAGCCGGTGCTCTTTACCACAAGGTCTCATGATTCTGGATTTACATCTAATGCTGCAGTTTGGGGAAGCTAAACATTCTACCTAGAGGACTGAAAGATGTCAGTACCACCTGAGAGGTCTATTCTTAGTGTGCTGTGGGCAGGTGACAGTCCCCATTGCCACCAGGTCCCCTGGCCACCAGAGACACCCATACTGTCCTGTGTGAGTGAGCCCCTCTCGGGGCCGGGCCTCACTGTCCTTGGAGCCAGGCATGTGAGTCAAGCCTACACCACCCCTCAGCCCCTCAGCCCATGGTCCCTGCCCACAATGCTGTGGTTTCTACAGCTTCCCAGGGCTCCGGACGCTGCCACCCCCGGGAGCCAACCAAAGCCCCGTTCACCCAGATGACAGCAGCATGGGGCATATCCCTCTCCCTGCAATCACAGGCAGAGATAAATTTCTTGTTTTTACACAAAGTGAAACTATTATAGGTCCACTGACCATATGAAGCTCTTCTATTAGGATAGCACATTTTAGTACCATCAAATTTTCACCCCTTTGACTCTGATCCCCAATTTTCTGACTGTGATGTTGCCAAACACCATTCACAGAGTTCACAACTTATGTTCTTTCCTTTTTTTTTTTTTTTAAAGATTTGCGAGAGAGAGAGAGAGCACGAGCAGGGGGAGTGGCAGGGAGAGGGAAAAGTAGACTCCCCATGGAGCAGGGAGCCTGACATGGGGCTCGATCCCAGGACCCCGGGATCACAACCTGAGCCAAAGGCAGATGCCTAACTGAGCCACCCAGGTGCCCCAACTTATATTCTTAAGAGTAAAGATATAACAGAATTACAAGTTCCTCTCACTGCTATTATACCAAGGTATAGTATGCTTGATACCCATAAACACTGTGCATGAATGACGGGTTCTAATTAAAAAAACCTATCAACTTTGCTTTGACCCCATTAGATGATCTATACGTCTCTGAAAAAAATCTTTTCAAAGAAGGTACTTCCTCAGTAGTTTGTTTACACTGTATTTGTCTCACATTTAAAGCTATTTTTTGAGGTATGTTCTAAACCCACTTTGTTCAAAGGTTTTTTTTTTTTTTATCATGAATGGATATTGTACTTTGTCAAATGCTTTCTCTGCATCTATTGAGATGATCACATGGTTCTTTCCTCTTATTGATGTGATGTATCACACTGACTGATTTGCCAGTACTGAACCACACTTGCATCCGTGGAATAAATGCACTTGATCATGGTGAATGATTTTAATGTATTATTAGATTTGGTCCGCTAATAATTTTGAGGATTTTTTACATCTATGTTCATCAGAAATATTGACATGTAGTTCTGTTATCTTTATCTGGTTTTGGTATCAGGGTAACGCTGGCCTCTTAGAATGAATTTGGAAGATTTCCCTCCTCTTCTATTTTTTGGAATGGTTTGAGAATAGGTATCAACTCTTCTTTAAATGTCTGGTAGAATTCACCTGTGAAGTCATCTGGTCCTGAATTGTTGCTTGTTGAAATTTGATTACTGATTCAATTTCTTTGCTACTTAAAGTTACTTTAACTTTATCTTTTAAAGGATCATTCTTTTAAAAGCCCTAAGTTGAATATTTTATCTTGAAGGGACACTAGAGAATGAATTGGAATAATTCTATAGATCCCATATTTGATATGCCAGGATCTTTATGTATCACAAAAGTCAAATGTATTATGTTCCCTTCCCTGAATAGAGAAGCTCCCATTTTTCTTGCCCTATTATTCCTCGCCCTATTACAATAGTATTAATAAAATATATCAGGCTTAGTTTTTTGACGAAGGAAATAAAGAGGGTGGTTTGTGTTTTTGGCCACATAACCATTACTCTTCTGGGTTTCAGAATCTATAAAAGGGGACTCAAGGAGGAAGGTGCCTAAGTGTTCTTTCCTGTGGGATGAGTTATCTATTGGTGAAAGGCAAAAATCTCCCTAGGACCCTAGACCCAGGTCATCGGTGATCTCACTGATAACAGTGAGCCCCAATACTGGGGCTAGATCCCCTCATCCATGCTCATGTATAGAATTGAGGGGCAGAGAGAGAGGCAGAGTTGGGGGTTGGGGACTAGAGATATCCAAAGGTATAGAAAGAAGTGGCTTCTGAGAGAGATCAGAAATGGCAGCCCTAGTTTGGTGACACACCGAAGTTTATGTCTGTCTCAGTTTTAAAAATCTGAGTTTATGGTCAACAAATATCAAATCACACTTCATATAATTTCTATATTTACAGTTTCTCTTGAAACTCTTTGGTCTCAAGTTCCTTCTCGGCAACAACTGTTTGGAGCCGAGTAGAGCAGGCGTTCCCTGCAGGTGACTCACCTGTCCTCCCGTTTACTATGGTCCCCAGCACTCCCAGTATCTCTTACACTGGCCTGTCTCATTCCTATGTCATCCTGGCTGCATGACCTCTAACCTAGAGGGAGAGGAGTTGAGGGGTTGAGCTGCAGAGCTTGTGATAAAGTCCCACCGCTTTACCGAAGAGCAGGTGAAATGGCTCTCAGGTGGACAGCAGCCAAAGGAAGGCCCTAGAGGTGAAAACCATGACTGTCCCCCCAAGCAGGGATTGAACATACCACTCAAGGTGTCAGCCATGGAAAACAGAAGGAGTTGGATGGTGCTCCATTCCGCAGCCACCTGAATGACTCTTTTTTGACTTTTAATCTGACTGAATGCAATCCCAAAAAGAGCCCGTGCAGGGCACTTTGAGGGAGGTGTGCTACTCTGGGCCAGAGTATGTCCAGCTCTCAGAATTACCCAAGCGGGGTCAACAACGGACTAGGAGAGCACTTCAGACCACACCTGCATCCCCTCGGGGTCCGTGGAAAATCATACATTCCCAGTGTCTGAGTCCCTGCATTGACAACACAAGTGGATGGAGTCTCCCTTTCACTCCCTCAGGCCAGACATCCACAGGGGACAGGCCCAGTGGGACAGATAAGAACTCCATCTCAAGGCCAGAGGGCCCCCAAGATAAATCACCCAGTTAACCAGAGGAGATGCAGCGGGCGGGATCCTCGGAGTGCACCATGTCCACGATGGGCACTGCCCAGAGAAGCCAGACTGGATCTCTAGGATCTCTGACAAACACAGGGCTCTAGCTACAGAGAAAGGACTTAGCAGAGCTCCTGCCCATGTCACTGGCAGCCCGTTAGCCACTGAGTCTGGCCTGGAATCTAGCACCAGCTCAAATGTTCTGCTCTGCTCTGCCAGTCTTTCTGTGTTTGCCTGTCAGTCATCCGTGAGCCTGGCCTGACATTCAGAAATGCCCACAGTCGACCTACCTCTGTGCGTTGCATTAGGCAGCGGTTGTTGGAGATCAAAGCACCCTGATGGGTTCCATGTTCAAGATTCTTTCTTAAAGAAACTATCACAAACTTATACCTGAGAAAGAAGAAAGCAAAAATGCCATCTCTGCAGGAGAAGTTCCTTCCCGTAATCCATCCACTGCTTGAGGCATCGGCTCCAGCCCGATCCTCATGTGTGTGAGGAGTAGGAAAAGTCACACCTCGATGTGGGCACAGCTATGAAGGCAAATGCTAGTTTCTCACAGTCAGAATTTATAAACCACCTGCTTTCTGCATTTGAGCAAAATTTCTTGTTTTTCCTCTAAAAAGTACCTTGATACCACAATCCTTGGAGAACACACATTTTCCAGTCCAGTGGTTCTCAAACTCTGGAGAGCTTGTAAACTCCCAATGCCAAAGCGCACCCCATACCATACCAATTATACCAGAACTTCTGAGACCCAGACAACAGTATTTTTTTAAATTCCTCATGACTAGTGGCGTAACGTACCCCAGTCTTGCTCTCCCTCCCTTTCAAATTCCAAATTTATTTCCATTCATCTCTCAGAATTGCCTTTCAAAACCAATTTCCCTCCCTCTTGTTATTGCCCTAACTGGTTGCTACATTATTTGGAAATTAGCTTGATTTGCAAAAAACAGAATCAGCACATCTTTGGTTGGTGGAAGCCCCAGAGATTCGCTTTTCTATACAGCATCATTTCAGAATCAAATTAGTTGGTGGCATCCGCCAAGGATCTCTATGCAATGAAGAAAAGAATGCTTCCACCAGAATCACAGTTCTCTTCACAGGATAACACCCCAAAGAGACACTATGGAGAAAATCAGCTCAGCAGCCCAAGTGACAACGTGTGACTCAACACGATGGGAAAAAAACAAGGTACCTCCCATCCCCCACCCTGCCCCCAGACCTAAAAACAAAAGATCTGCAGTCTGGGCCCCCTAAACTGCTTGGCAAACTGGAAGGTAAAATGTAAATTGCTTCTCTCTCTGACCACCGGACCCAGATGACATGCTCTGACATGCTGATTCCCCCATGTCTTTTCTGGGCTCTGTGGAAAAGATCTTAAGCAATGCTGAACAGCAGTGACAAGTTTGTGCATCCTGTAATGGCCTTCTTCCTTGCCCACCATCTTGGTCCATCGTAGGGCGGCCACCATGCTCAAACAAAGAGGATGCTGATGGGCAGTATTAAACATGTGGCCTTCCAGATTCCCCAACATGGAAAATGAGGATAACAACACTTTAACTAATTTCCCAAGGTCATGGGCACGTGGAGGGGTAACCCGTGACACAGGAAGGGGCACAAAGGCACAAGTTTTGGAACCAGATAGGAGTCTGGCCCTGCCACTTAGTAGCTGGCTGATCTTGGGAAAACTGCTTCATTTCTTTGGGTTTCTGTTTCCTCATCTGAAAAGGGCACTGCAACCTCTGTCATCTAGGAGATACTACACTGAACACCCAACATCGTGTCTGGCACACAATCCTTGCCCTAAAGCTGCTTCTTTTCCTTCCCTGGGACAGATCAGGAAAGCCTACAGGAAAAGCCATGTGGTGAGGTCCAAGGATCCAAGAGTGTGAGTTTGCTGGTTTGAAATTCAAGCTTATCATCCTGCACCAGTGACCAACAGAGGCCCCGAGAACGACCAAACTGGAAATGTGCAACACCTAAAATACATAATGGGGAATTCCTACTCCTGAGTCCTACTCTCTGTTGTCCAATTTCTTGTCATGTCCCTCAACCATAATGGGTTTGAATGGGCACATTACTACGTTCTCAGAATATGTAACTCTCTCCTCCCTATAAGCAACAAACTTTTCCTACTGACTCCCTCTGTTTTTTAATATGTGCCTCCTTCTTCCCCGAGATGGATTAAAGAATGCTGCATTTTGGGCGCCTGGGTGGCTCAGTCGTTAAGTGTCTGCCTTCGGCTCAGGTCATGATCCCAGGGTCCTGGGATCGAGTCCCGCATCGGGCTCCCCGCTTGGCGGGAGGCCTGCTTCTCGCTCTCCACTCCCCCTGCTTGTGTTCCTGCTCTCGCTGTCTCTCTCTCTGTCAAATAAATAAATAAAATCTTAAAAAAAAAAAAAGGATGCTGCATTTTGCTGTGTATTACACAGGCTTTCATCATGGTTTCCGTGGTCTTTAGAACAACATTGCCACAGAAATAAAACCACCACACTGAGGGGAAGGTCAGTGGGTGTGGAGAAAGTTCACTTGCCATTTATGCTAAACTGCTGAAAACAATGATCAGGACATAATATTCCAGTTGTCTTTCATTCCTGGAGTCTTTCAGAGCCTTGTTTCAATCAGGTCAGCTATTAAACAAATTCCACCTGTTAATACCGACTTAGCAGAATCATTTCCTGAAAACGTTTAAGCAATGACAAAACAACACCTTCAAAGACAAATGCTGTCAATATCCCCCCTTTTGATGGAGCTGACTCCCAGTGACAGAGGTGAGGTGGTACCAGCCACTTACCCAGGTAGGGCCCTTCCAAGAACCTGTTTCCAGTTTCCGACTCTAGACAACATGAGTTTTCCTACTTCCACAGCAATATACCATGCAATTCACTACTCTTGCAGTCCTAAAACATACTTGAGTGATAAGACCTGCATATATATGTATTTATTTTTTTCCTCTTATTTGCAACATATGACATGATTATAGGTTCTCTTTGATTCCTTTTCATCCAGTTGGGTCTCTGACAATAGCCGATGCTGCTGCTGGCCCACTCATATCCTTGCCACACCATTCCAGTAGGGGCTGAGGTCTTGCTGCTACAAACGCTTTCTACTCTTTGCCTAAGAAGCTTCTCTAGCCACAGGACCCTGCTAGGGCCTCAAGGGGAAACAGCCAGAAGGGTCAGGGAGTAGCCTTCAAACAGGACAAGGGAATTTAGTGAATAAGTATCCAACTCCTCACCTCTCAGAACAACTCTTGAGTCCTGTTCTAGGCAGTATTGGAGGCCCTAAGCAGGATGGTGTCCCAGTTGCCCACAGGGGCAACCTGCTATTCACCCTCCCTGGCTTAACTTCCTTGCCATCTTTGCTGGTTTCCTCACCCCCCTACCAACACTTCCTGGGATCACCTACCAAAGAAAGGACTCGCACTCCAACCTTATCTCAAGATAGGCTCATGGGTCAGTCCAACCTAAGGCAATGACACATGCAGTGAGACCAAAAAGGTTCACCACTGCAACAAGATGGAGCATCTTCATTCCTTTATTCGATAGAGAGGTGGTTTTTTGTTTTTGTTTCTTTGAGCCTGGCCCTGTGCCACATTCTAGAGCTGCGACAGTTAACAAGGCAGACACCATCCTTTTCTCATTAAATTTATAGTCTAACAGAGGAGACAGACATCAAAAAAGTTAAAATTTAATTGATGGATGCTATGAAGACAAAGTATAGGACACAGCCAGAGTATAGAATGAGAACTATCTATGTCTGGGAGAAGAGTTCCCTTAGGAAGCAGCTTTTAGCCAAAGGCTAGATAGAGGGTGGGTAGAAGAGGGCAAGGTAAAGTGTGGGTGGAACGGTGTCCCAGGCAGAGGTGATGGCATTTATAAAAAGCCTCGAGGCTTAAAGAGACAGCACTGCAGAGAGAAAACAAATGTGGCTAGAGCACAGTCCGGGAGCCTGGCACCCTCTGCCAACCCCTTGTAACTCCTCCAATTGGATAAAGGACCCCAAGAAATGGAAAGGATTATTTAATTTTACTTGGGAGTTAAAAGAAAAACTCAACATACTATTACTTAACTCCCCTAACAAATGACCAATTTTATCCATTTGGTCGAGCCCTCAAAAATTTGGTTACCTTTTTTTTTTAAATTTTGATTTATTTGGGTGGGGTGGGGGTGAGAGTGCGCGCACATGCACGCAAGCAGAGGGGAGCAACAGGTAGAGAGAAAAGCAGGCTCTCCCCTGAGCAAGGAGAGTGATGCAGGATTTGATCCCAGGACCCTGGGATTATGACCAGAGCCGAAGGCAGATGCTTAAGTGACTGAGCTACACAGGCGTCCCAAAATTTGGTTACTTTTAAACTGCACCTAAAGGGGCACCTGGGTGGCTCAGTTGGTTAAGCGTCTGCCTTCGGCTCAGGTCATGATCTCAGGGTCCTGGGATCAAGCCCCACATCGGGCTCTTTGCTCCACGGGGAGCCTGCTTCACCCTGTCCCCCTGCTCATGCTCTCACTACCTGTCTCTCAAATAACTAAATAAAATCTTCAAAAACAAACTGCACCTAAAACCAGGAAATCCTCACATTATTCAAAAGTCAAATTAGTTGGCTGCACGAGAAGTGAACCCTCAGTGGAGGTGTACCAGTTCAGAATGGTTGGACTTCTGCTACTTTCTTAGGAGTTCTGTGTTTGAGAACTACTCTTCAATCTTTGATCTTGTGGTGGGGAAGAGACACGGGTGGTTAAGGAGGGATGAGAGAAAAGGGGCATAATTAATCTATTTCTTACTGTTTCGTGGGTCCCAAAGATCACCTCCCTCCCCCCATAAAGGGAGACTCACTCGAAGGATGCATGGGACTCAGCATACAGGTGTACTCTGGTCCAGGATTTATTCCAGCCAGATAGTGAAAATACCCAGTTGGATCATAAAGGAAAAAGATGCAGGCAGAGAAATCAATGCCAGCCTTCCTTATCCTCTCCCTCTTCCGCAGGGATGCACAGGAGCGTGCTCCTTTCTCCAGCAAGGAATAGTACAATCACACATGTAACGTTGCTTCCCAGGGATCCCAGCAGAGTCAGGACCCAAGGTTTTTACAGTGGTATGGTCACACAGGCACTCTCTTCTAGCATGTCCCACTATTCTACATTCCCAGAAGCAAGCACATGCTCGGTACAATCACATTGTCTGTGCAAACAGTCTAGGACCACCCTTCTCTCTCAGAATGGGGTAAGTGCCTAATTCCAAATGCCAGCCATGGGCAGGCTTCCAAGCTGATCCTTCTAAGGAAGGCCTGAGGTCTGCTATTTCATTCTTTTCTCAACACCTACCACCCCCCTGGAGAGGAGAAGGTGTGAAGATGCACAGACTAAATTTTATTTTCACTATCATAAGATCAACAGATAAAGATAAGCAACTTAGTAGGGAGTTTTATGGGAATTCTCTTCCGCAGAACCTTGGTCCCTTGAATGGTTTGGAAAAGTCAGTGTTAAGTAGCTCAGATAAACCTAGGGCACCCCCAATTATTCAGGTACTGAAGCCAGTCCTGCCCAGCTGGAAAACAGGCCCACCAAAAAATTTCTTTTCGAAGTCTCCAACAGACAATACAAATAAACTATACTCAGTGATGGTTTTCATTGGAAAAGCACATTAGAAATCGAGATTATGTCTTTGGTCTCCTAACAGTGAGGCTCTGCTTGGAATAAAAATATAGATTTCCAGCAATAAAGCCAACTCATCCAGTGACATAAAATCCATTTACCACAAACATAAACCGTGTTTTCAGCAATTTACGTATCTGAAATGAGAGAAATTGCAAACTGATCAGCAAACCCTAAATAAATGGCCCTCTTCATTGTAACTCTTTTACAGCCAAAGTGACCTTTCTTAGCGCCAAGGCAGTATATTTATAGGATGCTGCTTTCTCCTATAATTCACTGTCACATTACATTTTCATAAATATTCCTGAAAGGTAAAACAGCTGCATAAAATAATAACCCATAAATACCAAACCATATCCTGAAAAAGCAATGTAAATACACTAAATAAAATTTTACAAAGAGAATCATTCACAGTTTCACACAAAATACCTATTTTACCTGCATATCACCTTTTAGACTGTGTATATTTTATGAAGTTATAATCACATTGCATATCTATTTTAACAAATTTTTCAACATATGACAAATATTTTTCATGTTTCTCTACAGATGTCATTATTCCATTCAATTATTTGCTATGTTAGGATAGTTTTAATATAGCTTTTAAAAATTATTAAATTTTATTTTTATTTATTTATTTATTTATTTATTTATTTAGATTTTATTTATTTATTCATGAGAGATAGAGAGAGAGAGAGGCAGAGGGAGAAGCAGGCTCCCCGTGGAGCGGGGAGCCCGATGCGGGACTCGATCCAGGACCCTGGGATCATGACCTGAGCCGAAGGCAGACGCTTAACCGACTGAGCCACCCAGGCGTCCCTATTTTTATTTATTTTTAAAAGATTTTATTTATTTGAGAGACAGGGAGAGCGAACAAGAGAGCACAAGCAGGGGGAGGGATAGAGGGAGAAGCAGACTCCCTGCTGATCAGGGAGCCTGATGTGGGGCTCGATCCCAGGACCCTGAGAGCATGACCTGAGCCGAAGGCAGACGCTTAACCGACTGAGCCACCCAGGGGCCCCTAAAATTATTAATTTTAAACATGATCTATGAATTGTTTAAAATCAAATAGTCAAGGAGTTATGATAAAATGTTACAGCCCCCTGCCTTACCATATCCAAGCTATTTTTATTCCCCAATAGCACCCACTTTAATGTTCCTGTTTTAAATTTTTCTACTGATTATCTCCATTTCACTAAATAACACATATTAGTTCTCATTTTATTTTGGATATTATCTACCAAGTATTTAAGCTTTTTAGAAAAGATTTTATTCCCGTATTTGAGAGAGAGAAAGCACAAGTGGGGGGTGAGAGGCAGAGGGAGGGCTAGAGGGAGAGGGACAAGAAGACCACCTGCCAAGCAGAGAGCCCAATGTGGGACTCAATCCCAGGACCCTGCGATCATGCCCGGAGCCGAAGGCAGATGCTTAATCGACTGAGCCATCCAGGTGCCCCAAGTATTTTAGATTCTTTATTCTTTTCTCTTTGTAATTAGACACCTTACTTGTCTCTCCATTTCTTGTCCATCTACTACAGATAATACTTGCCTAATTTCCTACTCTGAGAATGAATAGTTATAGTACCTTTATCCTCCCCTTCACTTCTCCCCAACTTCTGATTCTGAACTTCTGTTGTTCATATGTATGCTTTTATGTGTCAGACTGAGACCTTTTACATGAGGTTCTGTATCCAGGACTGTCTTCCATGCTTTGTCTATAATTTAATTCTAAAAGTTAAAATCAATAAAGAGTATCTAGGTAATGATGACTCCATAAATATTGCTCACTCTTAGAGCCAAATGATACAGTGTGATTATATTTCTGTTCTGTATGGCTTTTTATTTTTCTAGTTGTCTTTGTTTTCTCTCTTGTAGTGTTTTCCTAGATCACATTCTCATATTGTCTAAAGAATCTCAAGTAGTAATGTATCTGTGGAATCTCTTTCCCCTAACTATCCCTACTCAGATACCTCCTTCCTAAAGCAGTATTTTCTCCGGCTCCAATAATGACTAATTGCTACCAGTCAGTACAACCCAGCTGTCATCCTGGGAGTCTTTAGTACACTCTTGGGTTGAAATTGTTTCCAAGACTCTACCTTCTTTCTTTTTTTTTTTTTTCTTCCTCTTAGAACATATCTGAAAAGATCTGCATTCTACATCTATACTTGCCTGATAGTTTTGCTGAGCAGAGAAATCTAAATTGAAAGTAATTTTCACTCCAAACCTTGAAATTTTACTCAAAGCATTACATCCCTTGTTGCTAGGATTCTTGTTCCTTTGTGGGTGGCCTGCATTATGTTTTGTTGTTTTCTTCCTTAAGAGGCTCATAAAAACTTCCCTCTGTTCCAGGTATTCAGAATTCTCAGAAACAGTCGATTTTCTCCATAGATCATGTTTTATTCATTTGTGCTGGACATTTGGTGAATCCTTTTATTCTGGCCCTCTAATTTTAGGAAATTTTCTTAAAATATTGGTCATTTTCTCCTCTCTCTTTTCTCTGTTCTGATTCTCCTGGATTTATCCTCTAGGACTTATCTTTCTCTCATATTTTCCATCACTGTATCTCTTTATTCTATTTTGTAAGAAATCACTTTAACATGATCTTTAACACTTCCAGTATTTTTTCCTTAATTTCAAGTCATTTTAAATGTTTTGTTTCTTTTCTAGAACATCTTGTTTTATGGATGCAGTATCTATTGACACTATTCTGAGAATAATTAAAAAAAAAAAAGAAACACCGGCTCTCTTGTTCTTTGACTTATTTCTTCCTTTTCTTTTTTTTTTTTAACGGCCATTTTTTCCTGTCTTTTCATTTTTTTCCCAGACCTTCTTCAAATATCTGGCTATCCTTGCTAACCCGTGTAAGAATTAAGCAATAAGAAGCTTAGTCACTTCACATCTTTCAGGATGGCTATTACCAACAAATAGAAAATAACAAGTATTGGCAAAAATATGGAGAAACTGAAATGCTTGTGAACTACTGGTGGGAATGTAAAATGGTGCAGCTGCCATGAAAAATGGTATGTGATTCCTCAAAAAGGAGAGTTATCTTATGGTCCAACTATTTCACTTCTGGATATACACCCCAAAGAACTGAAAGCAGGGTCTGGAACAGTTATCTGTACATTCATAGTAGCAGTATTCACAAGAGCCAAAAGGTAGAAGCAACCCAAGTGTCCATCAATGGATGAACGGATAAACAAAATGTGGTGTGTGTATATATATATATATATATATATATATATATATATATATATACATACACGCATATGTATATATATATATACATACACGCATATATATATAGACAATAGATTATTCAATCTTAAAGGAAAATTCTGATACATGCTACAACACGAATGAATCTTGATGCAATACACAATGAAATAAGACAGTCACAAAGACATACATTGTCGGATTCCACTTATATAAGGTAAATAGAGGAGTCAAATTCATAAACAGAAAGTAGAATGCTGGTTGCCAGGGGCTGAGGTGAGGAGGAAAGGAGGATTGCTGTTTAATGGGTGTAGAGTTTCAGTTGTGCATGATGAACACTTTCTGGATATGGTTGCACAACTCGGGAATATACCTAATAATACTGAGCTGTACCTTTTAAAATGATTAAGAAGAGGGACACCAGGGTGGCTCAGTCAGTTAGGCATCTGCCTTCAGCTCGGGTCATGATCCCAGGGTCCTGGGATTGAGTCCCACATTGGGCTCCTTGCTTAGTGGGAAGCCTGCTTCTCTCTCAGCCTGCCGCTCTCCCTATTTGTGTTCTCTCTCTCTGACAAATAAATAAATAAATAAATAAATAAATAAATAAATAAATAAATAAATCTTAAAAAAAATGGTTAAGAGGATTTAAAAAACAAACACCTGAGAGGGTACTGCAGCAGAAGCATGGGGATCCATCCAGCCCATCACCTTTCCAGTAATTAGCATTTCAGCCCATGCTGCTAAGACTCCAATTGGACTTGAGTATACCAATGCATGACAATTTTATCAATTTGGCATGTGATAATATTAGTATTGTGCATTCATAGAAATCTTTCTCTCCAAGAGAATGGGATTCCTGACACCTTACAAGGTGTTCTTTATATGGAAATGGTTGTAATTATGAGAGAACAGAGGCATCAAGGAATGAAAGGCCAAGGAGTTGCAGCAACTGTTCAGAACCTAAGTGTTCAGATTCTTCATTCATACCTTCTTCTAGAAAGATATGGAGCATGGGGGAGGGGGGTGTGGTATAACAAGGGAATTTCAGTCTATATGAATAAAATGACATGCTATCAACTTAGAAAAATTAACTAGAAGGTAAAAAGAGTCTTCTAAGGATTTTAGTCTTAAATCCATAAATTCTCTTTTCCTGGAGAAAATGTTTTTTTTTAATTTTTTTTAAAGATTTTATTTATTTATTTGAGAGAGAGAGAGAATGAGAGACAGAGAGCACGAGAGGGAAGAGGGTCAGAGGGAGCAGCAGACCCCCCGCTGAGCAGGGAGCCCGATGTGGGACTCGATCCCGGGACTCCAGGATCATGACCTGAGCCGAAGGCAGTCACTTAACCAACTGAGCCACCCAGGTGCCCTCCTGGAGAAAATGTTTTGTTTTATAAAAGTAGACATTCTTAGAGATGAGAAAACACGGCATTGGTGTCACATTTTTTTTTTTTAGAGTGGGGGGAGGGGGGAGGGGGGAGGGAGAGAATCTTAAGCAGGCTCCACTCCCAGCATGGAGCCCCACACAGGGCTCGATCTCACGGCCCTGAGATCATGACCTGAGCCGAAATCAAGAGTCGGATGCTTAACCGACTGAGCCACCCAGATGCCCCATCACCACATTTCTTGAAAATTCTTGATGGAAAGGCAAGCTATTCCTTTTGTTTTTGGATGTAGGAAGATAGGTTGGCATTTTTTACCTTCAAGGTCTCCTCACTGAATATGCAAAAGAAGTAGTAGAGGCAGCTACAGAACAAAAGGACTTGGATCCTACTGCTCATCATTCGGCTAAAAATAATCAGCCAAGCTTAAGTATGCTGGCATTTATAGGGATAAAAAAGAATGTTTCCATCGTCACTGTTGTTAGCAAAGAACATATTCCTCCATCTTCAACAAGGAAACAAAAAAATTACCATTGAGCACAAAGGGATAGCACCTGGTTCTATGTCAAGTCTGCCAAGAGGCCTAGAAGTAATCAATAAATGCTTATTAACTAATCATGTAGTATCTCACTTCTGTGGGTAAAATGGAAAGTGTTGTACAGATGCAGAAAATAAACTACCTTACTATAGAGGAAAAGGAAGGGAAATAAGGAAATAGCTGAGCAACTAGTTTTACACCAGATTTCCCAAGAAACAGTGTGGTTTTCTCCTTTCTATCCCTGTAGGGACCATCTAAGGATGGAGAAGAAAAAAAACATCAAGGCTAATGTATTGCAGTCATATTTTACTATTCTTTTCATAGTTCCCCTTATCCTTTAAATGCTTACTGGAAATTACACACTATCCCCAGCCAACCCCTAGAAAATCATTAGTCAAAATGACAAATGTAAAGTTCTTAATTTGTGTCCACAAAACTGAATTACAACCAGATGATCAAAGAAATTATTCACACATTTCAGGCAAAACTCATCCTGATACCCATGGTCTGCATTATTTAGTATAATGATGGCCCTTTCCCTCACTTTATCCTTTCAAGTGTCTAGAGAGGCAGATGATTGAGGTTGGTGGGCTTTTCTGAAGGTTTAAAAAAAGAGTATTAGCAGCCAAGCCATCATTCTTCAGTATGGGTCCAAAACCTGTATCTCACACACGTACAATGGCAAGATTGTCAAAGGAGACCCAGATTTAAGACCTAGGAGATGGAACTTCTCCATCAAACAGGGTCACAGTGCAAAAGTGGCTTGGGTTTTTCTGCTATGTGGTTACACAACTAGAGGCTTAAGTAGATCCATATAGTTCGAAAGGCAAGACTTAGACACAGACTCCATGAAAATGCTACATGTTAACCCATGTGATTGGGTGTGAAATCCAGCGGGCAATCTTTAGAAGACACCTACAAGGATCATCAGCCCTCCTAGTCAAAGAATACTAGTTGCCTAACAGAGGTATCTCAAATGGGACATATCCCCAAACTGTGACAGATCTCAAAATGCATCCTTTTTTTTTGGTCCTCTTCCTAAGTTCCCTCTTCAGTGACAGCAACACCAGATAGCCAGTTCCTACAATACACATCTGGCAGCCTGGCTACCCTCCTCCGCCCTGCTCTTCAAATGCATGTCCTACAGTCTCTGACATGCTCATATTTCACTTTTCCATCTCATTTGATCTTGATCCCATTCCTGCATCCCCATCACTTCTCCCTGGGATTCCTGTGATACTTAACAAACCACCACTTGCTCCCCCTGTCTTTATCAGGTTCTTCTTCCATCTTCTTTTCCCACTATGGTCCTATGATCTTTTTTGCTATGTGATCACATCACCTCCTTACTGAAAACCTTTCATTGGGGAGGGTGGGTACAAGTGCTTCTAAGCTTAAAGATCTGCTCATGGGTTGTCTGGGTGGCTCCGTCAGTTAAGCATCTGCCTTATGATGCTTAACCGCCTTATGATGTCCCCATGTTAATCATGTTAATCATGATGGGTCATGATCCCACGGTCCTGGGAGCGAGCCCCATATCAGGCTCCCTGCTCAGTGGGGAGCCTGCTTCTCCCTCTGCCTGCCGCTCCCCCTGCTTGTGTGCTCTGTTAAATAAATACAATCTTTAAAAAAGTTAAAAATAAAGATCTGCTCAGGTTTAAACTAAGATTTTTTTAAGTCAAGGTAATATAGATGCAAGTTTAAATTTTTAAATATTACCAAAGGATATACAATGAAGTGTCAGTTTTCACTCATTCTAGACCCTGAGACCTCCTACTAATAACAGTTTATGTATCACAAAGTATTTCTATGTGTGTGCATATATATATATACACACCCAGATATAGAATTTTACATTTTTAACTTATGTTGAAGGTTATATACTATAAACTTATATAGACCTACTTTATTCTTTGACATGGTATTCAGTTGAAAGTATAAACCATAATTTATTTAATTAGTACCTTTCCATGAGATTTATGTTGTGTTTTAGTCTTTTACTCTCAAAATTGCAATGAATGCAAAAGCAAGTTCAAACACTTCAGCAGACAAGTCCCTTAGGAACTGGCTGCTACCTCCATACTTTGCTTCATCTCTTTCACCTCCCCATACCTCGTCTTTCTTCTGGCAATACCAAGCCACTTGCAGTTTCCAAAAACACTTTCCTGCTAGGTTACGTCTGCCTGTAATGTCCTCTCTGCCCTTCTTTGTCTGGCCAACTCCCACCAATCTTTTAAAGGCACTCAAATCTTATTCTAATTTTGATGCCCCTCCTTCCCTTTCTGAACTCATGTTGATTCCCGTGCTATATTGTGCTCCACGCATTCTGTAAATAATCGTTATACCTAGCACAGCCCTAGTACCCCAGACAGGAGATGGATGAAGGCAGGCCTATGACAAAGCAAAATTAATAAAACCATGAAAAGAAAAGGAGAGGAGACCTCTAAGAGCCTGAATGAAAATCAAGGAATAGGACACGCCACAGCATGGTCATGCTTGCCACAAACCAACAGAGCTCCTGCAGGACAGAAGGTGCTGAAGTGGACGAGCAGTAGAATGTGCTCATGGGAGACAAGCATCAACACCCAGCAGCCCGGATGAAGTAAGCCATGAATACTGCAGAGATTCCAGGAGGCCAACTGATCAAGAGAAGCCGAGGGCTGGGGCTGTCAAGAATGATTTCGAGGAGTGGGAGGACTGCACTGAGCCTTGAAGGAGGAAGGACACTGAAAGGAACAGTCAGAGTAGAAAGAATGCTATCAGCTAACATCTGGAGGACAATTAGGTGGGGGAAGCTGAGGTTTGCAGAGCAGCGGGGGGCGGAGGGGGGGAACGAGGGCTGGGCTGAGATTCTGGCGACGGGTGGTCTAGGCCTGGCTCCTTCATAAATTAATCCAATCAATATTTATTGAATCTCTGGCTGTTCCAGGCACTGGTGACAAAGCAGTAAACAAAATAAAAATCTCTGACTTCATGGAGCTTCTATTCCCAGGGTTCTAAGGGTATTAAGTGCCAGCATAACATTGAGCAAGTCACTTCACTCCTGCACATCTGCCTCCTATATCCATAACACAGAGGCCTTGGGCATTTCTTGGATCACTTTTCTCTCCAACATTTTAAGATTCATAGGAAGAGGTTGGAAATGTCGGTGGAGCCACAGGATAGGGAGCTGAGGAAGCTAGACTCCATCTGGGCAGTAAGGAACCTTGGTTGATCTGTCTACAGGGAACATTTTCAAGGTTTACAAGGTTTAGGAAGATTGGTGTGATCAACTGAAGGCTGAAGAAAGCAAGCTGGAGGCTGGAAACAATTCAGGAGATAATTGATCCTTGCAAGGTGATGAGGCTCAAACATAAATCCTAAGATTCAAAATCATGGGGACAGGCACAGATGTGATAAAACACGAATAAGCAACTTCTTCCTAAAACACTGGCTCTGGTAAGTAGCGAGCCATAAAGTCTTCATTGGCATGGTGCCGACCAAGATGAGAAGAACTGGGGGGAGCTTTAGGTCAAAGACGATCTTGGATCTCTGTGAGCCTGGGCTTACGTGTACATGTGCTCCTTCATAGGCTCCAGAGGAATGTCATGTTTGCCGGAGGAATACCATACAGCCCGTAGCGGCTGTGAAACACGCAGGGTATGGCTTGACAAGGCATACAAATGGGGCCGGCCCACTGTGTAAGATGAACGAAGCCCAGGTGACAGTTGTCTCCCCAGCATTCTGATGTACCACATGTGGAGTCTGCTATCTTTAGTCCTCTCCCAGGAAAATTCTAGAGTGCTTATCATCCTTGCAGTTAATTGCTCAGCCTTCTCTAGTTCAGCCTTCCCAGGACTAAAAGAACTTTAGAAGTCACTCAAAGATAAATGTTCCCTGCCAGAAAATGCCTTAAAAATAGAATGCTGTGGGGCGCCTGGGTGGCTCAGTCGTTGAGCGTCTGCCTTCGGCTCAGGTCATGATCTCAGGGTGCTGGGATCGAGCCCCACCGAGCAGGGAGCCTGCTTCTCCCTCTCCCACTCCCCCTGCTTGTGTTCCCTCTCTAGCTGTGTCTCTCTCTGTCAAATAAATAAATAAAATCTTAAAAAAAAAAAAAGAATGCTGTAAGGATTTCCCTGGAGCAAGTGAGAGACACTTAAGTATCCCCATCTCAAGTTCTACCTCGTGCCTCCAAGAGCGTACGCTCTGACCAGTCCCCCTGCCAACCCCTTATGTAAGGTCTTTGGGGGCAGAAATCACCAATGTGGAAACTGGAGAATTCAAGGACCCCCATCTTAATCCCAGTCCTCTTGACTCATAAATTCCATTGGGTGAATAACAAACTGAAGAGTGATGAATTCTAGGACGGTGGCACAGTTCAAGTCAAAGTCAAGTGGACTTGGATAACCAAATAATGACAAAAGTCTGGGGTTTTTTTAATAAAAAAGTCAAACCAGATTTTAGTGACCATTCAGTCCAAAACCCCTTCAATTCCATTCCTTCTAGACTGTAGTAAGGAATAGGCAGTACATGACTAGGCATCAATAGTCAAGTGTCGCTTCCGTTTTTGTTTCAGAATATTATATAAGCAATCTTTCAAATTCTTGGAAACCATAGTGTTTTGGAAGGACATGGGCAGGAATCTCTCCAGTTTTATGTGATTACCAAGGAGTAGCAGAAATGCTTGTTCTCATTCTTTTCCTAACCAGAAGACTATCAGAATTTGCTGTCTTTTTTTTTTTAAGATTGATTGATTGATTGATTTGACGGAGGGAGAGAGAGTGAGAGAGGGAACACAGCAGGGGGAGTGAGAGAGGGAGAAGCAGGCTTCCTGCTTAGCAGGAAGCCCGATGCGGGGCTCGATCCCAGGACCCTGGGATCATGACCTGAGCCGACGGCAGACGCTTAACCAACTGAGCCACCCAGGCGCCCCAGAATTTTGTCTTTTACCATCTCCATCTTATATGGGTGTGGAGAGATGGACACCCAGAGGGGCACTTCATCCACAGTCACTTAGAAGAAAAGAGAACATTTATAGCCACCAGGACAAGACTTTCACTTGGACTAAATGTAATAGGAAAACATTTTCTTTTTAAAGATTTTATTTATTTATTTGACAGAGAGAGACACAGTGAGAGAGGGAATACAAGCAGGGGGAATGGGAGAGGGAGAAGGAGGCTTCCCGTGGAGCAGGGAGCCCGATGCGGGGCTCGATCCCAGGACCCCGGGATCATGACCTGAGCCGAAGGCAGACGCTTAACGACTGAGCCACCCAGGCGCCCCAGGAAAACATTTTCAATCTACTTTCTAATACTAACCTCTGACAAGCCAAACAAACACTTAGTTATACACCTCTCTAGTTTATTTTATAAAGAAACACTAGGTCTTCTCTCCTCATTTGCTTCTCATTTACACAGTGGGTTTCTTTAGCTGTCACCACAACCCAGCAATCACCAACCACCATAGCCTCTGTCAAAGATGAAGAGAAAGCCTCAAGATACCTACAATGCAAGTTGCTTGAGACCAGAAATCCTTTAACAATTCTGCTGTGTACGGCCTCTGACTACTTGACATTTCTCCCAGGAAATAACACTTGTAAGTATAAAGCAGTGTGAGGCTCGGAGACTGGCAGAAGGGACACAGAGCTGTTTCAATGCTGATGTTCTGGTCCCTCCAAGAGTTCCCAGGATCTGTGGAATAAAGTACTGAATACAGGGGGAAGAAGCTGAGCTAGACTGGCTCCCCTGGATCTAAACCCTTCCAAGTAATGCCTACAGGCTCCTATGAATGTACATGATAACAGACACAATTTATTAAATGCCAAGCACTATGCTAAGCTATACGCATACTATACACTATGCTATATATATACTAATTCTTCAAATTCTCACGGCAACCCCTTGAGTATTATTGTCCATGGCATTTTACAGATAAAGAACCTGAGGTGTCAGGTAATGTATGTGACATGCTCAAGGTCATTCATGTAGTAAGGAGCAGGGATGGGCTTGAACCTAGGAGAATTTAGCTCTAGAGCATGCATTTAACAGCTCTGCTATAAAGCCTCCCACAATGACAGTTATCAAACTCTACCTTGCCCCCGGTCCCCCATCTTCACCGCCCAGGCTCACCTGTGGCGGAAACAATGTCTATGTTGAGCAAACACTACATTTCCCAGCCTTCCTTGCAGTTAGGTTGGGTCATGGGACGAGGTGTGGATCTGATGTGAGCGAATCTAGGCTGCACACTTAAGTGTCCCGTGCAGTCCATCCAGCTCCCTCTTCCCTGTCCATGGAGGCTTGGAAGGCATAAGTTCCAGACAGCATAGTGGTTTAGACAGAAGCAGCTCAGGTGTCACCGTCACTGCTTAGAGAGGAGCTGCTCAGAAGTGCCACTAAACTCACACCAGGCGGTGACATGAGAAAGAAAGAAACTTCTATGGGGTTACACCACTAAGATTTCAAGATTGGTTTTGAACTACGATGTAGCCTAGCCCATTCTGAGCACGTCCCATGCAATTTACTTCAGGTTTAATTACTAGGGCCCTTTATTGTCAACATCTGCCTAAATGAACCCACATGTTCCATGCTGCCTTCCTTGCTTCCCTAGGCTACCAAATTACCTTCTTGATCCAAAAGGGTAATGCTGTTTCTGCCAGGTTTCTTTCAAAACACTGCCTCATGTAAGGATAAACAGATCAATGAAATAGAAGAGAGAGTCCAAAAATAGACCCACCCATACGTGGCCAATTGATTTTCAACAAAGGCACCAAGACATTCAATAGGGAAAGGGAAGCCTTTTCAACAAATGCTGCTAGAACTGCTTATATGTTTAAAAAAAAAAAAAAGAACTTCAAGTCCTCACTCTATATACAAAAATTAATCTGAGGTGAATCATAGACATAAATATAAAAGAACCACAAAACTGCTAGGAGACAACAGGACACTGGGAGAGAATTTGTTAAGACAGGGCTAGTGAATGCCATGGTGTACTACCCAGGTTTCCTGCGTTAGACCAAGACCTTCATTCCTCCAGCCGCAGGTGCTGACTAGTGTGGCTCATAGCTGAGGCTCTCCCCGGAGGTTTCCCTCAGGGAAAAAGATCTGTCCCCAGAGGCAGCCGTTATCCAATGACTAGGGATACGAGGACCTGCCCCTTTGCCTCCATTTGGGACACCTATGAAGGGTTATCCCATTAGAAATGAAATACATGCTCACAAAAAGACTTAGTCACAAATGTCTGTAGTAGACGTATTCATGACAACCCCAAAACGGAAACCCAAATGTCCATCAGAGGAGAACGAACAAACCGGGAGATAATCACACAAAGATTACCACTCAGCAATTAAAAGCAACAAACTACCGATCTATCCATTGCCAGGATGATCTTAAAACCATTAGCCTGAGCCAACGGAACCAGAAATGTAAAAAAGTACATACGGTAGAATTTCATTTGTATGAAATACCAGATCTGGTAAAACTCTGGTACTAGAAACTAGAAAGTTGTTGTCTCTGGGGTGGGGAGGGAAAAGTTTCCCAAAAAGTAGCAAAAATGAATTTTCTGGGTTGACAGAAATGTTTTAGATCCTAATCGGAATGGTTGTTACATCAGTATATGCAGTTATCAAAATTCATCAAACCATATGCCAAAGCTCTCTGCTTTTCACTGTATGAAGGTTATATTTCAATGAAAAATAATGTTTGTCTTTCATCTGAGCTTGTTCTCTCACTCCAACACAGGTGCGGGGCTCTCTATCACGGTCAATCCCGCTGCAGTGGATTTAAAGAGTGGTTCTTCACTCAAGCCCTGAAACTTCTCTATCTGGCTTCCCCCCTTCCCCGAATTCGGCCCCTCTCCCTTCATTCTCTCCTGCACATTACCCTGATGAATTTTCCTCCTTTTGGGAGTTTTAAGGTTCTTTGAGAGCTTCCTTCCTCATATGCTCTCCATCTCACTATTTTGCCAACCAAGGGATCAACCTCTCTTCCGTCCTCACACCAGGAAGGACTTCATAGCACTAACAAGAGCAGTAACAATTGCCCTTGAGTGCTTTGTGGGTCTAGCAGGGTTCTAAATGCTTCATTTGTTGTCTTTGTTTGGGATGCTACAATAGAATACCATCAACTAGGTGGCTAATAAACAATAAGAATCTATTTTTCACAATTCTGGAGGCTGGGAAGTCCAAGGTCAAGGTGCTGACAGATTTGGCGTCAGGTGAGAGACCACTACCCGGTTCACAGGCAGCCTTCCAGCTATAACTTCACATGGTGGGAGGAGGGCGGAAGTGCACTGGGATCTCTTTTATAAGAGCACCAATCCCATTCGAGATGGCCCCACCCTCCTGACCTAATCATCTCCGAAAGGCTCCGCCTCCTAATACCATCCACATTGGAAGTGTGGACATATGAATTCTGGGTGAACACATATATTCAGCCTATAGCATATACATCATCTCACTTAAAAGCAGAACAACTCCTTAAAGGTAGGCATTGTCCACATTTACAGATGAGAAAACAAATTTTGTGACTTATCCATATTCATAGAGCCAATAAGTGAAAAACCTAGGAGTTAAACCCAACTCTGATTCCAAAGGCTGGATCCTCTCCAAGAGGGACTGACTATTTGCTTTTGAGACATATTTAATTAAATATTTCTCCCTTGAACAACAAAAAAAGATAGCTGTGCTTTTAATAATGTGCTAATTAGGGGCTCCTGGGTAGCTCAGTCGTTAAGCATCTGCCTTTGGCTCAGGTCATGATCTCAGGGTCCTGGGATCGAGCCCCGCATCGGGCTCCCTGCCCCGCAGGAAGCCTGCTTCTCCCTCTCCCTCTCCCTCTCCCCTTGCTTGTGTTCCCTCTCTCGCTGTGTCTCTCTCTGTCAAATAAATAAATAAAATCTTTAAAAAAAATAATGTGATAATTATAATAAATATTCAAGATAGTTTTTAAAAAAATAAAAAGCAGCAATTTTTTGGTTTAGAAACAAGTAGCACCAAGTTGCAGGCTTTGATTTAGGCTGGGTAAAGCCCACCTCGGGTCTTGGCCATGGAACAGCAGACTGCAGCTGCTGAATGTTTTGGAGGGCTCTGGGAGACTTCCAAAATGCCCCAAACACATGTTATCACAATTACATTTCTCTTCATTGACTGCTTAGTGCAATATATTTCACTTGCTCTCAATTATACCATTATCATTTCATTACCATTCAGAGCACAAATTTGCTGTTGATTTTTTAAAATCCCAATGAGATTCAATTCAGGCCATCAGATACAACTTTCAACTATCCCAAAGGGGCATGTTTGATCTGGTGTGTTGAGAAATCTTCTTTGATGCCATTACATATGAATATTTTCCACTTCTCTTTATTAGGGGCTGCTCAAAGTAAAGCAGACAGATGACATTGACCATGACTGATAAACGATGGGATGTGGCTCTGTGTGTGTGATATAACATATATAAGATATATAAAAATATGGGGAGAAGGAGGTGCTATGGAAGCAAGTGGCTAAGTGAGCGATGAGCTTAGAACTAGTCACAAGTCAGCTGGGCAGGTGGCCACAGCTGATATTCAATTATTCAGATACTGAGGATCCAGGATGTGAAATTAACTTTTTTTCTATTTTAATTTCTTCTTCTTCTTCTTCTTCTTCTTCTTTTTGGTTACCTACCTTTTTCCCTCTAGCTACCTCTCTTTTCAACATTTCACTACTGATCAGCAGCTTCACTGGAGATTTAACAGAGAAAATATCAAGATAACAAGTTAAACCAGTCAATTTTGTTTGCTGACCAAATCTCTGATTCAAGGCATTGTGGCGAAGGTGGTGTGAACCATCAATTTAAAATGAGATTTCTTTTCTTTAATTATCTGTAAATTTTAATTACCCTTTATAGTTTCTGGTCTCTGTCTTTTCCTAGCTCGACATATTTAAAAAATGGTGTTAACTTCTATTTCATCTGCCTTGTACTTTTATAAAATATGATAAATATTGGCAGCTGTTGGCGAAAAGGCCTGTGTCAAATCTTAATCCCTTGGTACTGGGAGTCAGAAACAGATACTGTGTAGGACCAAATCCCTTGCTATTTGCTCAATCCCCCTGAGATGTATATTGTATTTTAAAGGTTTTAATGTCAGAATTCTCAGCTGTTTTTTTTTAAGATTTTATTTATTTATTTGACAGAGAGAGACACAGCGTGAGAGGGAACACACACACAAGCAGAGGGAGTGGGAGAGGGAGAAGCAGGCTTCCCACAGAGCGGGGAGCCCGATGCAGGGCTCGATCCCAGGACCCTGGGATCATGACCTGAGCCGAAGGCAGTCGCTTAACAACTGAGCCACCCAGGCGCCCCCTCTTGCTATTTTTAAATGATATGTTGTTTTCAGCCCCACAAACCATTTAAGCTGCTTATAAATGAAGCCGTTAGGGCACCTCAGGACGTTCTCTGCTCTGAGAGTGAGGACCCGCTGCACAGCTCCCAGGGGTGGGCTGCGCTGTCTCAGAGAACACAGCCCCCAGGGCCCCAATCTCTGTGCCAATCCTGAGGCCAACCGCACCTTCACAGAGCCAAGAGACAAATCAGACAGTGCACTGCCTTTTTCTCACCCAAGTTCACTGCTTCTGACAGCCCTCCGGTTCATCATTTTGGACCTATTCAAGGGCATGCAATGTAATTGTTGTGCGTCGATAGCGGAACTAAGCATTATGATGCCTTTTACTAAGATTCTGTGGAATGTAAAACACATAAGAATATAAAAAGCAAGTCAGCTCCTAGAAACTTATTCTGGACAAAACACAACACAGCAGCTGCTGCATCTGTATCTCACAAATGCCGAGAAACACATATGCAGACTCCGCTCCGTGGTGTATCACCAATGCTGTTATTTTTCCGAAAAAAAAAAAAAACAAAACAAACAAAAAAAGGTAGGTCATTTCCTACACCAGACCCTTTGCTTCATTTCAGCTGGCCCTTGCAGCAACCTGATGAAATAGGTAATAAGTCCATTTTACAGAGACAGAAATAAGGTTCAAAGAGGTTAAATCACTTGCTGGAAGTCTGTCATCTGGTAGGTGAGCCAGGAAGAAACACATCATATGGTCTGGATCTTCTCTGGCATTTCCACAGAGATTGTAGAAAAGGAGAAGTGAAACAAGCAGGGATCGAAGAACACCACATGGAGATGTATTCCTAAAACAGAAGTGGAGAAACAAGACTCTCTTGATCAGTCACCTGCAGGTGCTTATTGGTGAATTCAAAAGAGTGGAGAAGACCTACCTAATCAGCATAAACCCACCATCCCTGGGAAACTAACTGCACGTGAACGGGGCATTCAGCCAATTTGCTGGTAGGAGCAATGGCAGAGAGACA
Source organism: Mirounga leonina (assembly GCF_011800145.1). Lineage (NCBI taxonomy): Eukaryota > Metazoa > Chordata > Mammalia > Carnivora > Phocidae > Mirounga > Mirounga leonina. The sequence goes on from NW_023270839.1 coordinate 11,512,722, forward strand.
CCTGAGAAGTAGGAGGTAGGGTCTGCTATTGACAATGATATCCCCCCAAAACTCATGTTGAAGCCCTAACCTCCCCCGTGTGACGGTCTTAGGAGGTGGGGCTTTGGTTGGGTAAGTAGATTTAGATGTGGTTGTGAGAGTAGGGCTCTCATGATGGGATCTGTGCCCTCCTGAGCAGAGACATCAAGAGCTCTCTCTCGGGGTGCCTGGGTGGCTCAGTCGTTAAGCGTCTGCCTTCGGCTCAGGTCATGATCCCAGGGTCCCGGGATCGAGCCCCGCATCAGGCTCTCTGCTCCACAGGAGGCCTGCTTCTCCCTCTCCCACTCTCCCTGCTTGTGTTCCCTCTCTCGCTGTCTCTCTCTCTGTCAAATAAATAAATAAATAAACCTTTAAAAAAAAAAAAAAAAGAGCTCTCTCTCTTTCTCCCTTGTCCCCCCATCCCCTGCCCATCATGGGATGACACAGCCAGAAGCTGGCTGTCTGCAAGCCAGAAAGAGGGCTCTCACTAGAAACCAACCATGCTGGCGCCCTGATCTCGGACTTCTAGACCCCAGAACTGTGAGAGGAAAAAAAAAAGTCCGTTTTTAAAGGCACCCGGTTTATGGTATTCTGTTACGGCAGCCCAAGCAGACCAAGACCATCCCTTCTACAAAGGATGTATAATCCAGACTGGATGCCAATGTAAACCCAGAGACAGTGACTAATGCACAGGTATTTAAGGTGCTAAGCTAAAATTCTTATGATTTTGGAGAAGACTGAACAGTCAGGAAGGCCAATGAGGAGTTGAAACTTGAGTGGAGCTTTAAGTCATGAGAAGAGACAAAAAGGAGGGGGCCTTGCAGGTGGGAGTCTAGCGCAGGCCTAGTGATGAAGAAAAGACAGTGAAAGGCTGCGTCTGAGGTACTGCCTGGGTCTGTCAGCATGGGGAGACGCAGCAGACACACTGAAAGGGAGGGGAGGACCTTCACGCTGTTAAATTTCTGTACAATGAAGAGCTGACACCCTCAGATTGGGGAGAGCAATGGCACCGCCTTCCTGCGTCGCCGTGAGGACTGAATGGAGCGGCTCACGTGGAGCCGTGAACAGTGCCCGGCACACAGCATCGTCCATCAGCAAGTGTCAGCTGTCCGTGGCAGAGCAGGTTCGGGAAGGCCAGCGCCTAGCTGGCTAGGGTGAGTTAGCTTCGACGGCAGCCCTCCGGGTGTCAGCTTCTTGGCAGAAATGCCCAACCAACAGACTGGCCACTGCTCAGGAGGGCTGCAGAGCGCCAGCCATCACATGCTGGCTCAACTCACGGGCCTTCTGCGGGCTCCCCAGCTCCCTGCGGCTGCAGGCTCGCTGGCAGCCGTCTAGAGCCTGGGCGGTGCTAGTCACAGCCCCTGAGGCATCAGGAGTTGCTGTGTGTCCAGCTCTGGGCTGCCCCAGTTGGAGAATCAGTCACTGCTTCCCAGAAAAAAGATATGAGTCCTCCTGCTAGATGTCAGCTAGTGCCCAGCTCTCCATACCCCCAGTGTCTTGTCTGCCGAGAGGCAGCCGACTCCAAGTTGCAGAAGGAGCTCTGGACTGGAGACTGAGGCCCTGCAAGGCCGCTTTCCAGCTGAGTGAGCTCTGGGCCTCGGCCCTTTGAACTCCCTGCCTGTCCCCCATTCAGCAAACTGGATAGTATAACCTCCCTACCGCCGCAAAAAGAGCTGCTAGAGGGTCACACATGAGATAACATGTATGATTGTTTGGGCTAAAATAAGTGGCAAAATGATATTAAATAAAAGAACTGTTTGTCCCAGATTCATGTATTCACTAGCTAGGGATGGAAAAGGAGACAAAACAAAACAAAATCCCTGCCCCACGGCACTTGCATTCTCGGGCCTGTATCTCCCGAGGATGTAAATGGTAGACAGCAAGGCAAAGTACCCTCTCTCCAGCAACTACTCTTGTTAGGAGTTATCTCCATTTTCAGTGTCTGATGTCTGCCTCGCCTGCCTTTCTAAAGTTGCCTTAAACCTGGACTTCACCTGGGTTCCAGATTTCCCTCTGGCTCTTCTGGATGCTTTGTTTGACTCGCTTTACTTGACTCTCTCCATCCTGGCTCCCAGCCTTGCTTGTCTTGCACCAAAGCTGCCAACATCTCAGCACAACAATTCCCATAAAATGCCCAGCTGGCAAATGGAAAACTAGGCACAGGGAACAACTCCAATAAGTTTATTTTGCATCCAGGCCATCAGAGTGATTACCCTGTGAAAGATGAGCACCCCGGCCAAGAACGGAGAGCACTCCTTTTGGCCAGCTGTGCCCTGTCAGCTAGCAGCATCCTTGGCTAGCTGCTTTTCTCAGCACATCTGGCATGATGGCTCTGGACTTTGGAGTTCGGAGCCAAGGAAAGCACCAAGGGGATGGTCGCTGTTGGTTTTCTGACATCGTGATTACAGGCCTCAGAATAGCTCGTCAGTAACAGGGTGACAGGTGGAGGTGGAGGTGGAGAGACCAGTTGGAAACCATGTCAGAGGGTGCGGAGTGAAGGGTTCTACCTACTCAAATCTGCTCAGATGGAAACAATAGCCATTTTTGGAAAGCGTTTCAGTGCATGGTTTTTATAGCAGCAGGTAGAAGGAAAAGCCTTCAGCTCCTAAGACACACTTCCAAGTGAAGCCAATTTGGTTGCCATGGTACCAAGGCTCCTACAAGGGGGAAAAAGATGCATTTTCAAGCACTATTTGAAATATCCAAATAAGCGGCAGTGCAATGGCTGGAAGTGCCCTGAGGCCCCTTCCACTCAAGGGAACAAGCATAGATGGGTGAGCCCTGTCGATGTGCTAGGCATAGGGCGCTCGGTGTGGAATGGGAGCTGGTAAGAAGACGATGCTGTCCACGCTCTAAGCCGTAGGGCCCAACAGGTTTAATAATCAAGTTTGGCACAGAAACACTTCACAAAGAGAGCTAACACATAAGGCAGGATGTGAAAGCTATGAAAGGAAAGGTACAAATATCCATTCATTTATTTACTCCTTTATTCAAAAAATACTTGAGTCCAAGCTTTCTTATGGGTGTAGGGTATCCAGTGATAAGAAAAAGAAACAGGATGCCTTCCTTTACAGACCAGGGCAGAGAAAGACCTGAGCAACAGATGACAGATTAGAGATAAATGATCATGATGATAAGTCGGCAGATAATCAAGAGATGATCAATGGATAGCTGGATGGATGGATGAAAGATAGACAGACAGATAAGGGATCACAAAGTGATGCTTGCCATGAAGGTAACCAGATAGGATTCTATGATAAAGTGCTCCTTGAGCACAGAGGTAGGAAAAGTATTATAGCTGGAAGGAGAAGGGTAGGCTTCATGGAGGAGGTAGCATGTGAGCTCAGCCATGGATGATGAGTAGATTTTAACAAAAAGGGAGAGAATCAAGGGCATTCAAAGATAAGAAAATGAACACCAGCACAGGGGTAGCAAAGTGCCAGTAGGACTTATGGATGGCAGAATGGCTGGGTTCAACTACAACATAAGGAGCAGGCTAGAAGGAAGAAGTGACCAAGGTCTATGCTGGGACAGCAGAGCGCAGCGGTTTGGACTTGGTTCTGCAGCCAGCCTGCCTGGTTTGGCCACATCCTTTGGCAAATGACTTAACTTTCTCATTAATTCAGTTTCCTTCTAGGCAAACTAGGGATTAGAGAGTTATTTTAAGGATTAAATGATTTTACAATTCCAATGTGTAAAGTAGTAGCAGCACAGAGCAATGCCTGCGAAGACTCAACGGAAAGGGGTTTCCAGGAAGGGCCCAGCTAACAGTGCAGGCCCCCCGGCAAAAACCTTGGGGAAACGTCCCTGGTAGGACTAAAAAGCCCCTTTATTTGGAGGTGGATGGAGGAAGGTAAGGCTTTCAGGACCCTGCATTCTTTCAGATTTAAATCTTCTTTTTTTTTTAATTGATTAATTTATTTTTATTATTATGTTATGTTAATCACCATACATTACATCATTAGTTTTTGATGTAGTGTTCCATGATTCGTTGTTTGCGTCTTCTCTTCTCGACCTTGCTGCAAGTTTGGACCGTAAGGCCTGTGTCTCAGATCTCCAGGCACTAGACCCACCACCAGACAGAGGCTTCCTGTGGCTGCTCTCTGTGCGGAAGGAGCTGAGCCACTGCTGTGGGTGGAACGCTGTGCATTCTGTGCGGTGGAACAGGAAACGCACTGCATTTCTCTGGGGGGCGACGTGCCTCACTGGGATGGGGCAGCCATTTTATAATGAACATGATCTCCGAATTGACCACCACTATCAGGGGACCAGGAAGCACATCTACCCATCTCACCACTTCTGTAGTCACAGCTAGATGGCCTCAGAAAGACCCCAGAAGCCAGGCAGGCAGCGGCCGTGGGCTGCACCCACCAGCGTGGGGCCCACTGAGAGCAGAAGCCCGCTCCCTCTGAGCCACAGGGCCTGGGGACGCTAGAAGGAGAGATGCTGGGTTTGGCTAAATGTAAGGAGCAGCACGGGAAAACGAGAGAGAGGAAGAGGTTGCAACAGAGAGACAAGACTCCCATTCTCAAGCTGCAAAACCAGGCTGTGACCCAGAATCAAGACCGATATAGATTTGGATGAGCTGAGCTAATTCAAACGCAGTAGGAGTTTGTTCCTTAAGGCCGAGTCCTCACATCTTTTTTGTGATTTACCTTTGTGAACTGGTAGCGAGGCTGGATCTCCAAAGCGGATGATTAGGCAGCGTGAGCAAAGTTACAGGGGTTTTGCAATTTACTGGCAGAATAATAAAATATAAATATGACTAGAGTTCGGTTTAAGGATTAAATGACTTCATACAACTCACGCGTGTGAAGTAGTATCTGGAACAGAACAATGCATCCTTCCCCTTCCTATCAACACTGGCAACAATACCTGTACACATTTATTATGGAAACTATGCCCTATAAACAAAGTGAAGGAAAGCTTCTGAGGTGGAGGATCATTCATTGCAGAGAAGCCACACAACTTTATAGGAGCCAGTCATCTCTGGAAGCCTTGATTTTCGCATTTGCAAAATGGTGAGGCTGACCTGGGAGATCCCCCAGGTTGCTTTGTGACATATAGAGTCTAGGAACTTAGGGGACTGTGTTGTCCTCAGATCCGCCAACAGCATTACTCAGTGTAATTTCAGGGATACGGAAGCAGTCAGAAATTCATAATATTGTCCTTACATGTAAGAAAAGGGCTTTGTTTTATTTTGATCTAAAATCACAGTGTATGTAGGCATTGTTTAACTTGTTACGAGCAAACCCCTTCACTGATGACCTTAGTACCAAACCAAGAATTAATTGTGCTCCTTAGAGATGGTCCTCATGCAGCCAAAGCCTGGGTAGGATTCTAGGGCCTCGTTCTCTCTTTCTTCTCGCCACAGGGTCATTCTTCGTTCATGTTCTTATGACTGTAAGAGCTGTGTTTGGTGTAGAATGTCCTACTGTTCAGATTGTTTTTAGTAATTCAATAAGACTGCCCCACCATTTAAATTAAATCAACTGAGGCAATATCAGCAAAATGGTGGTATAGGCATTTCTAACGCCTTTCCCATCCCTGAAACATTAATTTGAACAACTATCCATGCACAAAAATACCTTCACAAGATCTAAGGACTCCAGGTGAGGAATTATAGCACTTGGATGAAGCACAGAAATGAGAAAAAACACACTGAGAAAGGCAGAAAACATAAAGTCACATTATACCCAACACCCCTCCCCCAAGCTGGGAAGCCCAGCTCTGAGAGCGACACCCTTTCTATAGAAGAAGAGTGAAGTGGGTGCCTGATTTCACTGCAGACCCCAGCACTGGCCCACCCCACTACCAGGCTGACTCCAGAGACCCGAAGTGGCTCCCAGTATGCCCCTTTGAACCCACACCCCCATACACCCCAGCACTGGCCTGATCTCATGGGCAGCTCCTGCGGCTCCAGGTTCTCGATCAGCTCCTGCAAACCCAGACTGCAAGTGGGCACCGATGAACACAGGCTCCCAGATGGGCCCAGCACCAGACTGACCCCTGCGGCCCAAGGCCCCTGCCAAATTAGCCCCCACAGAGCTAGACTCCAACCGGATCCCATGGACCCACTCTCCCCATCTGCTCTAGCACCAGACTAGCCCTGCAGACCCAACCAACAGGATAACACTCAGTGGGGAAAAGGATAGTCTCTTCAATAAATGGGTGCTGGGAAAACTGGATATCCACATGCAAAAGAATGAAGTTGGGCCCCTATCTTACACCACTAATAATAATTAACTTAAAATGGACTGAAGATTTAAATGTAAGGCCCAAAACTATAAAACTACTAGAGGAAAACATAGGGAAAAGTTTCCTTGATATTGGTCTTTGCAATGATTTTTGGATATGACACCAAAAATGTAAGCAACAAAAGCAAAACTTAACAAGTGGAACTATATCAAACTAAAAAGCTTCTGTACAGCAAAAGAAACAATCAACAAAAAGGAAACCTATGGACTGGAGAAAATATTCATAAAGCATCTATCTGGTAAGGAGTTAATATGCAAAATATACAAGCAATTCAATTCAATAGCAAAATAAAAATAATAATAACAATATGATTAAAAATGGGCAGAGGATCTGAGTAGACACTTTCCCAAAGACAAACACATGACCACAGGAACATAAAAAGATACCAGGTATCATTAATCATCAGGGAAATGCAAATCAAAACCACAGTGAGAAATCACTTCATACCTGTCAGAACGGCTATTACCAAAAAGACAGGAAACAAGTGTTGGCGAGGTTGTGGAGAAAAAGGAACCCTCTTACACTGTTGGTGGGAATGCAAACTGGTGCAGCCATAGGGAAAACAGTATGGAGGTTCCTCAAAAAGTTAAATATAGGGGTGCCTGGATGGCTCAGTCAGTTGAGCATCCAACTCTTGGTTTTGGCTCAGGTCATCATCTCAGGATGGTGAGATTGAGCCCCACATTGGGCCCTGTGCTCAGCAGGGAGTCTGCTTGAGATTCTCAGTCTCTCTCTCTCAATCTTCCCCTCTGTCCCTCCCGCTGTTCACGCCCTCTCTCATATAAATAAATAAATCTTTTTTAAAAAAAGTTAAAGATAGAACTCTATGATCCAGTAATCACACTATGGGGTATTTACCCCCAAATACAAAAACACTAATTCAAAGGGATACATGCATCCCTATGTTTACTGTAGCATTATTTACAATAGCCAAACTATGGAAGCAGCCCAAGTGTCCATTGATAGATGAATAGATAAGAAGTGGTGTATATATATATAATGGAATAGTATTCAGGCATAAAAAAAGAATGAAATTTTGTCATTTGCAATGACATGGATGGAGTTAGAGAGTATAAAGCTAAGCAAAATAAGTCAGAGAAAGACAAATACCATATGATCTCACTCATATGTGGAATTTAAGAAACAAAACAAATGAACAAAGGGGAAAAAAAAAAAAGAGAGAGGCAAACCAAGAAACAGATTCTTAACTAGAGAGAACAAACTGATGGTTACCAGAGGGGAAGTGGGTGGGGGAATGGGGGAAATAGGTGATGGGGATTAAGGAGTGCACTTGTCATGATGAATACCCGGTGATATATGGAATTGTTGAATCACTATATTGTACACCTGAAACTAATATAACACTGTATGTTAACTATACTGAAATTTTTAAAAAGAGACAAGATAACAAATGTTGGCAAGGATGTGGAAAATGGAATGCTTGTGGATTGTTGTTGGGAATATAAATTGACTAAGTCACATGGGAAAACAGTACGGAGGTTCCTCAAAAAAATTAAAACTAGAACTACCATCTGATCCAGCAATCCCACTTTTGAGTATATATCCAAAGAATATGAAATCCTATCTCAAAGAGATATCTGCAACCCCATGTTTACTGCAGCATTATTCACTATAGCCAAGATATGGTAACAATCTAAATGTCAATCAATGGATGAATGGATAAAACAAAATGTGGTGTGTGTGTGTGTGTGTATATTTCATATATATATATGAAATTTACTTATATGTGGAATCTAAAAAAGCCAAACTTATACAAATAGATAGTAGAATAGTGATTACCAGGGGCTAGGAGGTGGGGATGATGGGGAGATATTTGTCAAAGGGTATAAACCTTCAGCTGTAAGATGAGTAAGTTCTGGGGGTCTAATGTACAGCACATCACTACGGTTAACAATACTGTATTATATACTTGAAAGCTGTTAATAGAGTAGATCGAAATGTTATCACCACACACACAAAGAAATGGTAATTATGTGAGGAAATGGAGGCGTTTATTAACCCTATTGTGGTAATCATTTTACAATATACACGTGTATCAAAATCATGTTGTACACCTTAAACTTAAAAAAAAATTTCATCTTTGAGGTCAAAATAAATAAATTTTTAAAAATTAATTAAATCAGCTGTATCTAAAAGGCCTGAAAGTGACAACAGAGTCAGAAGAAGATTATCCCAGGGAAAAAGGCAGGGGCAGGGAGGTACAGTGGAAAAAAGGAAGACAATGGGAAAAGGGAGAATTCAAAGGGGATAAAAACAAGGCTTCTATAGTTCTTTCATGGTTACTTATTTTCTTTATGCATTCTGAACTCTTTTCAGAAATGCAATGTGACAGAATTTAACATCTGGTCATAAATTGCACATTTTCCGACTTGATGATGATCACCACTAGGAGGTATTATAGTCTCTGGCTGCTGAAAATAATTTACTTACAAAAATAACAATCATGTTTGTTACTTATTTTTCACAGTTCTTAAGTCATCTGCAAAGTTGTCAGTAGCATTTAAATGAATGAAAGAATAAAATGTTACACTCCCAGTGCTAGAACGACCTCTCTGGTGTCAGATATACCCACTGTCATCCAGACATCCTTCTAGAGATGGGTGGCTTGTTTCCTCTGATGATAGCCTATTCCATCTTAGCTATTAGAAAAATGCTTCCTTTCTTGGGACTCAAATCCATCTCCTTCATTTTCTACCAACTGGTCCTACTGTTCCCCATTTGGACCAAGTATGGCGCATCTCTCATATCACAAAATTCTCCCACATTTTGAGTTGTTAACACCATCTACTCTGTGTCTCCAGGCTCCCCTAGGTCCGATGGTTTCTTGTAGCTCACAGTGTTCAAGCTGTCCAACATCCAGTCATTTTCCTAGCAGACCCCTCCCCAAGTTTATGTCTATCTCAAAGTAGCCCAAGTTCACATTAGCTCTTCATCAGACACACCACGATGTTGACTCATATTGAGTTTACTGTCAATTTAAAACCCCTAAGTCTTGTTCACATGTACCTACTGCTGTTGGTTCTCTTAAGTCTTTTGGAAACTAAAGGCAAGGCCCACATTATTTCCTATTTAAATTTATCATCTTAGGTGAGGTCCATTACTCCCAACTGTCAAGGTCTTTTTTTTTTTTGGCCGTCCAATATATTAATTACTCCTAAAAGTTTCATGACACCTACAAATTGAAAAGCGCACTTTTTTAAACTTGACCTAGTTCATTGATCAAACTGTTTGCACTCCAGGATCCATGTCCTTTATTTATGGGCATTAGTTACAAGCACAATTCTGGTATCACTCATCTTACACCTCCCAGTCTGCTTGCCAACACTTTGCTACGAGACCTTAGTAAATGCCTCAAGAACTGTAGATTTATATGGAAAATACTATCCAAATATTTAAAAATTAAGGAAAATCAACTTCTCTGAGATGACTTATTTTGAGTAAACATAAACTGGCTCCGACTTATCACTGATTACTTTTTCTAATTTTCACAAACCAACCTTTTCATCATCTATACTAAAGTAAGGCATGGAACAGATATAGAACTCACTACCCTAGAATCTTTACAATCTACTTCCTCCCTTTTTACACCTGGACACTGCATATTTCTTCCCCCAGTCCTTGGCGCTTCTCTTGTCCTTCCATCTCTTAAAGATTCTATAGAAAATCAGTGATTGCACTGCCTGGTTCTTGAGCCCACAGGATGAACTCATCCAGGTTGGAATCCATGAATTCTCAATTCTCTGTTATTAATTAAGGTTCATTCTCCCAGTCTTAAGACAAAGATAAGCACTGTGGGCCCTAGGAGGAGGTCTATTCAGACCATCCCTCCTTGTTATTCTTTCTTTCCCAGCCTAACTAAAATGGCTTTTAGTGTTGCCACTAGTTTTCACCAGGATCAGCTGATCTGAACCCTCAGCCTTCTGGGTACTGTTCTTACACATGGCTGCTACTTTGTCATACTCTCACTGGTTACATGTCCTTCTGTCCATCTTTAGTACATGTTCTCTTTGTCTCTTAGTTCTTGAGGAAGCTCCTGGGGCATTCATAGCTCAGTTGCAAATGATCTCAATAATGAAAGAAAGAAGATCCTTTTTTAAATATTTGTTCTTAAAAAATCTTTTCTTCTGTCAAAAACTAATGATGTATTATATGGTGACTAACATAACATAATAAAATAAAATTAAAAAAAATCTTTTCTTCCATGTTGAGTTAATTTGCAAGTGATTGAATTCCTTTTTTTTTAAATTGAGGTATAACTGACAAACAATATTATATTAGTTTCATGTGTGCAACATTGCAATTCAACATTTGTGTACATTGTGAACTAATCACCACAGTAAGTCTACTTACCATCTGTCACCATAAAAAATTAATACAATATTACTGTTTTCCTCATGCTGTACTTTACATCCCCTGACTTATTTATTTTATAACTGGATGTTTGTACCTCTTGACCCCTCTTCACCCATTTCACCCTCTCCCAACCCCTTGCCCTCTGGCCAGCACTACTCTGTTCTTTGTATCTGTGAATCTGGGTTTTTTGTGTGTGTTTGTTTTGTTTTTTTTTAGATTCCACTTATAAGTAAAATCATGCAGTATCTGTCTTTCTCTAACTGACTTATTTTAGTTAGCATAATATCCTCAAGGTCCATTCATACTTTTGCAAATGGCAAGATTTCACTCTTTTATGGCTAAGTAGTATTCCATTGTGTATGTATACCACATGTTCTTGATCTATTCATGTATCAATGGACACAAGTTGTTTCCATATCTGGGCTACTGTAAATAATGCTTCAATCAACATGGGGGTGTAAATATCTTTTTTTTTTAAAGATTTATTTATTTATTTTGAGAGGGGTGGCGGGCAGAGGGAGAGAGATTCTCCAGCAGACTCCATGCTCAGCACAGAGCCTGATGTGGAGCTCGATCTCACGACCGCGAGCTCATGACCTGAGCCAAAACCAAGAGGGATGCTCAGCTGACTGCACCACCCAGATGCCCCTATATCTTTTCAAATTAAAGTTTTCATTTTCTTCAGAAAGATACACAGAAGTGGAATTCCTGGATCATATGGTAGTTCTAGTTTTAACTTTTTGAGGAACCTCCATACTGTTTTCCATAATGGTTGTACTAATTGACATTCCCACCAGCAGTGCACAAGGGTTCCCTTTTCTTCATATCCTTGCCAACACTTGTTATTTCTTGTCTTTTGATAATAGCCATTCTGATTAGTGTGAGGTGATCTCATTATGATTTTGATTTGCATTTCCTTGATGGTTAGTGATGTTGAACACCTTTTCATGTCCCTATTGGCCATTTGTATATCTTCTTTGGAAAAATGTTTATTCAGATCCTCTGCCCATTTTTCAATCAGGCTGGTCTTTGTTATTGAATTGCATGAGGTTTTTACGTATTTTGCATATTAATCCTTTATTGGATATATGATTTGCAAATATTTTCTCCCATCCAGTAGGTTGCTTTTTCATCTTGTTGATGGGTTTCCTTTATTGTGCAGAAACTTTTTAGTTTCATGTAGTCCCATTTGTTTATCTTTGCTTTTGTTTTCCTTGCCTTTGGAGTCAGATCCAAAAAAACATCACTAAGACAAATGTCAAGAAGTTTACCACCCATGTGTTCTTCTAGGAGTTTTATGTTTTCAGGTCTGACATTCAAATCTTTAGTCCATTTTGAGTTAATTTTTTGTGTATGGTGTAAGATAGTAGTCAAGTTTCATTCTTTTGCATGTGGCTGTCCAGTCTTCCCAACACTATTTATTGAAGAGACTGTCCATTCTCTATTGTATATTCTGTCCTTCTTTGTCATAAATTAATTGGCCATATATGTGTGTTTACTTCTGGGCTCTCTATTCTGTTCCATTGATGTATGTGTCTGTTTTCATGTGAGTACCATACTGTTTTGATTACTACAACTTGTAGTACAGTGTAGTTTTATAGTATAGTATTATAATTTGAAATCATAAAGCAGGATACCTCCAGCATTGTTCTTTTGAGGTATTTTTTGAGACCTTCCTAACATCACTGAGCCCTTTTTCCTGCTAGAATTGGATGCCATGGAATAGTATCTACTGCTTTTTCTGACCTTTCTGTAGCCTGCCTTGCTCAAGTCTAGGGTTCCTCTGTGTAGGCTTCTTTAATTTTGTTCTGATGAACTCTAAGAATAGAATCACTTTCTTCTAGAATGCATTCTTGTCCTGCTCATCAATCTGGGTCTTCCTTATTGGAGAGAAATCTGTCCACCTCATCACTTCTTCTATATGTTAGAGATGACTTTGACAGCAAAGCACATCAATGCATTGTCTGGCATCTGTTTTTCAGATGAATGAGTCTGTCTATATAGGCCCAAATATTTGAAGTCTCCCAGTGCTACTCTGTCTTGCATTTCTCCCAGTCTATGCCCATGGTTTCACCAGGCGCTAACAAAAATTATGATCTGGTTAAAATGAGGATTTAGAGGATTTAGGTACAGATGGGAAATACAGGGACCCTGCAAAGATGTGCTCATGAGTTATGCCCAGGAGGCAGTAATTTTGCTTAATCACTTGTTTTCAGGTAGTCATAGATCCCCTTTGCTCTATATGAAATACAGAGAAAAAGGAGAGGGAACAGGTTTATGCTGAGAAGAATCAGTTAACCACTGAGAGGTATGGTTTAGTCCAGTACTGTACTGTCCAACCAAAATATAACAGGAGCCACACACGTAAATTTTCTAGTAGCCACAATAAAAAAGGTAGAAAGAGACAGGTGAAATTAATTTCAATAACATTTTATTTAACCCAATATATCCAAAATACTATCATTTCAGCATGTAATTGATATAAGAAGTTGCTGTGAGATATTATACATTTTTATACTAATTCTTTGAAATCTGGTGTACAGTTCCCACACACTTCAATTCAGATGCTACATTTTCATCAGAAATATGTGACTTGTATTTAGATTTCATAAAATTTACAGTTGAAAAAGAAGATTCTTAGATCCAAGCTGTTCCAGACATACTTCAGAATTTTTCCAATGGCTGGATCCAGTATTAGGTTTCAAATTTAAATTAGTTAAAACTAAATAAATTTAAAATTTCATCCCTCAATTGCACCAGCGGCATTTCAAGTGCTCAATAGTTACATGTGGCTGGTGGCTCCCAAACTAGACAGCACAGTGTAGAGATGTTAGGTTTGATAACCCCCTTTTTTTTAGCAAGAGCTCCTTAGACTCAACACGTAATAGTAATCTTTAAGCCAACATCTCATGATTTAGAAAATGCAAATTGACAAAAAGTGAGGTATTCAGCAATTCTTTTAAACAATTTCGTTTTACTCATCACAGTAATGCCTGCATATATTTGAAAAACAAAAACAAAAACAAGTATCTCAAGAGAGCGTATTTGTTTTTATAAAAGAAGCACACACTCCTTAGTACACATGTGGATCTAAAAACCCACTGTAGTAACTCTTGCCACACCCCAGGAGCCCTCATGCCACAAGCTAGAATCTACTGGCTAAAGGCTCCCCTGTACCCCAAAACTGGGCATTAGAAATCTGTACTGGTTCAAATGCAAGAGAAAGCTCTCGAGCTGTTATCAACCTTTAGCGTGCTCACAACAATTAATTACCAAGTGTTGGCAAGCCAACAACCTAACACAGAACCAAGACATTTTCATTGGAATGAGGATGGGGAAAAAGAGAGAAATCTGGGATCAGGGGCCACACGGGCTAAGCAAGCCTGTCTGCAACAGATGAAGTGGTGAACTAGCAAAACAGTAACCCCATAAGCTGCCCACTTTCTCTCTGCTGCCTCAGGCGGACTGATAAACCCTGCACCCTTGCAATGCTCGTTATATTTTTATTTATCCATTCAACCAACGTGCATGGAGATGCCACCACATGTGGATCACTGTGTTAGGGAAGGGGCAGGTAGGACAGGGTGAGGACACAAAGAGGTACACAATTCACGCCTTGTCCTGAAGCCACTGCCTTTATTCTCTGGCTCTAATCACAAGGTAGAAAGTGGAGGCAGCATAAGGGAAGTGTAGTAAATGATACAGGAAACACACTGATATTTCCCAGGAAGAAAATATTAATATTGACCAGAAAGGCTGGGGAAATGTGGGGGGTGGGGATGATTTTAGTGTCTGGTCCTGGACACTGAATGATGGTCATGGTGAGTGATGATGTTTCAGGAAGGGCACAAAGTCCAGTGTAAGAAGACACGTGGAAAAGCATGGGAGGGAACACTGAGATTCACCAGGAAGGCTGAGGTCAGCTAGGAGTTAGGCTCCACGAAGAAGAACACTGGGGCCATAACATCATTTGAACACAGGATTTAGACATATGTATGCATTTATGCAAATGTGCAGGTTTATACTGATGAAATGATGCTGATGATGACGACAATGATGACAAACATTTATTGAGTAATTATGTGTGCCAGGCCCTGTTCGCGATGCTTTACAAGCATTATCTCATTTAATCCCTCTAACTATGATGGAGAGGAGAAGGGAAACACCAAGCTGCTCATTTTGGAATACGGTGAGACAAAAGAGAACAGGCGACAACAATACCAAACGATAAATCCAATAACACAAGCCAAAGAGAGTTCTTATAAATTTGTAAGAGTTCTAGAGCATTCGGTACAAAAAATAAAAGGCGACACACGGAAAGAGGCAGGAGGAATCGGTTATAAATACAACATGCACCTGTCGGGTTCACCTCCCCTGGAGCACCATGAAGATGGTCCAAAGAAGGTCAGGCATGGCTGTGAAGATAAAGCCAGCAGCCGGGGGCTCCAGCCCTGGAACCAACGAGCCTCAGCTGCCCTCCTGTCAGTCTGTCACCTTCATGGCCCCCACTGAACCCTGCTCACAAGGAAGATGCCGGGTTAAGACCACTCCTACTCAGGATTCACATCCTCTGGGAAAGGCTAGAATGCAGATTCCTGGGCCCCATCCCAGACGGATCAGATCCAAATCACTGGGGGTAGGTTTTTTAGAAATTCGTGTTTTTAATATACCACAAAGTTACTCCTCACCTACTAGGAACTGGGTACCACTGGCTCATATATTGGCTAGGCCACTCCTACCCCAGAAGCGAAAAACACAAAACAAAGGGGCTACTCAAGGCTGGAGAGCTGTTAACTACACAGTGAAGCAAGTCCTTTGCGCTGCGTAGTGAACCCGTATTTCACATTCACACTGCTGCCTGAGGCCTGGGCCCCTGCATCCTTGTAGTTTCTTTTACCTTTCTCCATTCTGGCTCCACTCTTCAGAAGGTATAATGCCCAACATGCGTACTATTCATTCTTCCTCACCCTCGTCTCTCAAGTCTGGCCTATTGATACCACCAAGTAATTCCCACACTACTAGAATGGAGAGAGCCATGCGTGGGCAGGTAGTTTTATTCCTGTCATGTTTCTGCAAAAACTGCATTAGTGTGTATTTGCTCATCCCCCTTCCAATTAGGCTGTAGCTTGCTGAGGGATCCTATCCCCTGTACAACTTGTATGTTACATGTTTAGCAAGCACTTGGTGGAGAGCCCCAGGTGAGGAAGAAAAAGGCTTCTTTACCAAATAGGAGAACTCAGATCTAGTGTCTATTTCTCACCACATACATGGAAGGCACAGTAACAAAGCTACACCAGGTCAGCTGACAACCTGCAACCAAGTCCACGAGCAATGTGGACCCCATGTGTGTGCAGGCTAAGAGGCCTCCAGCAAGCAGGGAACATGCCATATCCTCCAATTAGAACACGTGCTCTACAGCTTTTCCCTCAATACAGCCACTACTGCTCTATGCTCAGAGGGAAAGCTGGGGAAAGAAGCAGGAGGGGGACTAGAGGGAGAAGGGAATCAAGGAGGAAAGTGGGTGTCCAACCCTGGCTCACCCCCAGTCTACTGTTCTGTCCCCAAGAGGAGAGAGTTGGCCACTCTGGGGCATGTATGAGACTCCTTAGCTGCGCTGGGCTCAAGGAAAGGCTCAAAACTCAGGCACTTTGGAGTTGAACACCCCAGGGGCAAATCCCAGCTCCACCACCTACTGACTGTGTATTCTCGGGAAGGTCATGTGTCTTCTCAAAGGTTCCAATTCCCATTTGTGAAATTCATTCAAATATATGTGAAGCCACTCCTAGATATTTACAAGAGAGAAATGAAAATATATATCCTCAAGAAGACTTGTACATCAATGTTCCTAACAGCTTTATTCATCAGAGCCAATGACTCTAAATGGCCCGTACATCCATCATCAGGGGAGTTTGATAAATCATGGTACCTCCATATAATGCAATACTATTCAGTAATAAAAAGGAATAAACTACTGGTACATACAATAACATAGGTGAATCTATGTTTTACATTTATATCATTTATTTATACATCTGTCAAAATTCATCAAACTGTCCATTTACATGGGTATGTTTTATTGTATTTAAATAACATCTCAGTGAAGTTCATTTACATCTAGCACTGCCATGTGCCGAGTGCTGTTCTAGGGGCTGAAATACAATAAAGAACAAAACAAAGTCCCTACCCTCACCGAGCTTACTTTCTAAAGAGAGAAGACAATCAATGCATAAAAATAAAATCACTTCATTGTGATGAACACCATAAGCAAAATAAAGCAGGGTAAAGGGATAGAGACAGAGATGCTATTTTAGATACAGGATTAGAGAAGGTCTCTCTGAAGAGACATTTGAGCAGAGACTTCAGTGAAGTGAGATAAAGAGAGAGAGAGGAGAGGGAGAAGGAGAAGGAAAAGGAGGAGGGGGCGGGGGAGGACATCTGGGGAAGAGCATCCCAAGTACCTGAACAGGAAGTGCAAAGGCCCTGAGGCAGAGCCGTGTTGGGATGGTTGAGAGCTATGTCTGGGGAGGTTCTATGGCTGAAGCCAAGTGAGCAAGGTTGAGAGGGGAAGGCTGAAGATTGGATCCTGCAGGGGCTTGGAAGACTGCCAGGAATTCAGGATAAAGTATGTTGGAGAGTGAGTGGAGGCTTTTGTTTTTTGTTGTTATTTTGTCTTCTTTTAGTGAGAAGGAAAATGATTTGATACAATCTGATTTATGCTTTAAAAGCATCAAGCTGGGGCACCTGGGTGTCGCAGTCAGTTAGGCATCCAACTCTTAGTTTTGGCTCAGGTCATGATCTCATGGTCTTGGGATCGAGCTCTGCGTCCGGCTCCATGCTCAGTGGGGAGTCTGCCTGGGTTTCTCTCTCTCCCTCTGCCTCTGCCTCTCCACACCCGCCCGTACTCTCTCTCTCTCTCACTGAAATACATAAATAAATCTTTTAAAAAATAAAATAAATAAGTAATAAACAATGCATCATGGAACACTACATCAAAAACTAATGAAATACTGTATGGTGACTAACATAACATAATAATAAATAAATAAATAAACAAATAAAATAAAAGCATCAAGCTGGTTGCTCTGTGTAGAAGAGACAGGAGTGGGTAAAGACACAAGCAGAAGTTAGGAGGCACTGTAGCATCCAAGCGAGAGGGGACAGGGACCTGGACGGGGATGTGGCCGTGGAGGCAGAAGAAGGTGGTCAGAGTAAATCTGGGGAGTAAAGATTATCTACTTCATAGGCTGACTCTGAAAAAAACCTGAAAAGTACCCTGTAGGCTCTAAATACCTGAAAAATACTTTGAATACTCTAAGCACCTGAAATAGTGCTTAGAATAAATAGTACTTAGAATATTCTAAGGTGCTTAGAGTATGCTAAGCCCCTGAGAAGTGCTTAGAACAGCACCCGGTCCATAACGAAGTAGCCCCATGAGCTAGGACTATCACTCCCGTGTGGTAAAATAACAGTCCTCCTCCCCCGGGAGAAGGAAGCGCTCCATTCTTTTTGGCCAAAGGGTTGTGAGTGGGTCTCATCTCCACAAGTTTAATGACTGCTACAGGGCTGGGGGCTGTGACAGAAGCAAAATTTACCAAAGTGTTAAAACTCAGTTAAAACAATTCCTTTTTCCCCACAATGCCATTGCCCTTGCTTCAACAGTCATGACAAGGGGACTAAGTAAAAATTCTCGTGAATATTACTCTGGGGCAGGAACGAAGGACTTCAGGTCCATCTGGGTCCTGGGCTGAATCAAGCCAAGTCACCATGTTCCTGCAGCCCTTTTTCACACTAGCACAACAAAGAGTTTTATTTGCGGAGACAGGACTGAATTTGACTCATTTCAACCTTGTCTAAAGCCCTCTCTTTATGGGTCAGCTAGAGATACTGTCAAATTTTAAGTGAGCCAAACAGAGGCAGAGAGAATTTGCCAGAGGGGAAACCCTGGGCACGTTTCCCTTCTGCTGCTAGAGATGGAGATCACAGGTAGGGAGCAGTGCCCCAACCACTGGAGTGGCCAGCACAAGGGCCATACCTGCGCCCCCGCCCCCGCCCCCAGCACTTTCTGGGGACCTGGTAGCTCAATCCTTTGTGGTTAATCTGGACAAGTCCATGAAGTCGACATTATTATCTGCATTGTAGCAAGGAAGAAAGCAGAGCTCAGAGCAGATTTCTAAGTTGCCAGTGGTGACTCAGCCAGGATCCGGACCAAATCTGACTCCAGTCTCTTTCCATTACTTTAATCTGCCCGCATAAAAGGAAGTAATCAGAGGCAAAGGGTCCCCTGATGCTGTTGCTGAGGTAAACGGCAGTAACATAGTCTTTTGCCTCAGGCAGCTTCAAATATGGCTTCCTGGCTGCGCTGGCATAAAAAGAGCTTGGGCACAGCCCTCTTTCTAGCAAAGTGTCCCATCTGGTCTGACTCAAGTTTGCCATTCATGTGAAGTACTTCCCATCTAAAAGACCCGAAACATGATTTGGTTCAGTGGTGGGAGTGGAGGTGTAGCGAACACTGCATGTATGTTTTAAAACGGTAATTAAAAGTGAGTGAAAGGAGGTTATTTATTAAAATATTCATAAATCCATTCTACATTTTCTGGCATATTTAGAAGATTACTGCTCATTTTATTTTTTTTAAAGGTTTTATTTATTTATTTGACAGGGAGAGACACAGCGAGAGAGGGAACACAAGCAGGGGGAGTGGGAGAGGGAGAAGCAGGCTTCCCGCCGAGCAGGGAGCCCGATGCGGGACTCGATCCCAGGACCTGGGATCATGACCTGAGCTGAAGGCACACCACCCAGGTGCCCCAAGATTACTGCTCATTTTAAAGAGACATTATAAAATAACATAAAAGACAAAAATACAGCAAGTTCAGAAATCTGGATGGGTTAGGCAGAACTAGATTCTTCCCACCCCCCACTTCCTCTCAAAACAAACAAACAAACAAACAAACAAACAAACAAGGGCGTCTGGGTGGCTCAGCCAGTTAAGCATCTGCCTTTGGCTCAGGTCATGATCTTAGGGTCCTGGGATCAAGCCCCACATCCGGGCTCTCTGCTCAGCGGGGAGCCTGCTTCTCCCTCTCTCTCTGCCCCTCCGTCTCTCTGTCAAATAAATAAATAAAATCTTTAAAAAAACAAACAGAAACAAAAACAGATTAGGTTCACAGATTATTGATATTTTTATCACTTATTCAGCTCAAGTCCAGTGGCCGATTGCATATTTAAATTTCAGAAATCACCAGATTTTAACAAAAACATTCTCAGATCTGCTAATAGTAAGCTCCCGCAGAAGATCCTAGTGCTTCTTATATAATGAATACAACAAAAGACTTCTTACATAAACTTGTAACAATAGCTTTCATAAATTATTTCTGCTGAACTGTGACTTATAACAATCCATCATTCTAATTATTGTTTTGGAGTTAACAGCTTTGGTTGTTTGACAACCTAAGCATAATGCTTACCAAAGTTAATGACTCCATAAGCCCATAAATTTAATATTATATATTTGGTTAGGCAGGCACACCTCATTTTCTGTGCTTCACTTTATTGCGCTTTGCAGATATTGTGGGGTTTTGTTTTGCTTTGTTTTTACAAATTGAAGGTATGTGTCAACTCTGTGTCAACAAAGTCTATCAATACCACTTTCCCAACAGCATTTGCTCACTTTGTGTCTCTGTCACATTTTGGGAACTCTCACAATATTTCAAACTTTGTCATTATTATTATATTTATTTTTTTTTAAAGATTTTATTTATTTATTTGAGAGAGAGAGAATGAGAAACAGAGAGCATGAGAGGGAGGAAGGCCAGAGGGAGAAGCAGACTCCCTGCCGAGCAGGGAGCCCGATGCGGGACTCGATCCCGGGACTCCAGGATCATGACCTGAGCCGAAGGCAGTCGCTTAACCAACTGAGCCACCCAGGCGCCCCTATTATTATATTTATTAACATGATCTGTGATCAATGATCTTTGATGTTACCACTGTAATTGCTTTGGATACCACAAACCATGCCCATATAAGACTGCAGACTTAATGTGTGTGTTTTAACTGCTCCACTGATTGGCCTTTTCTCTACCTCTCTCCCGCTCTTTGGGCCTCTCTATTCTCTGAAACACAACAATATTGAAATTAGGACAATTAATAACTCTACAATGACCTCTAAGTGTTCAAGTGAAAAGAAAGTCACATGTCTCTCACTTTAAATCAAAAACTCGAAATGATTAAGCTGAGTGAGGAAGGCATGTCAAAAGCCAAGATAGGCCAAGAGCTAGGCCTCTTGTGCCAAACAGTTAGCCAAGCTGTGAATGCAAAGGAAATGTTCTTCAAGGAAATTCAAAGTGCTCCTCCAGTGAACTCACAAATGATAAGAAAGCAAAACACTGCTGATACAAGGAGAGTTTTAGTGGTCTGGATAGAAGAGCAAGCCATTCCCTTCAGCCAAAACCTAATCCCCTAACTCTCTTCCATTCTGTGAAGGCTAAGAGAGGTGAGAACCTGCAGAAGAAAAGTTGGAAGCTAGCAGAGGTTGGTGCATGAGGTTTAAAGAAAGAAACCATCTCCATAACACAAAAGTGCAAGGTGAAGCAGCAGGTGCTGATGTAGAAGCTACAGCAAGTTATCCAGAAGAGCTAGCTAAGATTATGAGGATGGCTACACTAACCAACAAAAAACAGTCTTCTATTGGAAGAAGATGCCATCTAGGACTCTCCTAGCTAGACAGTCCTGACTTCAAAGCTTCAAAGGACACGTAGATTTTCTTATTAGGGGCTAACACAGCTGGTGACTTGAAGTTGAAGCCATTGTTCATTTACCATTCTGAAAAACCTCAGGACTCTTAAAAATTATGCTAATTCTACTCTGCCTGTGCTCTATAAATGGAAAAACAAAGCCTGAATGACAACACATCTGTTTACAGCATGGTTTACTGAGTATTTTAAACCCAGAGTTGAGATCTACTGCTCAGAAACAAAAATTCCTTTCAAAATGTTACTGCTCGTTGACAATGCCCCTGTTCCCTCAAGAGCTCTGAGGGAGATGGACAATGAGAGGAATGTTGTTTTCATGCCCGCTGACACAACATCCACTCTGCAGCCTGGGATCAAGATGTAATTTCAACTTTCAAGGCTTGTTATTTAACCAATACATTTCATAAGGCTATAGCTACCATAGATAGTGATTCCTCTGTTGGATCTGGGCAGAGGGAGTTGAAAACCTTCTCAAAAGGATTCTCCATTCTAGATCCCATTAGGAATATATGTGATTCATGAGAAGAGATCAAAATACCAACATTAACAGCAGTTTAGAAGAAGTTGATTCCAACCCCCATGGGTGACTTTGAGGGTTTCAAGACTTCAGTGGAGGGGCGCCTGGGTGGCTCAGTCGTTAAGCGTCTGCCTTCGGCTCAGGTCATGATCCCAGGGTCCTGGGATCGAGTCCCACATCGGGCTCCCTGCTGGGCGGGGAGCCTGCTTCTCCCTCTCCCACTCCCCCTGCTTGTGTTCCCTCTCTCACTGTCTCTCTCTCTGTCAAATAAATAAATAAAATCTTTAAAAAAAAAAAAAAAAGACCAGTGGAGGAAGTAACTGGAGATGGGGTGGAAATAGCAGGAGACCTAGAATTAGAAGAGGAGCCCGAAGATGGGAGTGAATTGCTGTAATCTCATGATAAAACAAATAGATAAGGAGTTGCTTCTCATGGATGAGCAAAGAAGGTGATTTCTTGAAATGGAATCTACCCTTGATGAAGATGCTGTGAAAATCACTGAAATGATGATAAAAGATTTAGAATATTCTATAAACTTAGATGATAAAGCAGCAGCAGGGTTTGGGAGGCTTGAATCCAATTTTGAAAGAAGTTCTACTATGGGTAAAATGCTATCAAACAACACTGCATGCTACAGAGAAATCCTTCATGAAAGGAAGAGTCAGTGTGGCAAATTGCACTGTCTTATTTTAAGAAATTGTCACAGCTACCCCAATGTTCAGCAACCACCTCCCTGGTCCATCAGCAGCCATTAGCATCGAAGCAAGACCTGCCACCAGCAAAAAGATTACGACTTGCTGAAAGTTCAGAGGATGGTTAGCATTGTTAGGAATAAAGTATTTTTAATTAAGTTACATACATTGTTATTTTAGACATAATGCTATTGGGCACTTAATAGACTACAGTATAGTGTAAATATAACTTTTATATGCACTGGAAAACCAAAAAAAAATTATTTGACTCATTTTATTGCAATATTCACCTTATGACAATATTTGCTTTACAGTGGTGGGCTGGAACAGAACCCATATATATCTCTAAGGTATGCCTGTATTCTTTCAAGTGAGGGAAATGAACTGATCTCTTCTTTTCCCCACACAAGGCTAGGCAGTAAATTCACCTGATATTTGCTTCTACTTCTCACCACTACCTATAAATAGTTCGGCTATGGCAATTCCAGCTCCTTGTGTCTTTTCTAGGTCCTTTGTCTTCAGCTCTGCTGAGTATCAGAATGCTGAGAAGCAGGCCCTAACATCCCACCAGTCTAGACAACTGGTCCTTACTAATGGGAAAAAGAAGCAGATAGAATATTCCCATTTGGTCTCATTTGTCTAAATATTTAGCTTCCATGGGTTTCAACTCCATTACTAACTCATTGTACAAATTTATTGCTAATAACACCTACCATGTACTGGATACTAACTGTGCCAGCCACTGTCAGAACAAACCATCTACCTATAGGTGAGGGGGAAGAGGGTAGAAAACTTGAGTAGCTATAGTATTAGGCTGCTTCTCAGGGCGCCTGGGTGGCTCAGTCAGTTGGGCCATCTGTCTTCAGCTCAGGTCATGATCCCAGGATCTTGGGATCAAGTCCCGAATCGGGCTCCCCGCTCAGCGGGGAGCCTGCTTCTCCCTCTGCCTGCTGCTCTGCCTACTTGTGCTCTCTCACTCTCTCTGTCAAATAAATAAATAAAATCTTCGAAACAAAATATTAAGCTACTTCTCAGTAGTCACTGGGCCAACTTCTTGCATGGTTATTCTGTGCCACAAACTATGGTGAGGAGATTTGTGTTTATTTTTTAAAACTCATTTAATCCTCAGAATAAAAATATGATGTGTAAATGATCATTTCCATTTTACTGAGGAAGAAACCAAGATTCAGAATAAGCCACTTAACCTTTCTTGATACATAATTTTACTTATTTTGATATGTTCTTTTTTAAAAAAATTCTTAGAGAGAAAGACGGGGAGGGGCAGGGTGTGCAGAGGGAGAGAGAGAAAGAGAATCTCAAGCAGACTCCCCGCCAAGCGCTGAGTCTGATGCGGGGCTCAATCCCACAACCCTGAGATCATGACCCTGAACCGAAATCAAGAGTCGGGCGCTGAACTGACTGAACCACCCAGGTGCCCCAATCTTGAGGTGTTCTTAACTATCATTTGTTTCTTGCATCTGTGCCACTGCATTTGTCCGTAGGGAAAGGTCCACAGATTCCAATTTGGACTTATAAGCTTATCTCCCAAGTGGCAGCCAGTAACCAGGGTGTCAACTCTACAGGGATCCACCTCCTACTTTTGTTTTTCTCCCTTGTTTATAGCAGTAACAATAACAACTGAAATTCTGATAGCACATGAAGAAGCATGTCCGAATACTTCATGGCTATCCTTGTGACAACACTGTGAAGGAGGAAGGGTAGTCATTCTGCTTTAAGAGATAAAGGATCTTCGGTTTAGCTGAGGTTATATAGATTGCCAGAGGTCAAGCATCTCGTAGAAGGCAGAAATGAGAATCTAACACAGGCCTTCTCCCTTCAAATTCCAGGCTCTTTCTGATAAACTGTGCTGTTTCACTTAGCTTCATCGAAGCTCATTAAATGCATGACTCAGAAATCTATATTCGTAGTCCTTATCTATCTCCCAGATTCAAATACAACCCAGCTCTCCATCTGCTGGGCATCTCCATCTGAATGTCCTAGCTGAAGGTCTTCTTCTTTTGTTTTCTTCATGGTATCTACAATGGGGTCCTGCATGAAGTAGACACAGAGTAATAACTTCTGAATAAATGAAAGATTTTAAAGAAAAAAGGAGAGAAAATGCAATAACGGAGCGAAGCGATGTAGCAGGAACCCGGCCAGTGCAGGTACGGGGAGACAGCAAGCTCTCCTCCTCTGCATCCAGATGAGTATCGCTGGTGCTGGCGTCAGTGCTGGCCAGATCAGGAGAGCAGGGCGGTGGGAGGCGGCCATTTCCTCCCGGCAGCTCAGGTGATAAAGGGCCAGTTGCAGGGGGAGCAGCACCAGCCCGAGAGGCCTAGACACTCTGGACGCTCCGTAACTGGATTAAAGGTGAGTTCTTAAGATTCCATGAGAACATATGCCAGAAGAGAAGCCTGAACATAAACATCATTGCTTTCATTGTCCTGTGGTACCCACAGTAGTAGCAACGCTTATCAGCAATGTGAGCCTGCTCACCTTAAAGTTCTGAACAAACACCTTAAAGTTTCTGAATCTCAGTTTCCTCATCTATTCAGTGGGCATAATAATATATTCCTCATAGAACTGGTAGGAAGCTGCTAAGCGAGGTCCTGTAGGATGCTAAATAAATATCAGCTATTATTATAAGCATGAGCTTTATTCTTCTTGCCATGAAACGGTTGCAACTTAGAAGCCTTCATAATTAAATATTGACAACACAATCTTCCCTAATGCCATGCTTCATTTGGAAGATATAATGATGACAAGCCTGCCCAAAAGCAGCTAATGACATGATCTTGGCTGTCAGGGTATATGGGGAATGCTGCTGAGAGGTGGTTCTGCACAGACTGGCCAAGGAAGTCCAATGACTTGACTTGTGAGTTGCTAAGGAACTTGGGGATCACGGGAAAGGGTATGCTTCCAGATAAGCCTTCATAAACAATTCCCCAAAAGAAAGATCTCTTTATTTTATAGAAAGTATGTGTGAGAGTTAGAGGGAAACTATTCCCTACCCCCACTCCTATATCACAATTTCCCCGCCATGCATAGAAAGCTGATTGCATCAATTCCAGAGCAGTTTGCAAAGTAGATGAAAGGCCTGGCATTCTTGAATAATAAGAAGTCAAGAGCTGCATTATGAAGTGATACTTGACACTTAGCCGGTTTTTCATTTTTTGTAAAGATGCTCTCATTTACAGGATTAGAAAAGACTCTTGATATTTCCCCATGGGTAGGTTCAGGGCTTTATATGTGACATTAGTCAAAATGTTTGTACTTAATGTGTACAGCTTGCAGAAAGAAAAGCAAATAGGAGGCAATGCTGTATCAGAAGTGGGGAGGGCAGACCTGATTCCAAAGAGAATTAGAACTGAGTGGATAGGAATGCTAACAAATGGGCATCCTTTGCACGTGCTTGCTTGGCAGGTGCTGCAGAGGCTGAATTTACCAGCTGCAAGGTCAAATGCATCTCTAAGGCATTCTCCTTGATGACACCTGTAGCTGAGAAAACCGGATGTTAAATATTTATCTTAGGTAATGACAATAAACACTCATTAAATTTTACATTAACTGACTCCTTTTGTTATAGAAATCAAACCATTTGCCAGAGTCATCAAAGTGACTCCACAAGGTCATATCAACCATTCTCTTGACTCCGGGCAGCCTTCAGATGAATGGATATCCAATCTGCTCCTCAAGGACCTTTCAAAGGGGGGAGTTACAGTTTTCCATTTCCCAAGGCTATAGTTAGAAAATTATTTATTTTATAGACGCTAAATCTCCCCTACTGGGAAAGAAATCTTCTCCACATAGACATTATAAGAATGGGATGTGTTATTCTTATAGAGGATGACTTCTTCCGAGGTGCCTGCTCTAATCCTGCCAGAAAAAAACACCCAAGATTGCCCTTAGGCCTTCCATTAATTGGGGGATTGCTCTATGGGAGTTTTGCACAGAATCACAGCAACATAGAACTCTAGAGCTGAGAAGAACCTTCATGATATGCAGATCCAATCCCTGATTTTAAAGAGTGGGTAATCCCCTCAGCCTGACCCATCCTAAAACAGGGACAGTCTTAGGCAAACCAGTGTCGTTCATTGTCTTATCCCCCAATCAGGTTCAATCCATCAGCATGTCTACTTAGTTCTACCTCCCAAATATGTTTCAAATCTGGTGCCTTCTCTCCAATTCCACTGCCACCACTGGTTCAAGCTGTTTTCTAGCTTTGCCTATCAGTAACTCCCTAATAACGTTTCCCTATTTCCACTCTTGTCCCCCTAATATCTCTTCTGTACACACCATCAAGAATAACCTCTTCAATAAAGGGATCAAATCACATCAATATCATCCTTAAGATCTTTCAGTTGCTTCCCTTGGCAAATGGAATATCATAGATATATTTTGCCAAGGCAAAAATCAGACTTGGCTCTACATTGCTATTTCCCCACAGCCAAGTTAGGCTGTTCTCACTGAAATCCAAACTAAATAAAAAATACATCCATATACCTTAGGGGAGTAATGAAGATGAACCAACAATGGATTTGCTGCTCTAAATCTTTCTACTTGATATAACAAATGTCAGAAGAGGACCTTGTATGGTAGGTTCTCCATTTTGGGGAAGCACTTTCAAAAGAAGAATTCATGTTAGGTCTAGGGAAGATTTCAAAGCTTATAGTAAATATAATATACTAAGAGAATAGCAAACAGGCCCACAAATTCCTGATATGTCAAGTGAGACATCTGGAATTGCTTATATGCATTTTCTAGAAATGGTCCACTTACAGCTTTCATGGGGACTCTCTAAATCACCACCATGAGTGAACAGAAGTGGGAATAGGCTTCTGCTTCAAAAGCTAATTGTAGCAGCCAACTTTGAACTCAGTGAGAGTAATCAAATACTTTGACACTAAAGCTTTTGCTTGTGACTAATATCCCATGTGCTATTAGCTTAAAAAATATTAGATCTAAAATAACTGAGGCACAGAGAAACACAGTACCTCTACGTTTTTAAAGCCACACACACACACTGGTAAGAAGCAGAGCCAGAGCTAAGCCCCAAAGCTCCAAGGTTTTTATGCACCTACCTCCCCACTGCTTTAGTCTAGTTAAGTCAACAAGGGGAGGATCCAAAGTGTGGTGCCCAACAGTGAGAATCTAGACCAACAGCCGTCAAAGTAGGAAGGGGAAGAAGAAAGCACCAGCTATATTGAAACAACTGATCTTGTCTACCACCAGAAGGCTTCAACCCTAAAGCTACTCAATGAGAGTAAAGAAAATGGTGATAAAATAAACAACACATGAAAGACACTGTTTGGATGAAAAAACAAGCTACAGGATGGGAGAGAATATTTGCAAAACACGTATCTGGTAAAAAGACTTGTATCCAAAATATAAAAAGAACTCTTAAAACTCAACAATAAAAAACCAACGCTATTAAAAATGGATGAAAGATCTGAATAGTCATCTAAAGAAGGCATACAGGTGGCAAAAAGCACATGAAAAGATGCTCAACATCATTTGTCACTAAAAATTGCAAATTGAAACAATAATAAGATATCACCACACACCTATTAGGATGGCTAAGGCCAGAATACGAACACACCAAATGCTGGCAAGAATGCCAAGCCACAGGAACTCTCCGTCATTGCTGCTGGGAATGCAAAATGGTACAGCCACTTTGGAAGAAGGTTTGGCAGCTTCTTACAAAGTAAACATAGTCTTACTATACGATCCACCATTCACACTCTTAGGTATTTACCCAACTGAGTTGAAACTTTATGTCTCCACAAAACCTGCACATGAATATTACTTAGAGCAACATTAGTCATCATTGCCCAAACTGGAAGCATCCAAGATGTCCTTCAGTAGGGGAATGGATAAATGAACTGTGACACATCCATCCAATGGAATATTATTCAGTGAAAAAAGAAACAAGCTATCAAGGCACAAAAAGATCTGGAAGAATCTTAAGTGCATACTGTTACTCGAGAGAAGCCAGTATGAAAACGCTATATACTGTGGGCTTCTAACTATATAACCTTCTGGAAAAGGCAAAACTATAGACACAGTGAGAAGATCAGTGATTGCCAGGGGTTCAGAGGGAGGAGGGGAGGGATGAAGCACAGGGCATGTTGAGGGTGATGAACCTATTCTGTATGATACAGTAATGGTGCCTATATGACACCATGCCTCTGTCAAAACCTGCTGAAATTCACAACACCAAAAGAGAACCTTAGTGCAGACACATTAAAAAAAATCATTTGGGAGATCAGAAAAGATCAGGAAAGACCGACGACAATGACAAGAGAATCTAATTGTACTACAAATGTATGAAACATCCTCACTGAAAAGGAGTGAGAAAAAGATGCTAAACTACATAATTTGGAAATGAATGAAGTCTGTCAGACTAAAAGTAAAATGAATTGCAAATAGCACTGCACTCTGGTTGATTAAGTGGTTTCCCCACATTAAGTTTTTCCCCACATTAAGTTGATTCAGTCGCTTAAGATATGGGTTAGCAATTCTGATCCTGCCATACACTGGACTGAAGACTGAAGACGTAGCCCAGAACTGAACCATTAAGTCAATGGATGGTGGGAGGTGGGAGGTGGGAGGCAGGTTTCTCACGGTGGGAGTGACATGTACAGATAAGCAAGGGGAGAGCCCAGGAAGATCCACGTGGTAATGGATTTGGAGACATCAATAAGCACTCACGGTTAACTAAATATAAACACAGATTATTACATATAGAATATAGATATAGGTACATTCAAAGGTTAGTAAACACACATATATTTTTTGGCTCTGTCAGTAAAAAGGACCTGAAATAAGCAAAATGCCAGTAGTGACAGGCAAATCAGCTCCTAGATCTTGGTTTCTTATACCGTGCTCTCATAAAAGGAGAAGTGGATGATTCTAGGACTAGGGCAGGGAATATACAAGATGAGTTTGGAGCACCTGCTAGTGCCAGGAAATAAGGAGGTGCTAGGAAAAAAAATGATGGAGCCATGTCACAGGGATACAGGAGCCAACTGAAAGAGCTCCCAATGGCCAAAGCTGGAACAATATGAGCAACAAAATCAAGTGATATTAGATTATAATTCAAAGTATAAAATAAATATCCATGAGTCCATACTGCATTAAATGAATGGTTGAATAAATTAATAAAGGGGTAGAAGAGGCAAATCTCTCATGCAAAGGACTTCCAAATAATGTATGTAGCTATTCTACCCTCGAGGAGGTAGGACATAACCCCCCCCACACAGTGTAGGCTGTGTGTAGTGGCTTCCCTCCAAAGAGAATGGTGTAGAAAGGGGGGTAGAAAGCAAGTTTATTGTGGAAAAACCTGATAAACACTCCATCAGCCAGGTAATCAAGGTCAGCACCAAGAGTCATAAATCACATTGATAGTATATACCCTTGATATAATGTGATGAAAATGCTCCTTTGCCTCTGGGATTTTCCTCCCCAAAACCCAGAACCCCAGCCTCGTCATGAGAAAAACATCAGCCAAATTCCAGTAGAGGGACCTTTTACAGTATATCTGATGTATACTCCTCAAAATTGTCAAGGTCATCAAAAACAAAGTAAGTCTGAGAAACTGTCACAGCCTAGAGGAGTCTAAGGAGACATGACAATGAAATTTAATGTGGTATTCTAGACGGAACCCTGGCACAGAAAGAGGACATTAGTTTAAAACCAAGAAAACTTGAATCAACTACAGACATTAGTTAATAATAATGTATCAATACAGTTCATTAACTATACCAAATGGACCAGACTAACCTAACATGTAAATAAGAGGGAAAACTGTGATAAGGAGAGAGGTCATAAGGGAACCTGCACTATCAGCTCAATTTGTGTTGTAATTCTAAAACTCTTCTAAAAAATAAAGCTTACTGATAAAAAAAAACCAACACTAATTTGTGCTCTAATGTGCTATTTTTTAGCACCTTTACAAATAAAGCAACACGATTACGTTGGTGGCCTCAGGCTCCTTCTGGTGTCCTATAAAGAGAAGGTCATGGGAGAACCTCGCTCACCAGGTTTTCTGATGTCAACAGGATTTCTAATTACAGTAAGATACCACCCCAAACAGGGCATTATGAAGAATTTTGGACTGCTAAAGCAGTTAGAAGATGTAAGTCGATTCTTATATGTGGATATAGATATTGGAAAGATTTCCCTG
>NW_023270839.1:11543523-11643986 GCF_011800145.1 Mirounga leonina
GAAATATTTCCCTGGTTACAGCTGTTCAATTAGGAGGTAAAGCCCAGGATAAACCACTGTACTCCCCTGCAAATGGTTCTGGGGTCCTTGGTCTTATCGTCCATGGGTTACTGCCACGCTTCTGGTGCCAGTTTCATTTGAAGATTCAGGTAAATGATTAGAAGAGGATATTTCCCCTTCATTTCAACAGCACTGCTTTGCAACCACCGGTCAATATGTACCAACAATAGAATGGCATACTGTTGTCTATAGAAAAATTCTAGTCTCCCTTTTTTAAAAGATTTTATTTATTTATTTGAGAGAAGGGGGAGGGACAGAGGGGAAGGAAAGAGAGAATCTGGAGCAGACTCCCCACTGAGCATGGAGACCGACACGGGCTTGATCCCAGGACCCCGAGATCATGACCTGAGCCAAAATCAAGAGTCGGACATTCAACCGAGCCACCCAGACACCCCTAATCTCCCTTTTTTCAATAAATTTTTATGACCAACTCCCCATCAGCAATGTCTCTCTCACCCCAACACACACACACACAGACACACACACACACGCACACACACAATCAGTTTTTCTCTCTTTCATATTTCAAGAATCACCTGTCACCTTTATCTTAAACAGAAAGGTCAATATCATTTAGAGGTTAGTATAATACTGTTTTAGAAATAGGAAAAAAAGGGGCGCCTGGGTGGCTCAGTCGTTAAGCGGCTGCCTTCGGCTCAGGTCATGATCCCAGGGTCTTGGGATCGAGTCCTGCATGGGGCTCCCTGTTCCGCGGGAAGCCTGCTTCTCCCTCTCCCACTCCCCCTGCTTGTGTTCCCTCTCTCGCTGTCTCTCTCTCTGTCAAAAAATAAATAAAATCTTAAAAAATAAATCTCTAAAAAAAAAAGTAATGGTTTAAAATCATGATACACCCATTCAATGAAATGCTATATAGCCTTTTTAAAATAAATACACTAGCATAGAAAAATATCTAAGTTAAAAAAAATTGTGAACTATCACATACTTTGATTTTTATTAAGAAATGTCAAATGTTAACATATTCACAGAGAAAACTCTGGAGAAATGCACTTCAAATTGCTCTATGGAAGCCTGGTATGATAAAGGATTTTTACTCTCATGTATCGATTTCTGTAATGTTGAAACTTTTATAAACAGAATATATTAATTTTTTAATTTGAAAATTTCCTGATATTAAAAATGTCTGTGTATTTCCCCTTGACTATCACGCGGCCTGATGCAATGAGGTGCTGGCAGTTCAGGGCTGAGCTGTGTCCCCTCTCCCTTCGAGGGCTGCCAGGACCTAAGTTGGGCCCATGCATGACAGAGAATGAAGTCTGAGACTCTCTCCACAGCCCCATGGGTGACTTAGGTCACATACTACCTTATCCTGTGCTCAATCCGTATCTAACACTCTGCCATGAAAACATTCACTTTTCCAAGAACCATAGGACTTTTTTTCTTTTTTAAAGCATTTTTTTTAAAGATTTTATTTATTTATTTGACAGAGAGAGACAGCGAGAGAGGGACCACAAGCAGGGGGAATGGGAGAGGGAGAAGCAGGCTTCCCGCTGAGCAGGGAGCCCGATGCGGGGCTCAATCCCAGGACCCCGGGATCATGACCTGAGCCGAAGGCAGACACCTAATGACTGAGCCACCCAGGTACCCCTAAGAACCATAGGACTTTTGAGCTATAAAGAACCTTTGAGGCATCTCACTCAAACCTCCCATTGTAGAAATGCTTGACTAAATCTTCCCGAGTGGTTATGTACGGCCTGTTTGGACACAGAGACCACACTACCTCATGACAACCATTATATTCTTCAGAATTTTTTGATATGTCCAAAAGAAATTCTAAATGCTGCTTAAAATTATAGAATAGCCATTCAATGATATCCCAAATAGCCATTCTAATGCTGTGCCCAGGACCATGCACGTCATATGGTGGCTACTCAATTAATATTCATTGAGTGCGTGAATTGATTGCTGTGAGTAGGTAGGTTACAACAGTCTGCTCTATTCTTCTATTACCTGACTTTTTGTCATATATTTTGGCCATTACATCACACATTTACTTCATACTGAACTCGTAAGAAAGCAATGGATTCAAAACCAAGAAACGTGAGTCCTGCTTCTGGTTGTGCTATTTATGAGCTGTGCAAATTTGGGAAAATCATTTTACATCTCTGAACTCCTGTTTCCTACCAGCAAAAATGTGGGGAGAAATAGGATGGTAGATTGCAGCAACAAAATTCTGAAAATAAGCTAGAGCAGCAAAACTTCTGCCATCCCATATGAACATTCATGCCTAAGCATGGGCTTTTCAATTATACTTATTAAATATGACTCTTATGTTTTGGTCCCTTATTTTATAAATTAAATCACATCTCCTTCTTCCCCACCACTTCAGCTTTCTAATGGCTGGAGATTTAATAATGCAACTGAAAACAGAATGAACTGAAAGTAGATCTTTTTGTCCAGAAGAAACCATCTTCAAAATGTTTATATTATTATATTCATCAAGAGTTTTCTTCAGCCAGGGGCGCCTGGATGGCTCAGTCGGTTAAATGTCTGACTCGATTTTGGCTCAGGTCATGGTCTCAGGGTCACAAAATCAAGCCCTTTGATGGGCTCTGCACTCAGCAAGATTCTGCTCAAGATTCTCTCTCCTGCTTCCTCTGCTCCCCCACCACCCCGTTCACACACTCAATCTCTCTAAAATAAATAAATCTTTAAAAAAAAAAAAAGAGTGTTTTTTCACCCAGAGGCACTCTTTGAAGTTAGAATTGAGTGGAAATATTTAAGAAACATTTTGAAGGCAGTAGTCTCAAGAACCACCCAGAAAAAAACACTCTGCCTGAGAAAATAAACACATTTTTTTTTCTCTATGAACTGGCTGATTCCAAAACTTCTTTGGGAAAAAAAAAAAAAGTACTTTGCCTGCTAAGAACTAATACATAAAACAAGTAAATGAGCTGAAAATTTATTGGGCAACACTTGTCTATGTGGATACAGCTGCAGTGGGGTCTATTTTCCTAATTTTAGCCTTAAACGGTCAAGTGGTCAATACTGGGGAATATTTTCTGGGAAGAAATGACTTTTCATTACTCAAGTCAATGTTACCAAAACACATTTGTTCAACCATTGAACAGATTTTGGTCCTAGGTACAAGCTGTTTAATGAAGTCAACAGAGGAATTTCCTTTTTCAATGCAGGGTCACATGATGGATTGAAGCCTCACCTTCAGTGAGAGCAAAGAGTTTTCATTCTCTGGCTCACATAGACAGGTAACTTCTCATTACTCTGCAGTTATACTGCTTTGCAAACAGCAAAAACAAAAATTGCAGCAAGTGAATATACAGTTTTGAATTTAAGCTTGCAACAGCATTGCAGGACTTCTCCTCTGGCAGAGAATTTTCTGAATTTTAAAATAAGATTGCCAGAAGCTGCCATCTTTGGAGATCTTAACCTTTCTCCATTCTACTAGTCACTGCCCCCAATCCAGAGAGATCAAGAATTCCTACTACAGGGACGCCTGGGTGACTCGGTTGAGTGTCTGACTCTTGATTTCAGCTCAGACCATGATCTCGAGGTCATGGGATGGAGCCCCGCCTCAGGCTCCACGCTCAGGGGAGTCTACTTCTCTCCCTCTGCCCCTCCCCTTGTGCTCTCTCTTTCTAATAAATAAATAAATCCTAAAAAAAAAAAATTCCTACTACAGAGGAAAAACGCAAATGCCCAAAACCTCTTTCTGAATCACTAAGTAGTCAAGCTATCTGCAACTGGGCTAGATAATCAGGGACTGAAGCAAAAGCCTGCTTCCATTCCTGGAATGGATCACCTCCCACTTTGTTCTTAACTTACTTCATCTGAAAAATGGAATCAAAACAATGGGGACTGAGTAGAATAATGAATGGCAAACTATTTTGAAAATATCAAGATGTGCAAATAGGAAAATAATACTAAAGGAAAAGAAATGTTTTTCCACTGATAGGAACAATCTCTCTGAGACTAAAAAGTAGGCAAGCATGATCACAAATCACTCTAAAGATGGAAAGGGCTGGAAAATTCAAAAGATGGTGAAGTGAAAGCATCTGGAAAGTCAAATGAGGGTTTGAGGGAAGCACAAAACAGTGACAAAACACCCAAAATAAATCCTCTTGTGTGATTCAGAGATAGGTACCACAAAGGAGACAGTACAAAGAGAAACACAAAGCGGGGGGGCGGGGGGGGATTGTTTGTTAGACCGTAAAAGAGAAAATGAATAAAAGATACAAGGTTTTTTATTTTGCATTTGACAGCAAAGGGCAGGTTAGGGAAACTGGGAGCTTGAGGGAGCAAAGAGCCGCCCCCATGCTTTTAAGGGACTCATAACTTTCAGAGGACCTGTGGAAACAGATTCTCTTTACTTACACCATGACTATGCTATAAAATACCGTATTCCTAGCAAAAACAGCTCCATATATTAGCTCGTGGTGCTTTTTGGTGGTGAGAAGATAAGAAAATCATGCTCCCTGATTCCAATTTCCCATTTCAATTATCAAAAAGAGCTTTGCTGTGGATGTTCATTTCTGTCTTAATTAACTGGAGCAATTAAAAACAACGCACTCTGTTCAAAGCATTATATTTACTTCTACCCCTTTAGAATCCCATGAAATGAGGGGCTGTAACTAGATACCTCATCACAGATGGCATTTTGTCATCCTATAATATTACCTATGCGGAGGGACCAAGGGGGCAGAGTTTGAACAGAACTTCTGAGCTGTGAGTTAATATCAACAAGAAATGCCTGTTTCCTTTAGAAATGATTTTGAGGTTAAGTCTCAGAATATGGCTGTGAAATTTATAGTTCGATTACAATAGCAAGGTGAACCAGAAATCTGAGGCATAAACTCAGGTACCTGGAGAAAATATTTAAAAAGTAAATAAAAATCATGCAATTCTGAAGAGAAGCATTTTGTTTCTGATTTTCAATTCTGGTGAAGGAAACTTCTGAAAGAGGAAACCGACTAATATAAATTGGCTTTAACTACAGTAAACAAGATCACTGGTGATACGGTGTGCATGAAACTAGAGACATGCTTTCCTTGAAAATGACTTGTTAAACCATTGCACTTTATGGAAATTCCACCTGTGAATACGTTTTCAATCTTTAGTCAGTGGCTATCAATTCATCATGCAGATACGTAAAGGAAAATCGCCAGTGAGGGCTAAGATCCTAGTATAAGAAATGAACACTAAAATCCAATTCAGCTGAGAAGAATGAACACGCCTCAACTTTAAAATAGGCAAAAGAATTTCTTTTTTGAGTGCAACATTCATTATCTTGTATTTTTTCCCCAATCAGAAAAACTGAGTTTTGAGGCCATGCAACAAAAACTGTTAGTTTTTTAAACCTCATACTAGAGAAACTTCCAGACAACAGGGGCCAGAAATCAGTGAAAGCTCCCAGCAGGACCACTTATAGAGCATATGCCGCCCTTCCTAAATGCTGAAGTAATCCACCCCCAGCAGCTGTGGGGGCAGGATCTGCTGCTCCACTGGAAAGCAAGAATCCTGCCCATCCATTCCCAAGCTGATTCTCTGACTACCCCTGCTAAATCATTTATCATGCTAAGGAGATACGGAGCACCTGGACTGGCCAGGTGAGTTATTAGACCTAAATTCTGCCTCCAGTCCTGCCACTAATTTGTTGTGTGGCTCTGGGTAGGTCATCCTGGGACCTCAGTTCCCTCCTCTGAAAAAAGTGTGACTCTGATCTAGAAATGACTTACAGTCTCTTTGAGCTCTAACATCTTTTTTTTTTTTAAGATTTTATATAAATTCTAGTTAGTTAACATACAGTGTAAGATTATTTTCAGGTGTATAATATAGTGATTCAACACTTCCATACAATACCTGGTGCTCATCACAAGTGTCCTCTTTAATCCCCATCATCTATTTCACCCATCCCGCCATCCACCTCCTCCCTGGTAACCATCAGTATATTCTATACAGTTAAGTGTTATAGGGGCGCCTGGGTGGCTCAGTTGGTTAAGCATCCGACTCACGGTTTCAGCTCAGGTTGTGATCTCAGGGTCTTGAGATCAAGCCCCTCATCGGGCTCTGGGCACAGGACAGAGTCTACTTAGGACTGTCTCTCCCTCTCTCCTTCTGTTCCTCCTCCCCCCCACACCCGTGCGCTTGCTCGCTCTCTCTCAATATATAAATCTTTAAAAAGAGAGAGAGAGAGAAAGAGAGAGAGCTCTAATGTCTTTTGATTTTTTTTAAATCCATTTTGGACAGAAAGCTGTGACAGGTAATACAGGGTTTCTGCCCTCCTGCAAACTGTGGACACCACATTGAGGAAGGGAAGTTCATCACTGGAGTCCTTTCAGCATACTTGGGCTTCTAATATCAACCTTCCAACAGGGATTCCACAAGAGAAGTGAGCTTTAACGACCTAAGACATCCCCTCCATGTGATAAATGAATCCCCTCCTATGTATCTAGATTGGTTATGTATCACCTTTAGAACTGAGAAAACAGCCACTCAGATCAATTTCCAGGTTGTGTGGTTCAGATGAGGAACCCCAATTGAGAGAGGCTGTAAGGTGTTACCACAGAACCATCATAAAATGTTAACACTAAAAGGGCTGAATAGATCATGCTTTTCCAATGGTTCTCAAAGTGTGGTCCCCAGACCAGCGGCAGCACCTAGAAACCTGCTTGGATGCCAAGTCTCACTCACCCCAGTCCACTGAATCAGAAAATCTGAGGATGGGGCTCAGCATCTGGTTCAAAACCCACACAGGTGATACTAACACATCCTAATGTTTACAAACCACTGTTCTAGTCCTTATACCTTCATTTTCAGTAGAGGACTACAGGAGTGCGGGAAAAGTCACTTGCCCAAGCTCATACCTCTAGTGCCTTGATTAGAACTCAGGTTTCATGGACTGAATTATTTCCTCCCTTCAAATTCATATGCTGAAGCCCAAACCCCCAATGTGACTGTATTTGGAGACAGGGCCTTAAACAGATAATTAAGTTTAAATAAGGTCATAAGGGTAGGACCCTAATCCAATAGGACTGCCGTCCTTCTAAGAAGAGGAAGAGAGGTACGTGCACCCCAATGTTTATAGCAGCAATGTCCACAATAGCCAAACTATGGAAAGAGCCAAGATGTCCATCAACAGATGAATGGATAAAGAAGATGTGGTATATATATACAATGGAATATTATGCAGCCATCAAAAAAAAAAAGTAATGTTGCCATTTGCAACGACACGGATAGAACTAGAGGACATTATGCTAGGCGAAATAAGTCAATCAGAGAAAGACATGTATCATATGATCTCACTGATAGGAGGAATTCTTAATCTCAGGAAACAAACTGAGGGTTGCTGGAGTGGTGGGGGGTGGGAGGGATGGGGTGACTGGGTGATAGACACTGGGGAGGGTATGTGCTATGGTGAGCACTGTGAATTGTGTAAGATTGATGAATCACAGACCTGTACCTCTGAAACAAATAATACATTATATGTTTAAAAAAAAAAAAAAGAAGAGGGGCGCCTGGGTGGCTCAGATGGTTAAGCGTCTGCCTTCAGCTCAGGTCATGATTCCAGGGTCCTGGGATCGAGCCCCGCATCTGGCTCCTGGCTCAGCGGGGAGCCTGCTTCTCCTTCTCCCTCTGCCTCTCTCCTTGCTCATGCTCTCTCTCTCTCTGTATCTCTGTGTCTCAAATGAATAAATAAAATCTTTAAAAAAAAAAAAAGAAGAAGATAGTAGGAAGGGGAAAATGAAGGGGGGGAATCGGAGGGGGAGTTGAACCATGAGAGACGATGGACTCTGAGAAACAAACTGAGGGTTCTAGAGGTGAGGGGGTGGGGGGATGGGTTAGCCTGGTGATGGGTATTAAAGAGGGTACATATTGAATGGGGGAAAAAAAAAAAAGAAGAGGAAGAGATACTAGGAATGGTATCAACACCCTGATCTTGGAATTCTGGCCTCCACAACTGTGAGAAATAAATGGTTGCTGTTTAAGCCGCCCAATACACCACATTTTCTGATTCTCTGGACAAGAATATTTTACTTTAATTAAGTGATTTTGGAATTCTGAAACAAGCCTCCAACACCTAAAGAAAGAATTGAATCTCTAGGATGGCTGTTCCGTCAGCTTGAGCCCCTGGCCACGTGCACCGTCAGATGCTGCCCAGAAGGTAAGTTTTCTGTGTAACGGTCTTGTTGTGATGTGGGAACTGTGGCCCTTTATAATAAGGTTCCAAGGGGCCGCTGAATCGAGAGAAGCTAAGGAAGACTGAGTAACACAGGGTAAGTGCTGTTTGTCTTTCCAGAAGAAGCAGGCGGTAATATTGGGATGGGTCTCTAGGAAGGGCAGCGACCAAATACCCTTTGGACAGGCCAACTCCAGAATAAAGGGTCTCATATACTCAAGCTCAACCTGTCCTCTTCCTTTCTCTTTTCCATCAGGCCACAAAATCACTTCTCCTCTGGGGCTCCATGGTTCAGGTAATGACATTCTTGGGATCAAGGCTCGATCCCAAGACCCATGAGAGCATGATCTGAGCCAAAACCAAGAGTCGGCGTTTAACTGACTGAGCCACCCAGGTGCCCCAAAACTTTTTTTTTAATATACTGATTCATTTCATTTAATAGTTTACAGAAGCAATCCATTTTCTTTTTCCTTCTTCTTGAATCAATTTTGCTAATTTATACTGTTAAGAATTTGACCTAGTACCTAAGTATTCAAAATTATTGACCCAAAGTCGTTCATAATCTCTTATCTCTTAAATCTCTGCCACATCAAATGTCCACAATAGCCAAACTATGGAAAGAGCCAAGATGTCCAACAACAGATGAATGGATAAAGAAGATGTGTTATAGATATACAATGGAATATTATGCAGCCATCAAAAGGAATGAAATCTTGCCATTTGCAATGACGTGGATGGAACTGGAGGGTGTTATGCTGAGCGAAATAAGTCAATCAGAGAAAGACATGTATCATATGATCTCACTGATAGGAGGAATTCTTAATCTCAGGAAACAAACTGAGGGTTGCTGGAGTGGTGGGGGGTGGGAAGGATGGGGTGGCTGGGTGATAGACATTGGGGAGGGTATGTGCTATGGTGAGCGCTGTGAATTGTGTAAGATTGTTGAATCACAGACCGTACCTCTGAAACAAATAATACATTATATGTTAAAAAAAAAGAAGATAGTAGGAAGGATAAAATGAAGGGGGGGAAATCGGAGGGGGAGACGAACCATGAGAGACTATGGACTCTTGAGAAACAAACTGAGGGTTCTAGAGGGGAGGAGAGTGGGGGAATGGGTTAGCCCGGTGATGGGTATTAAAGAGGGCACGTACTGGGCACCTGGGTGGCTCAGATGGTTAAGCGTCTGCTTTCAGCTCAGGTCATGATTCCAGAGTCCTGGGATCGAGTCCCACATCAGGCTCTCTGCTCCTTGGGAGCCTGCTTCTCCCTCTGCCTCTCTCTCTCTCTGTCTCTCATGAATAAATAAATAAAAATCTTAAAAATAAATAAATAAATAAAGAGGGCACGTACTGAATGGAGCACTGGGTGTTATACGCAAACAATGAATCATGGAACACTGCATCAAAAACTAATGATAAAAAGTTGCATTAAAGGTTATCTCTTAAACAGGAACGATTGCTGTCACACCTATACATTGCTTGGAGAACAAAAGTTTTCAACAGAGCAGGCACCCTGGGCTGTAGGGAAAATACTATCACCTGGGAGTTTCCTATTTATTTCTCTTTACAAATAATGTTATTTCTGTAATCCTTGATCCTCCCTCTTGCACTTACCACAGTTTATGAGTGTAAAAGGCAGAAGTCTATATCCTTAATATAAGAGGTTTTACCAAAGTCTAAAAAAAAAAAACCTAATGATGAAACGTATGGTGATTAACCTAACATAATAAAAAAAAGAATCTCTGCCACATCATATTCAACAATGATATTCCTCATATTGTTTACTAATGCCTTCTCTTCTCTTGTACAACAGTCTTTCCAGATTTTGAGAAGCCTTACTAGTCTTTGTACTGTAACACAAACTTTATGTGCGTTGTTTTGTTTTGTTTTTTTAAAGATTATTTATTTATTTATTTGACAGAGAGAGACACAGAGAGAGAGGGAACACAAACAGGGGGAGTGGGAGAGGGAGAAGCAGGCTTCCCGCAGAGCAGGGAGCCTGATGCAGGGCTCCATCCCAGGACCCTGGGACCATGACCTGAGCCGAAGGCAGACGCTTAACGACTGAGCCACCCAGGCGCCCCCTTTATGTGCATTCTTAAATTCCCTCGAGCAGCTTCTCTCTCTGGCTCTTGCACAGAGCCCACCTATGCTGCATGGTCCCTCCACTGTCAAACCTGGATGACTGCTGAGTGAACGTGCTGACAGGCAACATGCTGTGCTCGCTGACAGTTCACTGAGCTTTGCTACTCTTTTTATCTCACTTCGTGGCTCTGGGCTTGTACCTCCCAAATAATAAAGTATTAAAGATCTTAGTCTCTACCTAAGGTTCTGCTTTCCGGAGTACCTGGACTAAAGCAGTCTTTGAAAACAGATTTTGGCTTTGTTTTATAGAATCTTTTAATTTATTTCTGCTCTTGTCTTTATCATGTCCTTCCTCTTCCTTTTGCTAGGTTTATTCTGCTTTTTGGTTTTGTCAGTTCTTAAGTTAGATGATTAACCATTTATTCCAGCCATCCTCTTTTTCTAACAGGTCATTAAGGCAGGGGCCAGCAAACCAAAATTGGTGGGCCAAAACTGGCCCACTGACTGTTTTTGTAAATAAAGTTTTATTAGAGCACAGTCATACCCATTCATTTTCATATTGTCCATGGCTGCTTCTGTGCCACGAGAGCAAAGTTGAGTCGTTGCGCCAGTGTTGTGACAGTAAATAGTGGTATTTTACTATCTGTTCCTTTATAGAAAAAGTTTGCTAACCTCTGCGTTAAGAGGTTATTTCTATTAGTATGTTCACAACTCTTCTGAACTTAGTGTTTTCTCATTTCTGGTATGATTTCTTTGATTCATGGATCATTTAGAATGTGTGTTCCTTAAACTTCCAACCATGGGTTTTTTTCAAGGTCATCTTCTGGTACTTGATTTCTAATCTAAATTGTTCTGTGATGAAAGAGTAGATTTGTATGATACTGACTATCTAAAATTTTTAGAAATTTTTATTCCTAGCCTAGTACAGGATCACTTTTAAAATTTTTAAATGTGTGCTTGAAAATAATATGTATTCTGTAGTTGTTGGATGTAGTGTCTCATTACTTGTATCTTTCAAATCTTTTAGATCCTTACTAATCGCTTAATTAATGAATTATTGAGAACAGTGTTAAAGTCCTCCACTAAAGGGTAGATTTATCACTTTCTCCTGTAGACTGATCATTTTTGCCTTATCTTTTCAGATGTATACCAATTAAACCTTTAATAACTTCGAGGTGAACTAATTTCTCATATGAAGATAAGCAGTGTCCCTATTCATTTCTGATAATATTTTTGTTTAAACTTTTTCTATGTCTAACATGTGTCTCTTATAAACTGTATATAATTGAGTTTTTGTTTATGTATCTATTCTGAGAATCGTGACTTTAACTGGATGGTAAGTCCATTTAGTCTATTGTAATTATTGTTATATCTGGATTATTTTGAGCCTCTGATTTTGTATTTCTAATTTTGTCTTCTTTTAGATTGATTGACATTTCCCCCACTACATTTTCTTCTTCTTTTAGAGAGGTTTTCTTTCCTTTATTTACTAGCTAATTTAGAAATTTTAACTTGTATATTTAACTGAAAGTCTAAGTATGTCTTAATATCTTTACCCTCCTACAATAATAAAAGGATGAATTCTTTTTTTTTTTTTTAAAGATTTTATTTATTTATTTGAGAGAGAGAGAATGAGAGAGAGCGAGTACATGAGAGGGAGGAGGGTCAGAGGGAGAAGCAGACTCCCTGCCGAGCAGGGAGCCCGATGCGGGACTCGATCCAGGGACTCCAGGATCATGACCTGAGCCGAAGGCAGTCGCTTAACCAACTGAGCCACCCAGGCGCCCAAAAGGATGAATTCTTTATCATCAACTGCCTCCTTCCTTATTTATATGCTATTATTTTTCAAACTTCTGGATATATATCAATTTTTAATCCCAAAACTTAATGTTACTGTTTCATAGAGACTTGTTTACCATTTTTATTTTAGTTTTATTTTGTTTTCTTTAC
Source organism: Mirounga leonina (assembly GCF_011800145.1). Classification (NCBI taxonomy): domain Eukaryota; kingdom Metazoa; phylum Chordata; class Mammalia; order Carnivora; family Phocidae; genus Mirounga; species Mirounga leonina. The sequence continues at coordinate 11,555,773 of NW_023270839.1, forward strand.
CATTTCCTCCTTTTCCTCAGACCCTCCTTCTGGGATCATTTTTATTCCTCATAATGTATATCCCTTAGTTAAGTCCTATTGGTGGCAAACTGTCTTAGATTTGTTTTGTCTGTAAAGGTTTTTATTTAATCTTCACTCCTGAAAGATCATTTTACTGGATATCTTATTTTTAGCACTTAATATATAAATATATACTGATGGATGTTTTTATCACAACAGAATTATTTAAGTATACATTTATTTAAAATTACATAATTATTATATTCAATGTATAAATATATATTGTCTGTGTATATTTTTTGTCACAACAAAATTGTTAGAAGCAGGGGCACCTGGGTGGCTCAGTCGTTAAGCGTCTGCCTTCAGCTCAGGTCATGATCCCAGGGTCCTGGGATCGAGCTCCACATCCGGCTCCCTGCTCCACGGGAAGCCTGCTTCTCCCTCTCCCATTCCCCCTGCTTGTGTTCCCTCTCTCGCTGTGTCTCTCTCTGTCAAATAAATAAATAAAATCTTAAAAAAAAAAAATTTGTTAGAGGCATTGTCATCACTAGGTGAATCAAGGAAACTAAGAGTCTGTTTTCTAATTTGCTACCAAAGAGTTAAACTATTAAGAGTCTATTTTAGGGCGCCTGGGTGGCTCAGTTGGTTGGGCGACTGCCTTCGGCTCAGGTCATGATCCTGGAGTCCCGGGATCGAGTCCCGCATCGGGCTCCCTGCTTGGCGGGGAGTCTGCTTCTCCCTCTGACCCTCCTCCCTCTCATGCTCTCTGTCTCTCATTCTCTCTCTCTCAAATAAATAAATAAAATCTTTAAAAAAAAAAAAGTCTATTTTATTTTCTAGTTAAGTGTCTATTTCTAATTTGCTACCAAAAATTACTTAATTAAACCAGACTATGCTTCAGTACTTCTTCCTAAATGTGGAATTAGCTAGTGATCTACTTTAAAAGAACACCAGCAAATTAAAACAGCTATAAGATAATAGGTGGGATGAATTTAAGGACAGGTTATTTTGCCTTAACTATGTGAATGTACCCGAAAGTCCTAGGTATCAAGAATATTTGCATGTGTGTATGTGTTTTCAGTAAATATTTTATTTTATTTTATTTTATTTTATTTTATTTGAGTATAGTTGACACACAATATTACATTAGTTTCAAGAACATTTTAAAGTTAATATTTGAAAGAGAATGAATCAATTTTAAAAGATTATTCTTCCAAAGGTTCTAAAGTATATCTGCTAAAAAAAAGTTGTTAACTCTAATGTATTACAAAAAAATGCAGTAGGATAAAGAGGCTGAAAACCTTGAACACCAACCTTTAAAATAGGTTCTCTCAACTCTTCTCGTGAAACTTCAAAAGTCTCTGTCACTTACATGCTCTGCTCCTGGGAGAGCAGCTACCTAGAAAGGAGGTGGGGTGTCTGCATTTACAGAGGACTGGTGAATCTGAATGCATTAAATCATCAAATGTACCCTCCTTTACCTAAAATAAAGCCAAAACCCAAACAGACATATTAAAGTACAAAAATATAGCCAAAGCAATCTTGAGAAAGAGGAACAAAACTGGAAGCATTATGCTTTCGGATTTCAAACTATATTACAAAGCTATAGTAATTAAAACAGTATGAATTGGCATAAAAACAGACACACAGATCAATGGAACAGAATCGAGAGCCCATGGGGCACCTAGGTGGCTTAGTCTGTTAAGCATCTGCCTTCGGCTCAGGTCATGATCCCAGGATCCTGGGATCAAGCCCCGCATCAGGCTCCCTGCCCCAAGGGAAGCCTGCTTCTCCCTCTCCCGCTCCCCCAGCTTGTGTTCCCTCTCTCGCTGTGTCTCTCTCTGTCAAATAAATAAATAAAATCTTCAAAAAAGAAAAAAAAGAATTGAGAGCCCAGAATTAAACTCATACATATACAGTCAATTAATTTATGACAAAGGAGCCAAGAATATATAATGGGGAAAGGACAGTCTTTTCAACAAATGGTGTTGGAAAAACTGGACAGCCACATGTAAAAGAATTAAATTGGACCACTTTCTTATACCATACACAAAAAATTAACTCAAAATGGCTTAAAAACTTGAACATAATGCCTAAAGCCATAAAACTCCGAGAAGAAAACATACACAGTCAGCTACTTGACATAGGTCTTGGCAATGATTTTCTGAATCAGACACAAACGTAAAGGCAATAAAAGCAAAAATAAACAAGCAGGACTGCATCAAACTAAAAAGCTCCACACAGCAAAGGAAATCATCAACAAAATGAAAGGGCAACCTACAGAATGAAAGAAAATATTTGTAAATCACATATCTGATAAAGGCCTAATATATCTAAAATATATAAAGAACCCATACAACCAAAAAGAAGAAGAAGAAGAAGAAGAACCAATCTGATTAAAAAGTGGGCAGAAGATCAGAATAAAAAAAAAAACCCGCCATTTGTCATATTGTAAGAAACAGATAATGTTGTGATGGCAAAAGATTTTGATGTTAACGAATATTGAGAATATTCAGAGCTGGAGAGTAAGCATTTACTAGTGTGGCTCCAGTTTCTCATACACAATACATGTTCCACTTCTGATCAAAATGCACCAAAGCTGAATACTTTTCCACACACTACAATGAGAGAGCCTGATGCAAGTGTCCTTTCAGAAACATCAATTTCCTTTTGTCACCATCAATTCTTCACTTATTGAACAGCTTAATGAATTTTAAGACCCTACCTATATAACAGTTTGAGCCAAGTATATTCTCCTGATGAATCTGAAGCCTGACTTTCTAGTTTTTATATAAATCTCTTGGAACGTTTATTAGCATCACTCATGTCCCTCTGTAAGTGACTTCCCTGGGAACATGAAACTTTTAGTTTCTTAGGGGATGAAGGTAAATAGTTGATGCTGACCCACTCATGGAAATCTAGACTGGAACTACTTAACAGCTCTTACCCATAGAGAAAAAAATTCACCAGCTCAGGAGCTTGACACATCCTCTGGAAGTCTCTAAGTCAGGGAGAGGGAATGGGCATGGGGAAGAAGAGGAGGCAGGAGACAGTCCCTGAGCTGGTGGACCAGATGTGGTGGGCAACTACAGAAAGCCAATACGGGGAACAACTGCTATTACCCTGACCTTGTATTTCCTTTCATTGGAGCCCTGCTGGCCCTCATGCTTATTCCAGAGCTAATCCTTACCTATACTTCCAGATATTTCCAGAGACTGGTGAAAGCTAGAAATGAGAAGAGGGAGAAGCTGAAAACAAGGGAGAAAAAAAAAAAAAAGGTAAAATTAGTGAGCTAGGGATGAAGGAAGAGAGAATACGTAAGCATGAGAAGGAGGAGGACAAGAAAGTAGTCTTACAGGTTTAGATGTATTTGAATGGATGCCAGATATCTTGGTTTATTAAAAAGCTGTAAAGCGATTCAGGCATTGGAATGTCAACATTAGATCCATGAAGCAGAGTCCAAGACAACAAAGACAGACACCTCTGTAACATCTGGAGAAGGCTATAGATCAATCTTAACTAAAACATGGGAAATATGGGTACTCAGAACCGCATTCACTTTAATGACCTCATGTAGATGAATGAGAGAAGGCTCATCTGAAAGGAAAGCACAGGACCTGAGACCTGAAGGAAGGAATCTAAGAAGGGATAACTGAGGATTGGGTGGAAGAAAGATGCTATGATGGATGGCCCTCTTCATCAAACAGATCTACAAGTGAACAGTGGTTAGTCTGAAAAAAGACAGATGGAGCATTCTAGAAAGATAAGGGTGTTTATGGGCAGAGCCATGATAACACCCGACACAGGGGAATCTGATGATACTACATAGGTGGACACTAGAGGTAGAGTTTAGCTAAAACATGAGGTATCAGATTTCAAATAAACTTACGCTTCCTCCTGTTTTCTCCATGTTGCTTTATTAGGTTGTTCTATAAATATTTATTCAGCACATGCTATAGGCTCTGCTATGCTTCCCATTGGGCATACACCAAAAACAACAACAAAACCCCCAAATCTCTGACTTAACCACACACACACACACACATGCACGCACGCACGCGCACACACACCTTTTAAACTTTATGGGAAAATAGTCAGTCCCCTTAGAAGTTCACACTGTCTAATTCAGGATGGAACCTACAATTTGTGAATGTGAAATCCCTCATTACCAGTAACTAGGTAAGAACACGCCATTTGGGTGTGCTGAATACCTAGTCTAAGTAATGAGGACTTGCAGAAACACTGAATCAAAAAATCACTCAAGAAATCACTGAGCCACTGTGTACGTGAATGAGCACTGATTGGAATCCTAAGAAATCAAACTAACTAAATACAGAAGACCTTGCCCCCAGAGAGCTAGTCAGTCTTGTGGAGAAATGGAGATTTGTGTACCATAAAACAAAGTTTGCAATATGATCAGAGTGCCAGATTATTTAGTCCAGACAACAATAATTATCAGTTACCTGGTGGTCATATTCGTCACGAAACTTTTAGCAAAATTTTAAACAAATAATCTGAATATGTTGATTTCAATTCTGATCTTCTATTTTTTCCCTCAGTATTAGATGTGACCAAATGGTAAGTCACAAAAGGGCAAAAGCCAGGGTAGCAAGGTCTATAAAGTCTACTCAAGAAAGTGTTGTACCATACTATCATGTGGCTTTACGGGGCTCATGTATCCCATGGACGAGCCATGGCCTCTGGCAAGAGCGCAGGAGCCAAAGTTTAACAGTCTGAGGTAGGATGGACACCGCTGAGACTTAACAGCCAGTCCTCCATAAAGCCTTTAATTAGGCTACAAACTCTTTCAGTGCTAATCAGTTTCTATTTTGTAGATGTTCTGGAAGTACCTACTTCTTTTTCTGTCACCTAAAACCACTTGGCCTGAGCCAAAGTAAATCACCCTTTGTAGCTGCAGAGTGGTTCTCCATGAAGAAAGGTTTAGGTGCAACATGAGACCCTTCTTGATTTCCATTCCAGGGCAAGGCCAGCTCCCTGTCAGTGGAGGTTCTCCCTCGCCAACAGTCTCTGGCGTCTGGAGTCTAGTCTGTACAAATGCAGTTGCTCAAGTGATCTGTGTTTGTCCTTAAAGGGCCAACAGATTCTGAAAGCATGAGATATATAACTGCAAACTGAAAAAACCAATATAAAAAGCACCCTTACATAATCTGTATCTATATATTATACTCTACCAAAACCTTATTGTACTAAATTAATATAAGCATCATCTTTGGGAATTTTTAGAATTAATTGTATTTATGTTAGCTAGTTCTCTATTACCTACAGAAAAAAGGCCAGATCACCTTGATTTGCTCCCAAGATAGTTGTCCAGTCTCATCTCCCAATAGTCTTCCGTGTAACCCCTATGCTCTGGTCTTTATAGTTCCCTGAGCATGTCACAGATTCTCACACCCTGGGTTTTACTTGATGATGATCTTTGTGTCTGAAATGCACTTTTAACTCCATTTTCCATCTACCAACACCTTATAGAATCCACCTAGGTCAAGTGCTCCCTGTTTTCAAATTTTCCTTAACTTCTAGGCAAAATTAACTATCCCTTCTAGGGTAACTTTTACCTTTATTTAACACATTCTTTGTCTTACTCTACTATCAATTCTTTAGATGTCAAATTCCCCTACTATGGTTGAAGATCCTTGAGAACAGGATTGTGTATTTTGCTCACCTTTAAATCTTCTCCAGGCCCCAGTATGTGTCTTTCATATAGTAAGCACTCAACAATGCCTGTTGGGTAAAGGAATGAATGGAGAACACATAGGATCTCAGTTTCCTAACACAAAAACTAACAGATGATCGTCATGGGTCTTTACCTAGCTATAAATATCCCATGATTCTTCTAGAAGGGTATTAGCTCTGATTTAGCTCAGATTTCAGACAACGAAAAACAAAACAAAAAATAATCCTCAGTAGACTCATAGAAGAAAGAGGAACCTCATTACATTCCTATTCAGGACCTACAGAAGGAAATCTCCAAAGAAGGTTCAAAAGGAGGTTCTAAAGGAAGACTAGGGCTAGGAAGAGACAGGGAAAATATAAAAGTAAAAACAAGCTGAGCAACATGAAAATGGTAAAGTATAAAGCCAAACGAACATCAGTCTTGAATAATCCAATAATTTGAGCTAGTAATAAAAGGACTTACTTTCATCCGTAGATATTAATAATGGCCAAGTTTTGTTCTAACTCTGCACGTTCACGTGCCAATAGAGGAGGCTGCTATGTGCTGTTCATAGCACTCAAGAATCTCATGGAAATAAAGGGGACCATGGAGTGGTTACTGGTTTGTATCTGAAATTTTAAAAGCACACAGCAATATTTTCTAAGGTAGACCAACATCAAAATAACCTTTTGTTTCTCAAATAAGCATCACATTGCCAACATCCAGAAACACAAAAACTACAAAAATATCAACAGTCATCAAACTGGCCTCAATGCCATATAGAAGAGATACGTGTTTCACAGGTATGGAATTGTCCCATATCGCCTTCTCTTTCCTTAAGGACCCGGAAATCTCCCATGGGTATGTTTAGTCCTGAGAGTCAGGCAGAGCCATCCTCATTTCTCGGTTTTCCCAAGCTGACTTCATACAAGCCACTGAGGTCAGAAACTGAGACACCAGTCCCCATAACCCCAAGCCTGGATGACTCCATGATGTCATTGGGCTTATTTTCATGGCAACACACATTTCACTTACATCAGTGTCACCAATCATTAGAATCCCTCCTCTATTAATGGAAAACATTGAGTTCCATCTAAGATATTGGCATCTACAAAATAAGATTGGGGTAAAACTTATGAAATTGGTGATGCTTGGCCTCTTTGCTCCTTATCTCTCTCTCTTTTTTATTTTTTAGAGAGAGAACACAGAGTGGTGGGTGGGGGAGGGGGAGGGACAGAGGGAGAGAGAATCCCAAGCAGACTCTACACCCAGCACACAGCCTGATGCGGGGCTTGATCACACAACCCTGAGATCATGACCTGAGCCAAAATCAAGAAGTCAGATGCTTGGGGAGCCTGAGTGGCTCAGGTGTTAAGCATCTGCCTTCGGCTCAGGTCATGATCCCAGGGTCCTAGGATCGAGCCCTGCGTAGGGCTCCCTGCTCAGCGGGAAGCCTGCTTCTGCCTCTCCCACTCCCCCTGCTTGTGTTCCCTCTCTCACAGTCTCTCTCTCTGTCAAATAAATAAATAAAATCTTTAAAAAAAAAAAAAAAAGCAGTCAGATGCTTAACTGACTAAGCCCCCCAGGTGACCTATACATGCCTTCTTTTTTTCTTTTTAATGTATCCTCTCTCTCCCCTATTTCTTTAGGAGATTCAAAATAACCTACTTTGGAACTGAACTTGACAATGCCCTAGCGACCATTCCTTATCTTTCAACCCTGAATGCCACATTACCAGATCAAGGTTTTATTCCTTGATAATCTGATCATCCAGGGGCAGGTATAGCAACATCTAAATCCCCTCCCCCACCCCCAGACAATACATCTGCGTTGGAGATAATGCCTTAATCTAAAGGAGTTATCTTGAATGTCAGCAATTCCATGTACCTTGTCATACGTGAAAGAGATGTCTGGAGCAAAGGGATCATATTCTCCCCAATGACATATTATACTTAACCTTAGGTTAACCCTAAGTCTCTTTTACTCTAAAACCCCCCAAACCCTGCTTTTTAATTTTCACTTGATTTCAGGAGTTTAGACTAGATCTGGGAGCCTCTCTGGCTTTGGGAGATATTTGCCTTCCTATGTGTCTTCTAAAGGCCTCATCATGAACACGAGTGACACGTACTTAGCACAGCCAGAGCCCAGAGCAAAGCCTGGGGAATCAGTCAACATATTTGTCATCATCTACCAAACAGCTGGGAGTCAGGCACAGGTTCCTGTTGTTCGTTAAAAGCAAGATTTGGGATGGCAACCTTCATGTGTTCAGAAAATCAAGCACAAACACATGCACACCCACTGGTTTTCATTTGGCTAAGGCTTCTAAGGAGCAGGTGGAAGAGCTACTTAGATTTTTTTCCCCAATTAATTGAGTTAGAGATTGTAGTAAATAAACAGTTTCAAGTACATCTTCTACCCCCCAAACAGTTCCCATATCATGAAAGAGCAGCTGCTCCAGATCCCAGGTGGCTCACAGAAGCCCAGCTGGAGCACGGGTGCTGGGACCACCTCAAAGGGAGCCCCCAGCCACTGGGCAGTAAGACCTACCATCAAAATTCGTATTATGTCATATCACAGAGGATAGCACAGAAGAGAAAATACACACAGTATGAGGTAGCTTCTGTGTTTACTACAAACACCACCATGTTTACTTATCTCAACAGCCACATAAGAAGCTATTAACATCCCTATTTTAGACATGAAGAAACTGTCAGGGGCTCATAGCTTACAAATAACAAATCTAGAATTCACACCGTGGTCTTCCTCTGAGCTCTTAACCACTCTCTGAGCAGACATTCCACGTGGTAACGGGGTTGACAGTAATGGCAATGGTGATAACGATGATCTGGAAATGGCATGTGGTACCAGGGAAACCACCACGTCCAAGGTCAGTGAGCAGAGAGAACTAAGATATTCAGGTTTGGTTTTTTTTTAATTTAAATCTTTTTTTAAAAAAAGATTGGTTTGGCTAGGCAAAATTTACACTAATTATAGTCATTTCTGTGATTTGTCCGATTATGCCTAATTAGGAGCCAGTATAATAATATTTTTGTACAAGAATAAGTAAGTCAGATTAATTTTGATCTTAAATTTGATTATAATAGTGAGCTCTATGCATAAATAATCAGACTTCACTGTTGCCCAGGTTCTAATATGCATGTGTGACATCTTACAGCATTTTATTCTCTAAAAGTGTGCTTTCTGAGGATATCCCCAAGTACCAAACATTAGCAGATGTTAGGGGAAGGAGGCGGCTAATAGTAATAGAATGTGGCCTTGCTCTGGAGAATGTTGGAGTCTGGCCATTTCATCCTGACCCTCCCTGAAAATTAGGTATGATTTTTATCATTCTACAGATTAAAAAACTGAGGCTGGAATATATGAAATAGATCATTCATATAGTTTAGTTTTTATTCACAACTTAAAACGTGAAAAGTATTGCTATTGAAACACCGAGATTAAACACCGAGAGAAATCGCCTCCTTACTTTAAGGAAATCAAAAGGCCTAACCATTCTCTATTATTTGGGGAAATGTTGCTTTAATTCTTTTAATTAAATTTCCCAACTGCTTAGCCCAATTAAGCTTTCAGTTGTTGGGACCTGATTTTTGAGTGAAAATAAAGAGCCAACTAGAGTGATATAACCTATTCAAAACAAAGGTGCCATTAGCTAGCCCATGTGCCTAGACTTCCTATACACCTGTCACTTGGCAAGGAGCACAATATTTTAACTAAGTAAACATCTACTCTCATCCAGGGACAGGAAAATTGTTAATAGGGATTACATAGCCAACATTATCCAACTTAATTCCATGGAAAGTAGAGAGGGAAAAGATGGGAATAACATTGGACCGAGAGGTGGGGTAAGAATCATAGGCCCGTAACAGGACCCCCAGAGGAAAGGGCACTAAAGCATGTAACAAGAAACAAGCTTTACTTTAGGTTCATGCTTTGCATCCTTAGTCATGAGAAGGAATCGAAAAAGTGCAAAGCAAGATCCTTAAAGTAGGATGACCTTGTGTTGCTAAAAACACAGTGAATTCCCAGAAAGGCAAATTTCCATATTTAAAACATAGGTTGAAAAAGAAATCTCCCCAAACCAAGGACGACTTATCTGTGTTTAGGATTCTCCCAATCGTGTTGCCCATCTGTTGATAGGGGTAATCAAAAATTGCTGGAGGAAAACTCAATGAGTCTTTGTATCAAGAGGCTTTGCAAAGTAGACACTTACGAAATGACCCATCAATCCGAGCTCCTGAGGCCATGTCCATTCCAGGTTCACTTCCAGTCACAAGGCCTGGTCACATTATAGCTAAGCAGAATACCAGGAATCAAGACTATGGAATAATCACAGGGCATTGTCCTTTTGTACTTTTCAATGATAAAATAAATGTGCAATGACATTTGGGGTAGCTAGTGTGCCTAATGTCAATGTTTATGCTGTTTGTTGAGATGGTATTTGTAGCTAATATTTATTGAGGATTTACTATATGTTGGGCACTCTTCCAAGCACCTAACACAGATTAACTCATTGAATCCTCACTGCAACCATCTGAGGCACACTATTATCACTCACATTTAACACATGAGGAAACAGGCACATATTTTAATAAGAATTACTTTTTGCAGGACAAAAAGTAACTGGCTCAGTCCATTAAATGTCTGCCTTTGACTGAGGTCATGATCCCAGGGTCCTGGGATCAGGTCCTGCATCTGGCTCCCTGCTCAGTGGGGAGCCTGCTTCTCCTTCTCACTCTCCCTCTGTGTTCTCTCGGTCTCTCTCAAATAAATAAATAAAATCTTTAAAGAAAAAGAATTACTTTTTGAGGTGCCTGGGTGGCTCAGTCGGTTAGCCGTCTACCTTGGGCTTGGATCATGATCCTGGGGTCCTGGGATTGAGCCCCATGTCCTCAGACTCCCTGCTCAGCAGGGAGCCTACTTCTCCCTCTCCCTCTGCCACTCCCCGCCCCCCCCCATTCATGCCCTGTCTCTCTCTCTCTCTCTCAAATAAATAAATAAAAGAATTACCTTTGTACCATGGAAGTATGGAAAAGTTAAATTAAATGTTATAAATTCATCTGAAGTGACTGATATCCCTGCTCTCTCAAAACAAGACTGAGCCCCTTCTTGATCCTCAGCCACTGGGGTCACTGAATGTTTAAAATGTCTTATTCATTTACATAAATGCCAGCAACTTGGTCAGGGTCAGTGATAGAGTGGTTGGTCAATAAATGTTGAATCAACACCCTGCTTCCTTTAGATTTCATGATTATCTGTATCTATGTGACAATTTGAAAGGGTTAAAGGCTAGCACGATCTGGATTCACTTTGATGATCAAGTCTATCATTTATTAAGCCTATTAATTTGTCAGCCTGCCAATCTGTCTTTTCTATACTGTGATAAATGATACACTGTCTTTTATGTTGACATTTTCATCCAAGGACTTTGATGTGTATTGTGAGCCTGGTCCTACTCATAAAAATATTCATGCATTCTAGGCAGCTTATGCACTTAAAATGTGAGGGTTCATCCATGGCTGCAAACTGGCACGCAGCTCACAGTCCTGCTGCAGAGGTGTTTGGCTGGAAGTGTTGAAGACTTTTTTGTTTGAAGGTGTACATCAGGCCCACCTTTCTTTGCAAATAAAGCCTGATTCACACATTTAGTTACCGGCCTGGCCCCGAAAGTGTTTAAGTTTGTGAGCCCTGCGATATACAGGTACCTGGGGATTCAGAGCAGATTGAATTTAAAGTTGCCATATTCCTGGAGTTTATAACGTATGGCTCATGCTTTAGGTTGATAGGAACCTTTTTAGGTAATTGGGCAACAAAACAACTTTTTTTTCCAAGCTACTCCTTCCATATACACATATCTAATTCTCCTGGAGGAGACCTGGAGTCCCTCCGCTCCTATTTTCAAGGCATCCCTGAGATAGAATCATTATTACTGTGTCTTTATAAATGGATGAACTAAAACCCAGGGAAGGGCAGACCATCCTAAAGGCATCCGGTGATACAAATGCCACCGAAGAGAGCAAATGCTTTAGCTCTGAGTTTACCTACTTGCCTAGTATGTTCTCTGTTATGTTTTTCATCTTAAAATCCTTCCTGGAAAGAAAGGAGGTTTGTTCAAGACATCACTGTGGTTTATTCCTGGACTCCCCTCTTCTGGCCAGCCTAGACAGAAGAGAGGTCGACTTGGGGGTGGATCGCTGCTATCGTTCAGAACAATAGCCATGTGTCCTGAAGGATCGATGAGGACGATCATGGACAGATGAAAGGGCTCATGAGGGGCACACATTCCTCCAGGCGTGGGTGCCCTATTTTGACTTGACCTTTTGGATTCAGCTTTTGGTTCATAGTATAGTTGTGGCCCACTGGATCCCTTGTCCTGCTCTAGTATTATTTACAGTTTGGATCTGGTCCATGGCATTGAGTGCAACGGTCCCAATCAATACTTCTTACAGGGTGGGCATTTATGTGCCACTGATGGAGAATTTCCATTTCTTCCTGTATAGTCCCACTGACTAGCTCTCTCTGCTCAGGCCCATTAGAGAACTCAACTGTGAAATTATCAGACAGTGAATGCCAGGCCCTGCGACTACTCTGATAAGAAGCATGTACCTTCCAGTAAGAGCCTTTCCTATTTGCTCTATTGGGAGCCAGGCAGCTCTCCTGGGCATTCTCTCCTTTTTTGGTAGGAACAGGTCTAAGTTGGTTTTAGGAACTCTGGGGCATTTCCTTGGGATAAAGATGAGCAACCTTTCAACAAACATGATAACCGATAATGGACTTTTGTCGCTTGAACACTTTCCTACTTCAGGAAGGCAACCCTTAGCTCTCATTTTGACATAGAGTTCCTCGTCTTATGAAAATCTGAGACTTTCTTATTCTAACCATTGTCTCCGATTCTGAACTATGTATTTGCATCAGTCGTGACTGCAAATAGTGTTCTTTCCAACGCCTGAAATGAGGTTGGCTGCTTTCTCCCATGTAGTTCAAGGATTCCTCTCCTTTGATCAAAGGTCATAAGTAGACAGAGATGAGAGTTTCTGTGCCACCAGCCCCAGAACCCGAACTCTGTGCCCTGATGCTTCCTCTGCCTGCTCAGGGCTCCCCAAGATCCCATGCATGCTCACTCAGGCTTGCCCCTCTCTGTAATGTTCCCAAATGCTCTCACCTTTCACCAATCCAATTCCTATTCTTTCAGGAACCGGCTCTGCTCAGCCGTTAATGATGCTAATCATGAATGGTACCCACTGAGCTAAACATTTTGCAGATCTGTACTTTGATAGAGGGAAGTTCTTGAGTCAAAGCCTTATTCCAAAGGCAGACTAAGAATGATGGCCTCTGTACATGGGTCCTGTCAACACTGACACCAACCCAGATTGTCACTCTTACACTTTCTTTAAAGCTATGCTGCCTTGCTCATCACCCAGGTTGCTCCTGTAGCATAAAAACCACAGACTCCGACCTCAGTGGAAAACCCGTGAGATTCTGCACGGCAGTCCTGTCTCCAGAGCTCTCTCCTGCCTCCTTTGCTCTCTTAAAGTAAGTAGCAGCAAGCACTGTTGCCCCCGAGGGGATGGCTCAGGGGGAGTGAAATTTCTGAATCTCTGCAGTCTGACTTGACGATATAATGTTTGCTTTCCTTCTTCTTGGGCACTGGATCCAATAAAGGAGGTCTCAAGCTCCTCAACTAGACAAGCCTGCGTGGGGGCTGGGAGACCTGAAATCAAGAAGGAGTCCACTGCTCAAAGAGGTAGAGGGTGAAAGAAAAAACCGGGAGGCCTTGTGTCTCAGTGCCTCCTCCCTACAGGGCTGTGTCCCACCTAAAAGGACAACAGCCCGGGGTGTTCCTGTAGAGTCAGCAATGTGCTCTGGGCTAGACAAGGGAAGAAGTCCATGTGAGGACAGGAGGCACAGTTTTTATTTTTGAATACTGCATCATCAGTCTCGGAGCCGACCTGAACTTTGTTTTCTAACAATCAGGAATCAGAAATGACAGGAGGGGGGAAAATAATCTTGGCACCTCACAAGGCTCATCCTGGTAGCCGGATCAGGAGCAAGGTGCCAGCACTTTTTCCTGCCTCTCCCTGAACGCAAGAGATGCTATGATGGCAAAACTCACCGAAGCACAGGAAACTGCAGTGGCTGGAAATGTCTTTGTCCCTAAAATACCCCACTGGCTTCTGAGTAAGAAGATGGCTGCGAGGACACCAGCCCAAAGCCCAAAGCCTGGAAGACCCGACGTGGCTCCCTGGGGAGAAGTGATGGCCCACAGCCTCAGCACTGGCGGGGCTCCCACCACAAAATCATCTGCTTCATCCAGGTGCAACCAAAAGGGACTCTGTAAAAGCCCTGAGTCCCCAAACAGACACGACGGAGGCAGCAAAATCCCCGGGAGGGAAAAGCAGGGCTGGCTTTATAGAAAAGCTGGTCCCAATGCTCTGGGGGGAGAGGAAGAATGGGCTCATAAAAGAAGTGGGAGGGAAGAAACAGGAAGGTGGGTTTGAAAGGAAGAGAAATGGGATCCAATAAGAAAAGGGGGTCCTATAGGAAATAGTAAAGCTTTGGTACTTTTCTGAGAAGACACAAAATAACTCTGTTCTGTTTGGTGGCTGCAATCCTGGGGGCCTGCCTGGCCTTTTGAAGGCTCTTACACCAACGGACTTGCCTTCTCAATCAAGCCTTTTAGTCAAACAACTTGACATGAGTAATTTCTCAACACTGGGCCAACAAAGGAGACAGTGTAATAGCCCTGGGATGAAGGTGTGGGCCTGTGGCGGGCAGCATATTGGAGAAAGGGAAAACGTGGTGTTTTTTCAACAACAAGATCCGGTCACAAGCGGAACTGATGTCCTATGCAAGAGAAGCACAATGATAATACCCTACAAGATACAGCCTCGTCTCTCATTTGGGGGTATTGTTGGAATTACTGTTGCCTTTCATTACACTTCTGCGAAGCCATTAAAGCAGACTCTATCTCCCTACAGTGGGGGAGATGAAACCTCAATTTTCTTAAATGACTCATTCAAGGTCACGGTGAGCTAGGGCTGGAATTAAGAATTCCCACTTCTAAGTTCAATTTTTTATTTTTTATTACATTTCACTCCTACTGGATAAATCTTGTATCAAGGGTAGCTTAAAGACCACGCTCATATAGAAGGGTTTATATGCATGAGGGATTGTGGAAAATGAGCTAAAATATTGGTTTCTGAAGACATGAGACCTCCGCAACCTATACATGATATTGGTAAGAAGCATTCAAAAGGATTCCAAGTCAATTAGAAAATGACAGAGCCCGTGGCTTCCTAAACTCAAAACTCTTTAAATAGTAACGTAAAGAAAAACCCAAATTATGAAATAAAAAATCCTTCCCAGGAAGGAGTGAAACAAATTATCACAAAACAAGCAAAAGAAGCAAATAAACACAGAGACATAATATGATCTATTTTGATACAAACGCTTGGAAAATAATTATCAGAGTATTTTGCTCTCTAGATAAACTCCTCCCACCCTTTTCCAACAATTTCCTCCTCTCATCAATCCTAAGGAACCTGAGAAATATATGTGTTTTTCCTCTAAATCAATATCGGGAAAGGAATGAAGAACTGTGTAAAACCGGTATTTCACTGAAATGTCCTCATCCTGCTTAACGATCAAATCAGCCTAAGACAAAATATGCACAGACATCAGACACACCTTCAATCAGTCACACCTTCTTCAACTGTGCACCTGTTCTTGGTCTCGCTCCTCTTACACTGGGCTACAACACACTCCAAGTATATCCAAGTTCACAGTCACCATCACCTCGTGACCCTGGAGCTCAGCAGCTTCAAATCCCTCAGGGCAACCCTGCTGGTGGGCAATCAGCGTCTTAGAGGTGGGAGCCACCCCCTAGTACCGACACAGCCTCTCGGACGCAAGTTCATGTCTTTGGGAGAAGGACCTAGCAGCCACTCGGGGCATTGCCCTGAAAAGGAGGGGATATTGGGCATCCAGCTATTCTGAGACAGCTCCTTACTGAGATCAGCTCTCTGGGGCCAAGGGAAAAGAGACTGAGAGGCCCAGAGCGTGGGTATATTCTGAGTTTTGTCATTTTAAACATCAAACCTAATTCGACAGGAGAGCTCAGGTCACCCACAACATATGCCTGGGTATCTGGGTCTGCATTCTAGCACTCCCTGAGTGCTATATGAGGGTGGTTCGAGAAGGCCAGAGAGGATATGTAGCACTCCCATTACTACTCACGGTCACTCTGAAACGCTATGCTTGAAGGAAGAAGTGACTCATGTCCACCTCCCTCCTTGAGAAAAAGCTACCAAAAGCAAGCCGGTGGCATCACGTAGCTGTTATGTAAATGGACTCAGCTGAGGAGAAGAAGCAAGGAGGGAACCACCAAGTGCACGTTCACTGTCCTCCCAACCTGGGACACCGTGCTCTGCAGGGACTTGGGCTCACCTTAGTGCCACAGCACACATTCAGGGATTCGTCCCAGTCACACGGTAGGGAGGACCCTGGACCAGGGGAGCAGTCTTGATTCTTAGCCCCTGAGAGCTGCAAATTTAGACAGGGGACAACTTTGCACAAGGACAGTTAAATTGGGCATCTCTGACCAGTCTTTAATTGAAACTACTAGAAACGAACGACTACCTGACTTTGAGTTCTGTTTCAGTGAACTTTGTGGTGGAGAGGGGATTGGCAAGGAGAAGGCTGTGGTATTTTT
The DNA here is from genome assembly GCF_011800145.1 of Mirounga leonina. Lineage (NCBI taxonomy): Eukaryota > Metazoa > Chordata > Mammalia > Carnivora > Phocidae > Mirounga > Mirounga leonina. The sequence goes on from NW_023270839.1 coordinate 11,572,176, forward strand.
AAAAACAGTAAGCTGAGGTTTGAAGATGTTCTTCCTTTCTTTCTTTTTCAATGGATACTGTAGCCACAGGGAATGAATGGGGTGGGGGTGGGGAGGAGAAAACAGCTACTCCCTGACGGTCTCCGAGCGTGATGAGGTGCCAGCCACTCCAACCCTCTGGAGATCCGGTAATTGTCACTCCTCACCGTAACTTCTTGCTTTCAGGCCAGTGGCTGGCAGGTTTATCTGCTTCTGAGCAGCTTCAGAGCCACGTCAGTGACACTGACGACGTCAGCAAGAGCAATCGGAAGGCAGGATGATGCTGCTGCCAGCAGCAGTGGGAGGGAAAATTTTTCCCCTTAAAGAAAATTCTTAGGCTATCTGTCTGGCTGACTCTCTCTCTCTCTCTCTCTCATTGACTTACATGACTGCTGGTGGTTCGAGAAGGCCAGAGAGGATATGTAGTTTTACCCAGCCATTTTAAAGTCTGGGGTGCAAGAGCATTTAGTTGACACGATGTGCTGACACTTCCAAGCCCCTCGTGTAGGCACTGCCCTTACTCAGGAGAGGACGGGCTTCCAATGTGTCAGAGGACGCAACCAACCTGACCACCTCCTAGCAAGTGTCTAAAGCCCTGGTACACACACCTATGGTGATTACTGCAGTAAGCCTGGCCCATTCCATGTTCCTGATCGTTCCAGCTGCTTTTATTTTTGTCACTATCATAATAAACAGGATGCTATAACCACTGATGGCTTGACAAGGATCCTCAACACAATGCTGTTCTTTGGTCTATTTTTTTTAAAGTAGGTTTAAAAGCCTCTGCTGTCCGGAATGGCAATCCTCTAAAGTTCCCGGTTGCAAAGATAAGGTTCTTTTCCATCATCAGATATCGACCACCTTCCAGCCCAGGACAAATGTTAGGGCGAGGAGGCATTCCATGACCGACACATGGCCAAAATGCTTTAAAAGATATTGTCTGGGGAAAAGCAAAGAGACCCTAAGGTAGAGGTAGATGGGGGAGTTCAAACTGCAATAGCTTCTCCAACCCAGGCATATTCGAAGGTGAGAAAACCCCACTTTGAGCACAGCCCTGTGATTCCTGACTCCCCTAAAAGGAGCAAGATAAAGCTAAAATGCTGTGCAAATCAAAATTATGGTGACTGGGTTTGCAGAAATAATTGTGTCTAATTCATGGCTATGGAGAGAGAGTGTCACAGGTCAGAAAGAAGCAGCTCCCATGGCAGTATATGGGGAAGACCACAGCCTCTGGAGTAGTGCTCCATGCCAGCCTGTGGTGGGCATTGAAATTAACATTATGTAATGACAATCATCAGTAACTTGCTGGGCAACCATGGCCAAGTCACTTGATTTCCTATGCCTCAGTTTCATCAAATATCATCTCCCCAAGAAACCACAGATGAAGATGTTTGCAGGGTTACTGAAAAACACACTTAGAAAACACTCAGGTGATTACTAGGAGCAATAATAATGCCACATGTGGAGTCACTTGCCTCCATGGTTGCTCCCAGCTCTCCCTGGAAGCCATGACTAGTATGCAGTATCTCTGTAACAGAGGTTCTTAACCTGGGTCCTTGAACCCTGCAGTGGGCCACGGATGGAGCCCAGCAACTCTAATCTCTGAGGGTAGGACACCCATAACATAAAGAATTTAAGAACCACTGCTCTACCCTAAGCCTTGGGTACAGGGGAACCAAAAAACACTTACACTGCCTGATGGAGAGGGAAAGGCAGGGAAGGTGACCACAGAAGCCAACAGAAACACAAAGAGTGGGAATCTCAAGAAAACCACCAGGTTTTCACCTTGACCCCCTGAGTCATCTCTTCCACACTGATCCAATCCGTCAGAAGGGAATTTCTTCAGTCAATCATGCCTAGAATATCATTACTAATGAGCAGAAGAAACAACTGATCGAGGAGGGCACAAGGCAGGGAGTACGTGAGGTGTCATCCAGTATCAAGGACACCTGTTGGAAGGAAAGCTCAGGGATTCCACGGGGCTTTGGGAGGAACAGGCAGCTTCACAACAAAAGGGCTGTAAGGAGTGACAAGTGTGAAGCCGTCTTGAGCTCTTGAGTGCAGTGTGAGAGATGAGGAGGGGGGTCTGGGTCCAGGATGAAGAAATGGGTAATTCTGTAATATCAGAAGGTGGTATTGGAAGGGTGGAGGGTCTCGTTACATCTCCCAAATGAGACCCAAGTCCCAGCCATGACAGAGGAACCATGTTTGGAAGAGAAAGTCAAGGGTTTTGGAGAAGGGAAGGGAATGGTGTAGAAGAGCGACAAGACCTAAGCGTGATCTTCAGAGCCCGGGTCGGAAGGGGACACTTAAAGAGAAGGAGAGAGGGAGAGAAAGAATTTCATTCTAATTCCCGAGAGCTAGACAGCGCATATAAAATGATCTAACACTTATAGAGCAATTTACAGTTTACAAAACATTATGACATTCACTATCTCATTTAATGCTTATCACCCTAAAACGCTGGTTATATTTTCTCCATTCTACACAAGAGGAAACTGAGGCTAGGAAGGGCGGATTATGCGACTTGCTCAAGGTCACCTGGCTGAAATCGGAGCTGGGACGCACCCCAATGTCGCCCCACACCTCCCGGTGGTCTTCCACCTTGAAAGGCTTTCCGTTAACTCCTAAGGGGCAAGGTTGGTGTGGCTACAACAGATCCCCGCCCCCCAGCCACTTCCCCTAAAATCTAGGGCGGAGCAGCGCCCTCCGGTGCCAGGAAGGGGACCTGAGTGACGCGGAGCCACAGACCGGGGTTTCCCCGTCCTGCGGGGCTCAGCAGGCGGCAGAAGCCACGACTCCCACACTCCGGGCAGTCAAGTAACGCTCCAGCAGCAGTTGCCGGCTTGGGGCTCAACGTGCGAGGGGCAGCGCTGGGTGAATTCCCTTCCGAGCGATCCCAGGACTGGGACCGAGCGCCAGCGCCTGCTCCTAGCACTCGGCTCCCCACGCTCGCCCCTGCCCCGCTGGTTCTTTCTGGCGGTTCCCCAGTGCACGGGGGCACCTCCGAGGAGGCGGGGGCGGGGGGCGCTGTGGTGGAGTGTTGGGGGTGAAAGAGCGGACCGACTCGGGGGCGAGATCTTCCACTTCTGATCCTCCAGGTCAGGGCAACCGCGAGCAAAGCCTGGCTGGAAGTTTGGGCATCAAAGGTTTCAGATCAAGTAGCAAGTTGCCTGGAGAGCCTTGGAGGTGGAGGGGGAGGTCGGGGTCGGGTGGCGTTAGGGGAAGAAGGGACGGGCAAGAGAAGGTGTCCCTTCCCACGCAGCCCCTGGCGGCCCCGCGGGTGGGTGGCCGGCCCGCCTCTGCAGCCCGCGGGTGCGGAGAACGCGCCGGGCACCGGCACCCGGCAGCCGGCACCCGGCGCAGCGCAGCCCCTCCTCGCCCCGCTCCGCGCTCCTCCCCGCCTGCCCGCCGCCTCGCCGCCGCCGCGGAGACTCACAGTCCGCAGGAACTGGATCTCATCCTCGCCTCCTTCTCCCCCTTCGGCCATGGCTCCCGAGGCGTCGGCGGCGCCCCAGCCTCCGGCGCCTCTGCTTCCCCCGGCAGCCACTCGGCGTGCGCTGGCTGCTGCTGCGCTCTTTCTCCTCCTCCTCCTCTTCCTCCTCCTCCGGCTCCTGGCTCAGCCTCAGCAGCGCCGAGCTAATCCCCGACCATATAGGGAGCTGGGCTAACACTCCACTGCACTGCAGAGCGCCAACGCCAACCAAGCAGCCCGCCTACCCCTCTCGCCCCAGCCAAGTGCGCGGCGACCGCGGGCCGGGCAGAGAGCGCAGCGCCCAGCGCGCGGAGCGGGCGGGGGCGGCGCCGGGACCCGGGGGGTGGGGTGCGGTGGGGCCTCCCCCACACACCACCGCACCGCGCCGCACACCCAGCCGAGGCGCGCTGCTCCGCAGCGACGAGAGGGTGCCCCCTACCCTGCTCGGATTCACAAACAAAGGCCAGTTGCTAAGCTCCAGCATGCTTGAGACTGGGCATCAGAGCCCTCTCGCTGTGCCCACCTGGCCCTCGTGTGTGTGCGCGCGCGTGTGTGCGTGCCTGTGTGTGCGTGTATGTTTGTGTTTCGGACTGGAATGCCTTCCTCCGTCCGACCCCAGTGCCTTGTTCGGACCCACAACCGAGGAAGGCTGAGAGGGGTGTGCCTGTGTTCTAAAGAGCGGCTGGGAGAAACGGTGCAGTGAGGATGGAGGGTGACTGTCCATAACAAAGTTTGCAACTCCCTGGATAGCCCTTTCCTCACCTTAAAAGAGCCCCCTCCCCTCTTCAAATCTAATCAGCACGTTTTACTAACCTCCCCCCCCCCCCATTGTCTATTATTGCTGGACAGAGTAAGTGTTCCCTGTACCTCAGGAAGCTTCTGGGGCTCCCCATTCCATTCAAAATTCAGAGGCCAGGTGGCATAAGAACCCTTCTCCTCTGCCAACCCCCAGTCTAAACTTTAGGGTGCAGGCCTGTGGACTCTAAAAGGAATAGAGGAGTATATACAGTGGGACCCTTTCCAGGTCCTTGGGCTGCTGGCATCCCAGCCAGCCTTGAGTGGTTTTCCAGGGTTGGGGACTGTAGCATTGGTCCTTGCTAAAGGTGAGGGTACAGGGTGCCACCTTCTGTCGACTGGCCAGGAAGCTCCAGGGCAAGAGAAGTATTCAAGGGAGGGGACACTAGGAAGAGATGTAAACCTAGGATGAAGAGTAATCCAGAAGATGTATGGGGGAAAATTCTTGGCTGGTGGTAACAGAGGACACTGGAAACCCAACTGATTTCATGGCTGCTTTGTGGATGAGCTCTCTCTTGGTTCTGCCTTAAAGACCTTTCCTGAGCTCTAGTCCCACATTTTCTACTGGACATTAGAAATGCTAAGGAAAAAAAGAAAAAGAAATGCTAAGAAAAATCATGTGTTCCTTATATTGTACCCAAACTGTTTCCTTCTAGAGCTGCATCTTGGCCCTAGTGCCTCCTCTGAAGCCTGCCTAGAATATGTCAAACCATCTGCACATTGCGGCGCTTCACATATTGGAGGGCACCTGTCATGCTCCCTTCTGTGACCCACCAGCCACTCTTACTTTCTTCTGGCTGAAGATCCTCTTCCCCTCACCATTACCTGTTGCATGGTTTTCAGAGCCTACATCATCTTTAATGGCCTTGTTATTAGCATTCCAGTTTGTTTTCTTCCTCCTAAATTGCAGCACTCTCCTCCCTCATTTTGGACAGTCCGTGCATGCTGCCTAATAGTGAATTGGTGTTAAAGCAGCACTAGTGGTACCTGTTAGATTTACATTTAACTAGACTTTCTAAGGCTGGGGCGCCTGGGTGGCTCAACTGTTAAGCATCTGCCTTCGGCTCAGGTCATGATCTCAGGGTCCTGGGATCGAGTCCCACATCGGGCTCCCTGCTTGGCGGGAAGCCTGCTTCTCCCTCTCCCACTCCCCCTGCTTGTGTTCCCTCTCTCGCTGTGTCTCTCCCTGTCCAATAAATAAATAAATAAAAAGAATTCCTAGGGTTGTTTTTTTCTTCTCTCCCTACATGGACCAAAGTCAAGTCTTGGCCATTTTGGCCATGTCCAAGTACTTACGCACCAACTTTAAAAAATACTTCTTCTTATAATTCATTTTATTAGTTTCTGTCTATATGTGGTCCTTTAAGATATTTTTGGATCTATATTGTGCCATCCAAAGTGTTAATTATCATTAAACTATGTTATGGCATACCTTTGGCATACCACAGGACCCCTTCTCAGGTTAATTTTATACTTGTGTTTATGATTACTTAATAGGTAAAGAAGCTTCCTAAATATATTATTTTGCAGCCCAAATTTCTTCTTGTTCACGAGGAGATCACAAAAGTCTTTTTCACATACTTTACTGAAATCAAGACCCATGAAGTGGGATACTATTTGCTTTATTGGTCAAATAACTCCACCACAAAAAGGAAGTGGAAAAGGAGCATCTAACACCATTATACATCTACTTGGATTCCTGGTGATTCTTGCATTTCTTTAGTGTGCTCAAACATGAGCTGTTTAATTACCCAGCATAGGATTTATTCTGGGGCTCAGCCTGTAGTTTCTCACCCTATGGTTTCAGCTTAAAGTGGGGCAAACATAGACATTCACCTCTATGTGAAATCCTCTTCCATTCTCTAAGATTTCCCCACAATCCATCAGTAATGGTACTGTAGTCAGGTGATCAAATTATTTCACCACCTTAGTGTTCAATTCATCCAGGTCTGCAGAAATAACATTGACTATGACAGCCAAAGTCCTTGACCTTAGGGATAGCTGAAAGAGTGGGAAGAAAGGAAAGTAGGACAGGTAAGATAGGCAGGTAGGTAGATTTCAGACACTAGGCTTTGATGTTTGTTTTGTTATTAGTTCTCCCATCGAGTCTAGGATAGAATAAACTAAGATTAAGGTTTTTTTGTTTTTTTAAGGATTTTTATTTATTTGACAGAGAGAGAGAGAGCCAGAGAGGGAACACAAGCAGGGGGAGTGGGACAGGGAGAAGCAGGCTTCCCACTGAGCAGGGAGCCCGATGCGGGGCTCGATCCCAGGACCCTGGGATCATGACCTGAGCCGAAGGCAGACGCTTAACGACTGAGCCACCCAGGCGCCCCTAAACTAAGATTAAGTTACTTGCTTACATTTATACATCTGGTATGTGGCAGAGCTGACATCCAGCCCTGGATTGCCTAACTCCAAGCCCAATCCTTTTTAGTACTTTTTACACTACACCACCTTGTTTCTAGGACAGCAGGTCAGATTCATACGCCCCTCCCCACCACCCTATCCATGTCTCCCACATATCAGGCTTGCTCCTCCAGGCCCTGTATTTTAAATTGAGTCTCTCCCAAAACCACGTAGGTATTCTTCGTAGACAACCAAGGACCTGGACCTAGGTCTTAGAGGATACAGCACCTACTACGGTCTAATCGAAAACAAAACAAAACAAAAAAACCAAGCCCCCCAGGTTTTAAACCCTTTCTCTGATAGAGAAAGCCATCAGCCATTAGCGGCCATCAACAGTCACCTGCAGTGAGGGGTCCGCAGAGCAACAAAATACTTTGGGGATGCTCAAGTCATTCAAAGCCAGCCCTGCCAACCAGCAGCATTTGAATGTTGGGGTGCTGTGCAGACAGTATCACCAGCAGCTAGAAAAGCACACAATAACAACCCTATGCCCTATGGGGTCAAACTAGAAATTTTTCATTTTTGTCTTTTCAGCCCTTCTGTACCTTTTACATATATAAATCTTAAAGGCCTGACAAAATCTGAAGCCTGATTATTAAAATAAAATTCTCATGTTTATCCCCCCCTTCCCCAGGCAGATTTTCAAATGAAGTATCTGGTCCTGAGGATTTTCTCACCTAACAGGGCCCCTAATGTGTCCTTTACCAGCACGACTGACAGAACTTTAAAATACTAACGTGGACATAGTCACATAATTCAGTATGTCATTTGCTAGGCTTTCTCACCGTGGCCCATCCTCCAAGTGGTGTTAATGAGGCCAGGGTTGTGGATTCAATTCCAGGAGAGCCAGTTAGCTTCACTCTGTTTGCTGACCAAAGACCCTGGCCCCTTCACTCTGGCCAAGAGCCTCAGATCTTTGCTCCATACGGAATGCAAACCCAAGCCTGGGGACTCACTGAGATCTACCATGCTTGGAGACACACGAGCTAGGAGTCCACAGCTGATGGAGAGAACATTCGCCCATATGGTTGGAGATATATTAAACTCTATACAACATTGAATCTGTCTTCAATAGCCATGTCGGCTTCATCTCCTAATGACAGCAGTCATCTGCTGAAAATACATTTCTTCAGCTAATTGCACTCATGGCTTTGGTCTGCATTGACTTGGGTTCCACTTAGAGGAAGTATCAAAGGCAGTGATGGAAAAACTGTACAGTAGATGGAACTGCCTCCGCTAGCTGCCATCTTTTTTGACACATTACCATATCCATAAGTACCATCTATGTATTGACTGAAGATTTATTTATTTTTCCATGAGCAAAGAAAAAATCCCCACCTTTCTGTGCCTTTCCTTCAAGTGTTTCAATTGTAAAGCTCTGTTACTGGCGATAGGGCGAAAAGGTATTGTCACCAGTTAAGTTCATGAACAGAAATAATTCCTAAAAGGACACCTGGTTTTGATTTGGTGCTGAGAGGAAGGATGGCATACATACTTACAGAAGTCTTTTTTTTTTCAATGTTAAGAGATGACTATCATTAGTTCCCAATATTTTTGCAATAAACTACTAAACTGATGTATTTCTTTGGCCCAAAGAAATGGAAGCCATACCAAAAAAGCCTTGACTTGAATTCCTTTGTTTATTAGGGAGGGGACAGGTGGAAGAAAACATTTTTCTTCTCCTGATGTTAGCTGTTTTCGCTTTCAGAAAAGCCACAGACATCACAACAGGCAAGGATCCACAGTTAAGTATACTTCCTGCAGCCCAACACATGGAAATGCCCCTTTTTTTCCCCTGACACCTGAAGCTCGGAAGATTACATAATAAGGTCAAAGTTAATATGCCACACTGGTGAAAGGCTCCTGAAACAAAACCAGTCGAAGAGGGGGGCAGCCTCTGAGTCTTAGCAGAAGTGGAGGCCAGGGGGACACCTGCAGGAGCCTGGGAGGCAGATCCTCTCCCGGGTGCCATCCTGTGAGCTGATTCATCCTCAGGTCATCTCCATTTGGAACAGTTTGTGAAAACAATAGGTCACGCCACCAGCGGTACACATTTACCTCGAGGTCAACCTCTATTTTACCTCGAACTGGTACTCTGGCCATTGTATCGCACAAACTTGGACATAAGATAGCTGAGGATTTGAGTCCTGGATAAGACTCTGCAATTTAAGGATTGCATGCCCCTGAGCAAATGATTTCAACTCTCATAGCCTATTTCATCTTCTGGAAAATTGGGGGTGAAAATACCTACTTTGTCAGGTTATTTTAAGAATTCGGTAACTTAGTGATTAGGAAATGCTTAGCAGAGTGGCTTGTAAAAGTGCTCAGCATAAAATCTTGAGACAGCTCTTGAAGATGGATCCCCTTCCTCCTTTGTATTGGTTTCCAATGCCTTCCCTTTGGGTCTGCCTGTGTTCCTGCCTCTCTTAAAGTTCCATTCTCATTTGACTTTTCCTGAGGCCTTACTCCCCGCTGCCGCCCCCCAAAAGACACAATGCCTCTGATTTCAGGAAACAATTTCCTGCCCCAATAAGTGAAACATTCTAGGCATATCTCAGGCATTGCAAGTTAATGGTGAACACCAATACTGCCTTTTGATGTTTGTTTCCTAGGGAGTTTTATTCTGAGCTTTATTATGTCTGCATCTTTAATGAGAAATGTATTCTGTTGCTATGGCATAATTGAAATTCATGCCTTCCTCTGGAAGGTGGAATTGTCAGTGCCCACCAGCCTCAGGTTTCCCTGGGGCATTATGAGATTGAGATCTAGTGGCTTATGAAACTACACTTAATCAGATAAGTCTCACTTACACTAAAGTCAGTGCCTCTGAGTTCTAATTTCTGCATTTTAATTTTTCCTGCAGTTCAGTGGCACAGATTTATTGAAGCTGCTGCCAGCAACAATTTGCTCTGACCCGCTACCGTTTTAATAGTTCCTGCCGAAAGAGGCGGGGATACAGTGGGAAAGGAAATGAAGGGAGATTGGGGTCATGTATTTCAGGTGCTAGGGTGAGACCCCCATTGCAGTAGGTAAAATGTAGATAAATAATGTTTCTTCTGGTGCTAGAGCATGTTTCTATGACCAACCCTGGGTTCAGTTTATCTCTCCAGGCTCTTCTGAGTGGATCTCATTTCCAGTATCTCTGAGCTGGTGAAATGTCCTTTCAAGTGATTCAAGGAATTTAACAAAGCACAGCGTCTTTCTCATTACACTGCAAGGATGCACAATTTTCTGTTGGCATTCAGAGCTCCAGTGTCCCGGAATGTGAGCTCTACTTTTGAAATCTCTATGCATGTCACTGCGGCTCACAAGTAAGACAGGATGCCTCCAGACTCTAACAAGAGCGGTGCTGCGGGTGACCTGTCACTCTCATCTGAGATCCAAATAAAAGTCAGACATTTTAAACTCTACCCGTTACGTTCAATCTAGAATTGAAGAGGAAATAAGTGGGGTGCCTGGGTGGCTCAGTCGTTAAGCCCCACCTTCGGCTCAGGTCATGATCCCAGGGTCCTGGGTTCGAGCCCTGCATCGGGCTCCCGACTCTGCGGGAAGCCTGCTTCTCCCTCTCCCACTCCCCCTGCTGTGTTCCCTCTCTCGCTGTGTCTTTCTCTGTCAAATAAATAAATAAAATCTAAAAAAAAAACCCCAACAATATATTAAAAAAAAAAAAAGAAAAGGAAATAAGCATTCGAGTCCAGTGAGTCCATGGACCAGTAGAAACTTAGAGAAAATTTTCAGCAGTACCAGGAGGTTGCCAGTTTTTTACTTGCTGTTTTAAGGATGTTAAAAATCCGACTGCTGATGCCTATCACCATTGTTTTATAAAAGAAAGGCCATTTTAACATAACAGTAGAAAGGACAAGTCTTTTTTTTTTTTTTTTTAGAGGGGGATTACAGAGGAAGAGGGAGAGGGAGAATTTACAGCAGAGGCTCCACTGAGCATGGAGCCAATGACAAGGGGCTAGATCTCAAAACCCTGAAATCATGACCTGAGCTGAAATCAAGAGTTGGACACTTAACCTACTGAGCCACCCAGGTGTCCCTAAAAAGGACAAGTCTTAGAATTTAAAATAAACAAATTTGACTTTTTTAATAACTCACTATATAATTTCCCTCTCTCCCCTTTCCTCCTTCCTTCTCTGCAAAGGAGTTAAAAACATCATCAGAGATCAGCACTGGTTTGGGAATCACCAATAAAGTGAACCTCCTCATTTTAAGATGAGGAAACTGAGGCTCTCTGAGGTGAACTGAATTAATGAAAGCTGGGACTAGAGCCCAGATCTCCTGGCTCCTCGTCTAGTATTTATTTGTTCTGCCTTCTTTGTAATGGAATTCAGGGTAATGGCCCAGAGGTACAGCAAGATCCTGGAGTGTCTTCTTAATCATCAAATACAATGATGCTGTCTTCTATAAAGTTATGATGTTAAGTTCTGTGGTCTAATTCTTTAAAAAACAACGATATGTGTAAGGAGATTCTCTAGTGACTAGCTCAAGAACTTGTTCCTGAGGGATTTTTTTACTAGTCTTTAAAACCAATAACAACAAACAAATAAACCCAGAAAGTTAAAATTGAGGTCACTCATAAAGATTCCTCATTAAACATTTATTGTACATTTAAACAGTGTGTTGAGGAGTTTTGGGGACTGGTGGAGCCCATAGTTTGTGGTGGTTCTAGAATACCCTTCACAAAAGCAAAAGATTGAGTCACTAAATTGTGTGACTTACACACCACATTTCTCATTTTCCATACCCTTCTTCTTAATGTCTACCTCCACATTCTAGTCTCTGTCCTCAAAGGTTAAGAGACACATCCTAAGTACTACATTTTAATTTTGGTCCTCCTTCTCCAAGTTGACCCAGGGGTATTTGGCCCTGTTGATGAGTTACTATCTCTTGGAACTACTCCCCAACTTTGGGACCCATTCTTGGGGAGCCCCATCCTGGCTCTCCTTCTACTTCTCTGCCTCCTTTGATGACTGCTCTTCCTCATTTTGACATCAAACATGGACATTCCCCAAGATTCCATCCTTAAACCTTCATTCTCTATAAACTCACATTTTCTCCTCTCCTATGATCACCACCTCAAGCCACCACCACTTCTAAGCCCACATCTTTATTATCAGCTCTTCCAAGTTCCAAAGTCACTTTCCTAACTACAGGCTGAATATTTCCAACCATGTGTCACCATTTCCTCAAACACAACATGACTAGAACAGAAGTCATTACATAAGTGAGGACCTTCTCTACTAATCCCCTTCTCTACACCGACTGGCTTCTTCTTCTGGCCTCTCTCTCTCTCTCTCTCTCTTTCTGTTATCTGTACCACCATCCATGGAGGAACAATCCCTGGAACCAGGGACACGGGCAAGGGAACCAGCAGAAATGCCGAGTGCCACTCTGTCAAAATAGGAGGACACACTGCTTCTCCCAGTAGCGCCACCCCTGCTCTGGCCTCCCAACTGAGTTTGGGATGCAAGAAACAGGTAACATCTCCAATAAAGAGTCACCTCTAAGTTGTCCAGACTTAAAAATTTAAAAGCAAAGACAGGATTCAGGAGTTAATGAAAGAAAATGAGCTTTACCAAGGAAAGCAGCTGTGATTCTTATCCAATGGGCAGCACGTCTACCTGGATCAATAGATTTCAGTCTCTTCATCAGAGAAGCCCATGCTTTGAGTCCTGCCACCAACACATATTAACTTTGTGAACTCAGGTAATACAATTAACCTTTCCTTGCCTCCATTTCTTTTTATGCAAAATGAAAATAAAATTTAAAAAAACAGTTAATTGGGTGGCTGAAGAATTGAAATAGTCAATATCTATAAAGCTTTTAGAGTAATGATTGGTAGTGAACAGATGCTGAGTTACTGTCTGGTTTTCCCAGAAGCAGACCCTGAAACAAGTCTTTGGGAGATGATCCCAGGAAATATTTGTCATGGGGAAGTGAGACAGAGAAAGGATAGAAGCCAGCAAGGGGTAAGTTATCAAGCCAGTCACCACTGTGAAAAAGTAGAGCCTAATCTCATTAGGGGACTCTGGGAGTCAGTGAGGAACACCTACCTCGGAGTCACCCCTGCTGAAGGATAAGGAAGCTGGGGTATTTACAAGCTATCTCTCATCAGTTAGTGGTTGAAAGCTGCTGCCAGGTGTGTGACTTCTCTGGGAGATTCCTTAACCCTTAATCTCCCACCTCCTCTAGCTGCCAGAGAAAGCCCTCAGGCAGTTGGAAACTCAGTGGGCTAGTACCCTACAGTGGTAGAGCCCAAGGAGATACAGGAGGACATTGTCTACGCTCAATAAATACGCTATCATCATCATCACTGAAGTCCAAAGGCAAAACAGATGAAAGCTGGGCTCTTCTGGCTAAAGAAAATGGGAGGGAGAGGGGGTTATGAGCCCAGGATTTGGCACTGGGAACCCAATTCTCTCATCCCAGGTGAGGTACCTAAATCAACTCTATGGAATCTCAGAGATCCACAGAGTAGTTTGTGGATCACAATTCATGACCTACTATTGGGAATGATTGGAAGAAGGTAAAAATCCCCTTCAATCCTTGAGGAACTACAACTTAGTTTTAGAGACAAACCATACGCCTCGTATAGTAAGGTACACAGCAAAGGAAGTTAGGACTTAATAGCATCAAAGAGTTGGAGCAGGAGTTGTTTGGAGAGGTGAGATTGCAATTGGCTGGGGCAATCAGAATAGGTTCCATTGATTGGATTAAAGAGGATTAAACTAAGCCTTATAGGATGATTTGTTTTCAGTTAGAAGAACATAGCCATGGTAGAATTTCCAGGAGGTAGCAATACACTGATTGAACCCAAGAGTTCCCCTGATCTAGATGCTGTCAATATTGAAGGCTGGGGGCTGGGACCACTGCTTAACACAATCCTTCAGTTATCCTGCAATTGCAAAGTCCTTTTTGCTAGTGGTGATGTCCTTCTCCCCAAACCACCAATCTCAGGCAGATACAGCTTTCAATCTCTCTCTCAACTACTTCACTGGCCTTCCATTTTTAACATTTTCTCTAATATCATAATGATAGCTATCAACAACTTTGTGAAGTAGGCATTTAGGTCGCCATTTTATAGAGGAGGAGATTGAGATTAAGGGTTAAGGAATCTCCCTAAAGTTTCACCACTAAACTTGGGTTGGCACCCTAGTGTATCTGATTTCAAATCCAGACCAAATCACTATGCTTTGATGCCTGCAGTTCAAGCAAAGCAAAGAAAAAGATCTCTTTGTTACTTTAAATTTGGGATCATCAAATTAGATCTTGCAGATTGATCCAAAGCACTTATATTTATAGGCTGTTTAGTCTCCCTTAGTGTCAACACAGCTATGGGGACTCTTTCTAAGGCTACATCTATCTTAGCAGCTGCTGCCAGCTTATGGAAAACAAATTGGGATGGGACAAAAGAGAGGAGATTGAAATTCATTTGAGTGACAGCTTTCTTACCTTGGTCAAGAGATAGTACATTTGTGGCATTCTTGGATCTCTAGGAGTGGAAGAATTCCTTGAGATCTGAGTTCAGCCCTATTTCTGCAAAATTGCAAGACTTGTTCAGTACTTAACATTCCATCTGTTACCTTTTGGCAGTTGTTTTTCTTTAATCAAAGGTACTCATTACTTGAAGCTTCCTTTCACTATATGGGATGTGTTAAAGATTCATTCATTCATTCATTCATTCATTCATTCATAATAAGACAGCTTAGAAAGCTAGAGAGGGTAAAATAATCACCCTTTAATTTGGTCTTTTCTTTTGCAGACAGCCCACTCCTCCCACCCCAATCAATGTTCCCAGAGCAAAAGCCTCTTCAAGATTCTGGAGTAGAGGGGTGCCTGGGTGGCTCAGATGGTTAAGTGTCTGCCTTCGGCTCAGGTCATGATCCCGGGGTCCTGGGATCGAGTCCTGCATCGGGCTCCCTGCTTGGTGGGGAGCCTGCTTCTCCCTCTGCCTCTCTCTCTGTCTCTGATGAATAAATAAAATCTAAAAAAAAAAAAAAAAAAGATTCTGGAGTAGATCATAGCAGATGCAGGCTCAGGATTCTTTGTAAGTGATGGCTTCCCAATCCCTGAAGCCAGAGGTGTTCTCCATTTTTCAGCCGATAACTCCATTACCAGGTGCTGAAAATTCTTGGGTAAAATCACACCATGATGAAAGGGATCAAATATGAAAAGAAGATTGTGGAAGACATTTCCCAAATACTTCAGAAATCTTTTAGGATATTCTGGGCTCAGCGAGGCACTGGGCTCTCCAGGACCACCTGTGTATGTGGACATGCCATTCCAAATTTAGAACTGCATGAAGCTAGCAGGAGCTTGGGAAGTTAACGTGGAAAATTTGAGGCCAACTCCCAAAGGGACAGCAATTAGTCTTAATTGCCTGCTGGTGCCACTGTGTGTTCCTCTAGGAGAATCTGCACAGTGATCCTTCCCTAACATTTGATGATGATGATGATGATGATGATGATGATGATTGACGACAACGACAACTGTAAGAGTAACAGGAGCAGGCTAACATTTACTGTGCATTTACTGTGTGCTAGGCACAATTTGGTTGTTCACATATATGAAATCATTTAGTCTGAGAGCAGCCCTATGAAGTCAGTATTACGATTATTGTCTACATTTTACAAAGTTAGCTGAGGCATAGAATTGAAGTTACTTGCCCAAGGTCACGTAGTTAATAAGTGGTGGGATTTTAATTCAGGCAGTCTATATTAGTTATCTATTACTGTGTAACAAATTACCCCAAACTTAGTGACTTAAAACAATACTTATTTTCTCACAGCTCTGGGGATCAGGAATCTGAATTGGCTTCACTGGGTCTTCTGACTTCTGAGTCTCTCATGGGCTGCATTCAAGGTATAAGCAAGGCTGCCCACACCAAGGCTTTATGAGGGAAGGATCTACTTCCAACGTCTTTCACATGTTTATTCACAGGATTCAGTTCTTTGCGGGTTGTCGGACTGAGGCTGCGGCTCCTCTCTGACTGGTGGACAAAGGCTTCTCTCAGTTGCTGGAAAACTCTCATAGTTACGCCATTAACTGTGAGGAAAATGAGAGTTGTGAATAATGATTATTTTTTAAATTCCTATTTTAAAGGGGAGGCTCAGTCGGTTAAGCGTCTGCCTTCAACTCAGGTCATGATCCCAGGGTCCTGGGATTGAGGCCCACGTTGGTCTCCCTGCTCAGCGGGGAGCCTGCTTCTCCCTCTCCCTCTGCCTGCCGCTCCCTCTGCTTATGCTCTTTCTCTCTCTTGCTCAAATAAATAAATAAATAAAATCTTAAAAAAAAAATAAAGTTAGTGATGAGAGCAGTTTACCTCAGGAAGTCACTCTTCTCTCTTCCTCTCTCTTCTTGTCCTTTGTCTTTCCCTCTATAATTTTGTATGTCTCTCTGTGGCACTTTCTCCACTTTCATCCTGTGTCTCTCCTCCATTCCCCTCCCACCTGACCAGCTTTTTCTTCCTATCTTCTTATTGCTCTGTACTTTTCTTTATCCTTGATCCTTCTTAGTCTCTAGGTTGTCTTTCATAAAATTTTAATCTATAAAAAGTTTTTAGGAAGAAACAAGTCCACCAAGCAAATTCACAGTAAGGCAGTATGATGGTCAGTTTCATGTGTCAACTTGGTTGGGTGATAGTGCTCCGTTATTTAATCAAACATGAATCCAGGTATTGTTGTTGTGAAGGCATTTTGTGGATGTGATTGAGATCTGCAGTTGACTTTATGTAAAGGAGATTATACTCAGGATAATCTGAGCAGGACCGATGCAGTCCGTTGAAACAGATTTCCTTCCCAGCAGAAGAAGAAATCTTGCTTGTGGACTGCAACATTAGCTCTTGTCTGAGAGTTTCCAGCTTTCTTGTCCTGACAGTGTGCTCTACAGATTTGGGACTTGCCTAGACCCCACAACTGCATAAATCAATTTCTTTCAATAAATTTATACAAATACATGTATATTTATTTATGTATGTTCATTTATATAAATATACGTGTGTGTATATATGTATTTGTGTGTATAAATTTCGATCTAAATCTAGGTATGTAAAGAAATACAGAACCTACTGATTCTGTTTCTTGGGTGGGATCTTGAACAACACAGGTGGGAATGTTCAATAGTTCTGATAGGGTCTTTATAGCAGTTGGGAGAGGGAGGCATAAAAAGAAGAATTACTCAAAGGAATGAATTTTCAGAGCTACTATTTTTTTCTAGATGAGAATTGTGGATGTCCCTCAAGTTATGCCATGCTGGCTACCATGTCAGCCTGAATTAGTCCTTGATGATATCCTCTTCAGACTTTTTCAGCCACTCTTCTCTGTCCCATCAAAACTTCCTTGTCATGTTTTCCATTCTCTTAGGGAACTACTTGCTAGCAAATTGTTCTATTATTCTGTTTTATTCACATTTATGCCACTTAATATAGGTTATATATATATTTAAATATATATATTTAAGTATATAAAATATAGGTTATAGGGGCACCTGGGTGGCTCAGTCGTTAAGCGTCTGCCTTTGGCTCAGGTCATGATCCCAGTGTCCTGGGATTGAGCCCCACATCGGGCTCCCTGCTCAGTGTGAAGCCTGCTTCTCCCTCTCCCACTCCCCCTGGTTGTGTTCCCTCTCTCGCTATCTCTCTCTGTCAAATAAATAAATAAAATCTTTTTAAAAAATAAAAAAATAAAATATAGAAAAAAATATAGAAAATATATATAAAAATATATATATAATATATAAATATATAAAAATATAAAAAAATAAAATTATAAAATAAAAAAATAAAAAAATAAAAAATAAAATATATATATTTAAATATATTTAAAGGATGATTGATGAATTTACATTTAAACAAGAGCATTCAATGTCTTTTTTTTTTTGCTTTATTCATTTTTTAAAAAAATTTATTTTAATTCCAGTATAGTTGACATAAAGCATTATATTAGTTTCAGGTGTACATTGGATGTCTTAACCCAGAGATAAGACTAATGATCAGGTTCATGCACCACAAAGGGTCAGTGAAAGGGAAATACTTTAGGGCAAGAGCACCTCTTCCTTGATTCTTAAATCCTATTACTTGGGTAGCTGCCTAATTGGCCACCCATAGTCATACGACATTTCTGTGTCTGTACCAATATGTGGTCTTAGACTAACACTAAGCCAGGCACACTGCCTGTGCCCAAACTCTGCACGAAGATCACCCATCTCAAAGTGTGGCCTGAGGACCCCTAGAGGTTCCTAAAACACTTTCAGGGGGTCTGCTAGGTCCTCCTTTTCCAGCTACTTAATCTGTGCAAAGCTGTATCTTCTTCACAGACTTCAATCAAAACAACACATCACAGCAGATTATAAACAAGGAAGCAGATATGAGAATCATGTTCTCCTTTATTAAGCCATCCATTAAAGAGATTCGAAAAAATGCAGAACAATGCCATTTTTCTCACTAATTTTTTGGAAAGTGAAGTTATTTTTCATGAAATACATTACATGCAATGAGGGTATTCTTGTTGTTTCAAAATAACAATAAACAATAAAGAACTGTTTTTAAAATTTTATGTTTTAATTTCTAATATGATAAATATCATTAGATACAATCTACATAAAAAAAAGCTCTTTGTGTCTTCAATAATTTTTAAGAGTGTAAGGAAGCCTAAAACCTAAAAGCATCAGACCCTGCTACTAAAGATCATTGATTACATTTCTGCTGGACCAGGAAGCACAATATGCCTCTAGGGGTGGCTGGCTGGCCCCAGGAACTGGGAGCAATTTAGAGTGACATGGAACCTCGAGTCTGTCCCATTTGCTAGTCACCAAATCCACATAAGAGGTCATGTTTCATATTCCTCCTTATCTTCTACAGAGCCCAGCAGAGCCATGAACACACAATACACACTATAAAATTTATGGACCGATTTTTATTAATCTTCAATTCTGCAAAAAGTATTCATTTAGAATAAGGAGATATCCGCCATACAGCTCAAGAAGCATAATGTCAATCTCAAAAGCTAAAACTCAAGCAGTTTGGGAGACCCCCTTCTTCAGCCCGGAGACTGAAGCCTTTTCTTATGAGCCCATGGAGTCACCACGTTCAGGAGATTCTGATGTTTTCCTTTGGTTAGAGACACAGGCAGGACATGACAGTAGTTTTACAGCGTGGAATCTTAGATAAACTATCAATTAGTGCCTGGCGATATAGAACCCAAGGTGTATGACTTGTACATATGCTCTATTCGAGTACAGTTTTGTTCTGTTTTGTTTTTTTGCTAGAGAGAGAGCGTGGGAGAGAGAGAGCGCACGAGAGCACAAGCAGGGGGAGCAGCAGGCAGAGGGAGAAGCAGGCTCCCCGCTGAGCAAGGAGCCTGATGCGGGGCTCCATCCCAGGACCCTGGGATCACAACCCCAGCCAAAGGCAGACACCCAACCGACTGAGCCACCCATGTGTCCCTCGAGTACAGTTTTTAAGTCCAGACTACAGCATGGTTACAAGTGCTGAGTCAAAGCTCATCTTGCTGGCTGTGAGATTTGGAGTAAATTTCTTATACTCTATCAGCCCCAGTTTCCCTATCTGTATAATGGGAATAATAGTAATATGCCTTGAAATGATGGAGGTGAAAATCAAATGCTGGACTGTACAGTAAGCTCTTAGCCTGTGTGCCTGGCACATCGAAAGACCTGGAAAAAAATGTCAAATACTACTATTATCTATCTAACACTTCTTTGTGCTCGGCAGAGTAGCGGGGCTGGGAAATGGACTTTCTGTTCTTATTTGGTAGTTAATATTTAATATGCTAAGCACTAGAGAGACCTACTGTTTCCCATAGTCCTTGCTGAGGAGGGGAAAGGAAAATACAGATCTTGTCTCGCTTCTTTTTCATTCTCAGCGAAAGCCCAAAGGTGGAGGAAAAGGAGGAAGAGGAGAACAACCACTCATTTAGTAAAGAAAATGTGCTTCCACTCTGATGTGCTGCATGTGAGTTTGCAACAATCCCCTTCACTCCAGCCAGATCCTATTTGTGTTCCAACAGGCACTTCTCCTGCCGGAGCAGAAACACCACGGGGTTGACCGGGCAGTGTATCTGTTTGCTGTGGGTCCTCGGGCTGCCGACTAAGTCTTGGGGCAGAGTTGGTTTTCAGGTCTGGAGCCAGGAAAACATACCCCCCCTTAATGTGCACATACTTGCAGTGTGACACATGGCTTGGAAGCCGGTCACTTAGACTGGAGCGGCCGCCTGATTTGTTTCCCGGGAAAGATTGTCTTCATGAGATATTATTAGGGATGAATGCTGTGAGCGCTGTGCACTGGGGACAAGGCCACCTAACTTCAAAGGCTCCCCCCGCCTCCCCAACCCCCCGCAAGCTAGGCTGTGTCAGCCGCAGGCCCAAAAAAGATCTTTCAGTGGGGAGAGCACTGTGACTTGCCCAGTAGCTGCAATTGAGAATCAAAGGGCTGATTTCAGGCAGGGATAGGCTGTTTGTCTGGAGAAGGGCTCGGGGACTGCTTTCATGTGCCGCTGAAGGAATAGAGAGCAGCGGGGATTCAGACCGAATGACTAGCTCTGGTATGTGCTTGAATTAAAACCAAGGTAAACAAGGAAACACCTGCCACTTCACCAGTGGTGGAATTGGCATCACAAGAGGCAAACTAAGGCAGGGGGTTGGGACAGGAAGGTGTTGAAAATGAGCTGGACCAATCCACTTGTTCTAGAAGATGGTGCCAAAATAGTAGAGAAGTTGAAAGTAGCAATGCCATGTAACATCTGCAAAGAAGCAATAAAATAAAATAAAAGCAGATTATTTCACCAGAAGAGTGAAAGGCCAAGGAAAGGGTATAACAAAACTTTGGTGTTTTTTTTTTTAAAGATTTTATTTATTTATTTGACAAAGAGAGCAAGAGAGCACAAGCAGGGGGAACAGTAGAGGGAGAGGGAGAAGCAGGCTCCCCGCCAAGCAGGGAGCCCGATGCGGGGCTCGATCCCAGGACCCTGAGATCATGACCTGAGCCGAAGGCAGACGCTTAACCATCAGAGCCACTCAGGCGCCCCAAAGCTTTATGTTTAACAGGCTGTTTCCATTACTAGTGGACAGAGGAGGAGGAAATGGGTTTCTCCTTGCCTGTTAGGAATTTGGGTAGCACCATGAGAACCCTACAATGACAGTGGGGAGGAAAACAGGGAAGCTAATGGAACACATGCCTCAGTGAATCTTTCTGTTTTGTTTTTTAAGTAAGCTCTATGCCCAATGTGGGGCTTGAACTCACAACCCTGAGATCAAGAGTCACACGCTGTACTGACTGAGCCAGCCAGGTGCCCCACCTCAGTGAATCTTTAAAACATGAGTGGCCCCCTTGTGTTAGGAGCGACGCAGGGCCACCTTTCAATTCCAGGCAGTGAGTTCCAAATACTGTAGTGCATGATTTTCTACATACTCTTTTGACCTAAAGAAACACTTCCATTATTACCCCAGACAGCAATGAGGCAATAGCAGGGATGAAAAATAACCAAGGCGAGAAATAAAAATATCAAGTAGCAAATGAAAGTTTCATTCACTGATGAATGAAACAGGATTTTTAGAAACAAGGAAGTATGAACAGGAAAAAGTGGGAGATTGTTGGCATGCTTATTTTAATTTTCTAAGTATATGTTCTTGTTCTAAGTATATGTTCTCAACAATTTGCAGCTCACTCCAGATTCTAAATGGCCCTTCCTGAGTTTCACACCTCTACATAATTAGGTTAGGTCGCCCCCTGGTGGCATGGAGCTAATCTAGCTTCTCATAAAGCATGTGTGTCCTCTGTTACCTCTTGGATTGGAGTTCAGTATTCGGGTATATAGCGCTTTCACATACAGCAAATACAAACTCACAACTTTAACAGAACGAAGAAACAATAAACATCTAATTATGGTTCCTGTTTTAATTTCTTGTAAAGAGTTCAGAAAGCAATTTGGGATCTTGAAGAACTTAAGGAATATTTTCTGCACTATTGTATTAAAAGAGGTGTCTTTAGGGCGCCTGGGTGGCTCAGATGGTTAAGCGTCTGCCTTCGGCTCAGGTCATGATCCCAGGGTCCTGGGATCGAGTCCCGCATTGGGCTCTCTGCTCCTTGGGAGCCTGCTTCTCCCTCTGCCTCTCTCTCTCTCTGTCTCTCATGAATAAATAAATAAAATCTTTAAAAAAAAAAAAAAGAGGTGTCTTTATAAGGATACTGTGTTTGAGGTTAATCAGATATCTGCTAAATAAGCTTTCCCTGTTGATGGCAAATAAAACATTCTGATTTATAAAGGTATGTTCTCAGCGAAGACAACCTTCATAAACCTACTTGAACCTCAAAAGGAAAAAAAAGGCCAACAACCATTGAAAATATCTGAGAGATAAGAAAAAATTTAATTTCAGTAATTGTCCAAGCAACAAGATTAATCAACAAACATGATTCTAATCTTGATACCGTCATTATCTAGCTGTGTGTTTTTGGATTTCATTAGATCCTCCAGTAGTCTAAAAACAAATGTCTTAATATTTTGCTTAAACTACCTCCAATATTACTTGTGACCCAAATATTAACCAAATTAATATAACTCAATATTAATTCTCTCCAGGAGACTGTAATCAGCACAGACCCAATAATATGTACATACACATTATAAAGACAATTATAAAAATAGTGAATGCATGAGGAAATTGTCCTCTGATTATGTGGAAGACACTGGGAAATATGGCAGAAATAAGCATTAAGTTGACATGTTTGGGCACAGCTACGAGGAGAGAGCCTGGCAGTTAATTTTCAAGGTCAGATTTTGGAGGAAGAGGCTGTGATGAATCCAACTTTGGTCAGAGAGGCTCACACAGGTCTATATAACTGGAGCTGTGAATAGGGTGAATAGGATGGGGCAGGGGCAGATAACTCAATAGATGTCCATGGCAGGCACAAACACCTGTCAGTCTTAAAAAATTGAATGACCTCTTGCTTTGACCCTTAATAAGTATGTGTTTATGCTCCTGCTATTGTTGTTGATAATTAATGAAGTACATATTTTTCATTTATCTCATTAAATTTAGGTAATATAACCAAAGCTATATTATTCAGTTAATATATTCTAACCCATGCCAAAAAAGGTTTTACGGCCCTATAGGAGATTTCTTACAAGGAATATGGTATAATAAAAAAATTAATCTCTAAGGTAAAAATGCATCTGAGCCTTAAATGTCTGCTATAAACCTCTATAATTTGGGGGGAAAAGTCAAATTTTAATAAGATTTGAGACAAGAACAAAGATCATTGAGAGAGTACTCTTACTATGTTTTTGCCTAATATTAAAATTCATACATTAGCTATTTCCTCTGGCATTGCAAACCAGTAGGATTATTAGTTAATGTCCATTTTATTAATTAGGGGGGAAAAATCAAAGGATTTCTCAAGATCACAGAAAAAGTCCTTAAAGAGTCATCATGGTTTTTGTTTGATCCATCCATCCAACCATCCATCCATTTATTCATCAGATATTTATTGACCAAATCTGTATATTATGTATGTACCCTTATAAGGGTAGCAAAGGGGGGCGCCTGGGTGGCTCAGTGGGTTAAGCATCTGCCTTTGACTCGGGTCATGATCCCGGGGTCCTGGGATCGAGTCCCGCATCGGGGTCCCCGCTCTGCGGGGAGCCTGCTTCTCCCTCTGCCTCTGCCTCTCTCTGTCTCTCATGAATAAATAAATAAAATCTTAAAAAGAAAATAAGGGTAGCAAAGGTGAATAAGATATAATATCCCTGTATGCAAGTAGTTTGCAATATAGTAGGACCAATCAGACAGCTACATGTATAAATATAGAAAGTAGGCTAAAATAGGTGCCTTGGAAGTCATAGGATTGGAATTTCAGAAAGTAAAGACCTTGAAAATTATTCAGTCCAACTTCTCTCATCGTGTATAAATATTCAATAGAATATTTGGTATCCAAGGTCTTAACACTGAGTATATATATTGTACTATCTATAGCATATATATTATAATACATGAAGAGTGTTAAGACCCGGGAGATGTGTATATACTTTATATATATATATAATACACGTTATATATCTTCCTCTGGTATACTATATATAGCATGTATATTATAATACATGAAGAGTGTTAAGACCCGGGAGGTGTGTATACACGTTATATATATATATATATATATATATATATATTACACATTATATATCTTCCTCTAGTGTACTATATGTAGCTTGTATATTATAATACATGAAGAGTGTTAAGACCCGTGAAAGTGTATAAAGTGTATACACTTTATATATATATATATAATACACATTATATATCTTCCTCTAGGTTGTGTTTTTCCAGAGAGGAACTGAAAATCTTTCTGCATTCTGGTTTGCCCTCTTTGGATTGTATCTGTATTGTCCTTATATGTACTGTTTAAATTGGATCTGATCTACTCAGGAGTGTAAGGGGGCCATTTTATCTCATGATATTTGTTATACTTCTAATGAATTATACAAAAGTATGGAGCATCTATGGTACATTGAGGGCTTGCATTATACTTGAAGTCAACTAAAGCTCCAGATCTTGCTGCTCTGGCCATCATCCTGGCCAGGGAGAAGTACGGTCTGTGGTGGAGAGAGGGAGGGGGATGGGTGGGCTAGTTAAGGAAATGTTTCTTGCACTTGCTGAGTCTTTAGACAGAATCTGGGCACGTGGACAGAGGAGTAAATAAGGCTGGCTCCTGTCCTGGGTTTGGGGACCCAGGCTCAGGAGAAAATCAAAAAGAGAGTTCTGGATGAGGGCAGGCCAGAACACAAGGGAAATTCAGGGAAATTCAACATCTAAGAAGCAAGTTGAGACAAAAATCAAGATCCATAGTAAAATGGCTTCAGTAAGGAACAGACAAAAATAAAAAGCAGGTTTCAGAGGTGGAATCCAGAAAGGTAACTCAAAGCAATTTTAGGTCTTCCAGGGGTGAGCCCCAAGAAGAAGAGGGAGCTGTTAAGAGGACAAAGCCTGTTCTGGCATCTTCACTTAATCAACATTCACCCTGCACCATGCCCTGGGCCAAGCACTAGCTGTAACAGGTGAAGAAGACCTATGTCCAGATCTCAGAATTCTTACAGCCTCCTTTGGGAGCTAGACATAGGTCATCCCCCTCCTACATGATGTGGTTAGTACAATGACGGAGAACACACAGGGCCCACAGAAGAAGAGCAAGAGCTCTGGGGGAGGCACTTGTCTCATAGGTTGCAAAGGAGTTGAGTGGATGGAAGGAAATGGGGAGGGACTTTCTATGATGGAAGAGAAAAGTCAAGTGAAGGCCTAGAGGATGAGAAGAAGCTCATGTAAAAAGGAGCTCCCTGTAGTTCTGTGTAGTTAGACTGTCCAGTGTAAATCACTGTAAGTTGATTTTTTCCTTTCCTGTACTTGAGACATTATGGTTAGAACCTAAGTAAAGGTCTTTACACTTATCAATTTTAGTATTTATATTATTATTTTTCCCTCTTATAGTAATCTTAGAATATCTTTAAAGTATCAAAGGTTTTTTTTTTTTTTAAAAGATTTTATTATTTATTTATTTGACACAGAGAGAGTCACAGCGAGAGAGGGAACACAAGCAGGGGGAGTGGTGGGGGAGAAGCAGGCCTCCCGCCGAGCAGGGAGCCCGATGCGGGGCTTGATCCCAGGACCCCAGGATCATGACCTGAGCCGAAGGCAGACGCTTAACGACTGAGCCACCCAGGCGCCCCAGTATCAAAGTTTTGTATTCAGTGTCTTCCCAGGCTACAGATGACTGGAAAATTTGATGAACATTCTTTCTCTACCTTCTTCCCAGTCCTTGACTGAGAAAAAATAAAAGGTTGCATAGTGTAGCACCAAGTCCAAAGCCCTTCAGTATTCTCTAGAGGTCTCCTGCCAAATTGACATTATTCCAGCAATCAACAGCCCACACATATGGTTGTCTAATTAGCTAACACTCTGCAGTAATGAGAGCTAGTATGGCTATTTGTGTACAGGAACGGCAGGTTAGGATAACTTGGGAAGGATCCAGATAGAAAAGCACACCCGCCAAAAGGGAGACCCGGCATCAGAGAGCAGATCCACATGTCAATGCCAGAGGGAATCAATGCAACAAGTAGCAGCCCATATCTGGAAATCATGGTAACAGACAGTAAGCAAGCCATCAACTGGGAACGGCAGAGAAGGAGAGTTACATAACGTAAGAGCCTTATTCCAAAAGGCGAGCGGGACAGGGTGACAAGGCAGATATTTGGAAATCTAGGGGGAAATTTATCAGCAGGAAAATAATCTATGATCCGGTGAAACCCCAGCTGCTAGTCAAGCTCATGAGCAAGGACTTAGATTCCCAGAGGAAGATATAGTAAGATCAATGCGTCAGTCCTGGAGTTATAAAAAGGACCAGGAATGTAACAAAGATAAGTAGTAGAGCACAGAAAGCAATTAAGAGCTGGGTCTAGTTAGGAGAACTTGGACACCGAGTGGGGACTTGGTTTCAGAAGCAAAAAGGAGACTAGAAATGCAACAGATAGAGAGCTGGACAGGCCACAAG
This sequence comes from Mirounga leonina, assembly GCF_011800145.1. Classification (NCBI taxonomy): domain Eukaryota; kingdom Metazoa; phylum Chordata; class Mammalia; order Carnivora; family Phocidae; genus Mirounga; species Mirounga leonina. The sequence continues at coordinate 11,598,428 of NW_023270839.1, forward strand.
TATGACTCGGACTAGATCCCCTGACAGCCTCCAAGTAAGGCTGAACCTGCTGTTGGGGGATCAATGGCCCAACATTCAAGGAGAGGAGAGCTACAGAGGCCAGGAATCTGCATGTCAATAGTAATAAGCAGCTCATATTTCTACACCTGGTTCACACTGTAAGACTCAGTCACACGCCTTGCTCAGTTGGGGAGGCCTCTATTATTCCCCTGAGTCTTCAGTCTTACAACCTTATCACAAAAGGCAATGAGATGATGCTGGTATAGCTTGCCCTCACTGTGGGAAGCTGATTTCCAGTGATTGCTGCTTCCTTTCTTTTTTTTTTTTCTTTAAGTGCTCACAGACTTGTGTTTCGTAATTCATCCTAATTTTGGTGGGTGGGGGGATAACATAAAACTCTAAACAAAGCCAAGCAAAGTCCAATAAAGGGAGAGGGTGGTTCCATGACTGGGAAGAAAATACGGACAGTTTCAGGCGATATATGCATTCATTCTTGAAAAAATGAAGAGTACGTATCAACTGGTGGGATGGGGGTGGAGAGAATGATCCAGTTTGAAGGAACATTTTAAGAATAGTCGGAGGTGATGTTAGACTGTATAACCCAGTTTAGCTGGGGTATAAAAAGATAGATTGGAGTGAGGAGGAGACAGATATTTGAAGCCAAAGAATATGAACTTTGCTGGGGATATAATGGGCAGTAACTAAAAAGTATTTTCCTGGCCATAGTGGAGCTTTAAAAAGAGTGATGTTAATAGTGAGAAAGTATCAAATTCCAAGGGAGGGTTACTCTATATTATTATTATTATTTTTTAAGATTTTATTTATTTACATATGTATGTATGTTCCCACCTATCTATTTATAGAGAGAGAATGAAATGGAAAATGTGATTACATGTTAATTTTGGGGGAACCGGGTGAAAGGTATTCTGGAATTCTTTGTACGTTTCTTGCAACTTTTCTATACATCTAAAATTATGTCAAAATAAAAGTTAAAAGAAGAAAGAAAACTCATAATGTGGGGCTGGAGTGTAGTGTAGTAACTGCTCAGGAGACTCTCAAGGGGCTAGTGCAATTGTCCAGGTAAGAGGTGATAAGTGCCAGATGGTGAGAGGAATAGACAGAAGGAAGCGAGAGGCAGTCTACAGGTAAAGGTTCCTATATTTGGCTATTCAATATATATGATACAGGAGCTCAAACTACTTGGAGTTTTCAAGTCAAAGTACCAGAGAGCATGAGATCACCTTCACAGCGAGAAACATCTGCTTAACGATCACAGTAGAGAATTACTTCTAAGAATTCAAAATAATAAAAACTATAATTTCAGGAAAGAAGCATGAATGGAAAAACACAGACTGAAACTAGAATCGCTGAACATGTAATAGGTAAGTTGAACATTTTCTGTTGTTGTTGAAGTATCTAATTAAATTTAATTGTGGCCCAGCTGGTAAATTTTTATTTGTGCAACCAGCCAGAAAAGAATGGCATTAGTCCTCGATGAAGACGAAAGGGCACAGGACTGCTGAAAGGTAAAAAGCAAGCAAAGGTAAAAATCTCACCATCGTGGTGAGATTTGCTTTCAGAAGAGTGCATGCTGGGGGCTGGGGGCTGGGCTGCCCCACCTGCTCTGGACTCCCAGTCCTCCTGTTGAGCGTGGAGTCCTGCTCCGCTCTGTGTCATTAACAGGCCACGCATGTGACCGGAGCTTCCGGGTGCCCTCTTGTCTGCACTTTCATATCCTGAAATTTTAAGCATCCATCCTCTTTGCTTTTCCCAGCAAGTTTCTTCTCTTATCAGTGATTATGGTAGAACGTATTATTTGTTTGCAATTCCTCCTTCCCACTCTTGCTCGCCAAGTAGACTAGCCCTCTCACTGACTCTGGACTGGGCCATGTAGACGAAATGACATGCACAGTTCTAAGCGGAGGCATCACCTGTGTCTGCTTCGCCTCTTGTCCTCTCTTCCTCTGCCAGAACCACATGTCTTAGATAATGGCTGTTCTTTCAGCCTGTTCCATGTGGACCCAAACCCTGGACCCCAGTCTAGGCAAGCCCAACAAAGCCCAGCCAAACCACACAGAGCCACAGTTAGCCCAAGAGACATATGATAGAGAAGTAGAGGTTTATTGTTGTAACTGCTGCATTTTGGGATTGTTTGTTACACAGCATAACCACAATAAAAAGAGATGAATAATTATCAGGCTCTCATCTGTTTGGTTTGCAGCTTTCACTCACCTGTTGCATCTGATGGTTATGAAGCCTTCTTCAGAACTGAACTCTGACTTTTCTGGTCTCTCTGGCCTCCGCTTATAAACTACTTTCCTCCATGGATCATATGGTTTGTGGGCACCCTACCTATAACTCTGACCCATACTAGCTGTACCCTGGTATTTGCATCCCCACTGGTGTTTACAGGCCCACAGAAGAGGAAACAGACACGAGGTGGGCAGTATTCAGAACACAAAGTTTCTTACTATGTGAAATTCAGCTATTTAGAAAGCTGTCCTCTTTATAACACAACTGAAAAGGAGTGAAATATAATTGGGAAAGTGAAAATCATAAGTATTCCCATAGTTCATGCCCAAGAGTAGAAATGTATAACTCAGGGGGCAGCTCCTCACTCAAAAACGACATGCTTTGGGGCACCTGGGTGGCTCAGTCGGTTAAGTGTCTGCCTTCGGCTCAGGTCATGGTCCCAGGGTCCTGGGATCGAGCCCCGCATTGAGCTCCCTGCTCCGCGGGAAGCCTGCTTCTCCCTCTCCCACTCCCCCTGCTTGTGTTCCCTCTCTCGCTGTGTCTCTCTCTGTCAAATAAATTAAAATCTTTTTAAAAAATGACATGCTTTTATATTGCATGCACTTTCAACAAATACAGATACATGGTTTTTAAGAACACACCTGCCTGGGGCGCCTGGGTGGCTCAGTTGGTTAAGTGACTGCCTTCGGCTCAGGTCATGATCCTGGAGTCCCTGGATCGAGTCCCGCATCGGGCTCCCTGCTCGGTGGGGAGCCTGCTTCTCCCTCTGACCCTCCCCCCTCTCATGTGCTCTCTCTCTCTCATTCTCTTTGTCTCAAATAAATAAATAAAATCTTAAAAAAAAAAAAAAAAGAACACACCTGCCTGGAGGCGAAAGGGAGTGCTGAAGGCAGGGACACCCACGTCAGTGAGAAGGAACAGCTGCCATGTTGATGGGAAGCGAGGAGACAAAAGCCTGTGAAGGAAGGTGTGAGAAAAAACAAAAAGCCCAGTGGCAAGTATCCCTACAGACCATGGGACATCTTAGTAGTACAGTAGATCAAAGTAATTGCTGGAATTTTCTTTTAAATCTGCATTTAGCTATCTGAATAGAATTTTTTTTTAAAAAGATTTTATTTATTTATTTGAGAGAGAGAGAGAGTAAGTGGGAGGGAGAGTGAGAGGGAATCTGAAGCAGACTCCACGCTGAGCACAGAGCCCAGTTTTGGGGCTGGATCCATGACTGCGAGATCATGACCTGAGCCAAGACCAAGAGTCGGACGCTTAACCGACAGTGCCACCCAGGCGCCCCCTGAATAGAACAGTTTTATGAAAAAAAAAATTCTCACAGATACGTGAAAAGGTGTTCAACATCACAACTCATCAGGGAAATGCAAATCAAAAGCACAAGATATCACCTTACACCTGTTGGAATGGCTGGTATCAAAAAGATTAGGGATAACAAGTGTTGAGGATGTGGAGAAAAGGGAACCCTTGTGCAATGTTGGTGGGAATGTAAATTGGTTCAGCCACTATGAAAGACAGTATGGAGGTTTCTAAAAAATTAAAAATAGGGGCGCCTGGGTGGCTCAGTTATTAAGCGTCTGCCTTCGGCTCAGGTCATGATCCCAGGGTCCTGGGATCGAGCCCCCCATCAGGCTTTCTGCTCCACAGGAAGCCTGCTTCTCCCTCTCCTACTCCCCCTGCTTGTGTTCCCTCTCTAGCTGTGTCTCTCTGTGTCAAATAAATAAAGTCTTTAAAAAAAATTAAAAATAGAATTACCATATGATCCAGCAATTCCACTTCTGGGTATTTTTATGAACAAAACAAAAGCACTAACTTGAAAAGATATATGCACCCTCGTGTTCATTGCAGCTTGGTTTACAACAGCCAAGATATGGAACAGCCTAAATGTCCATCAAAGCATGAAACGGATAAAAATGTGGTATATATACAATTGAATTATTCAGCCATTAAAAAAAGGAAATCTTGCCATTTGCAGCAACATGGCTGGACCTCAAGAGTATTATGCTAAATGAAGTAAGTCAGAGAAAGACAAATACCATATGATATCACTTATATGTGAAATTAAAAAGAAACAAAAACAGGGGCATCTGGCTGTCTCAGTCAGGAGAGCATGTGACTCTTGATCTCAGGGTTATGAGTTCAGGCCCCCCATTGGTTGTAGAGATTACTTAAAATCTTTAAGGAAAAAAAAAAAAAGAAAGAGGGGCACCTTGGTGGTTCAGTCTGTTAAGCATCTGACTCTTGATTTCGGCTCAGGTCATAATCTCAGGGTGTGAGACTGAGCCCCATGGTGGGCTCTGAGCTCAGTGGGGAGTCTGCTTGAGATTCTTTCCCTCTACCCTGCTCCCCTCTGCCACTCATGCTCTCTCTCTCTCAAATAGATAAATAAAATCTTAAGAAAGAAAGAGAGAAAGAAAAGAAAGAAAGGAAGAAAGAAAGAAAGAGAAAGAGAGAAAGAAAGGAAGCTCACAGATACAGAGAACAGATTGGTGCTTGCCAGTGGTAGGGGGGTGGGGGATGGGAGAAATGGCTGAAGAGAGTAAAAGGTACAAACATCCAATTATAAGGTAAATAAGTCATGGGGATGTGATGTGCAGCATGGTAACTATAGTTAATAATACTATATTGCACATTTGAAAGTTGCTAAGAGAATAGATCTTAAAAGTTCTCATCACAAAAAAAAATTATAACTATATGTGCTGATGGATGTTAACTAGAATCATTGGGGTGATCATTTCATAATATGTACAAATAATGAATCCTTATGCTGTACATCTGAAACTAACATGTCAAATACACCTTAATTAAAAAAAGCTCTCAGTGGGGCACCTGAGTGGCTCAGTTAGTTGAGTGTCTGACTCTTTGTTTCGGCTCAGGTCATGATCCCAGGGTCCTGAGATAGAGCCCCACATTGGGCTCTGTGCTCAGCACAGACTCTGCTCGTCCCTCTCCCTCTGCTCCGCAGCCCCCCACCCCACTTGCTCTCTCTCAAAAAAATTAAAAAAAAATTTTTTTTTAAAAAGCTCTCAAGTTAGTGGTATCTAATTGTCAATGTATAGCCAAGCTTATTTAGGAATGTTATCAGTAAAACATATCAAATGTTCAGCTGCATGCCTACTAAGTGACAAGAACTCCATGTTTCCCATCAGGGTGTAAAAGGGTGGGGGCAGGAGTGGGCTGCAGTGAACATTTGCAAACACAAAAGCAGTACTCAGTGGTTTCATGAAATATAGGAAACTTGGGCTTATTCTCGACCTTCATGAGTTTGCCTGTGTTGTTTTCTCCACTGTCCTATCTCCCCTATACCTCCAACCTGTGCTTTCTTCTTTGGCCAACTCCTTCCGGTCCTCCCAGTCTCAGCCTAGAAACCATCCTCTGGGAGGCTTTCCCTTGCCGCCTCCTCCTCCCCAATTTGGTTTTAGTCCCCTCCTGGTGCTGTCACAGCACCCTCGATCCATTCCTGGCATGCGTGGCCTTAATGACGTTATTTTGTACATGCCTGTTTCAACATAGGCACCCTCACTCCCTGGCTCAAACTCCATGAAGGCAAGTGCCTTGTCTGCATGATGCATGACGGCTTCCTTTGTGCCTGGCACATGTATTTGTTAAGTGAATAATGCTCCCAGCAGGTAACTATCCATAGCGGGGAATCTGCATTACGACCATGATGACAAAATGAAAATACTCATCACGTATTATTCTGACAGGAAGAACACTGAGCTAGTTCAAATCAGAGGGTTGGCAGCTCTTAAATTGAGGTCAAGGTTTTAGGTCAAATTCTGGTTTGTGTGGCCACAGATTTCACCTTGGGCTCTCCAAAGGTGTCTTTCTCACTCACATTCCTGGTCCCAGGAGGACTATTTGTATATGCGGTGGTACTTCCCATCTAGTGTGGTGGATAGCAGGCCAGGCCTGGGGAAGAAAGACGGATGAAGACAATGCGTGCAGCCTGGCAGAAAGGGGCCTGTGTGCGTACAGGAGTCACAATAACCCCCATGGGGAATAGGAAACAAAATCGGGCCAAAAGCCTCCTACAAAGAAAAGCTCGTGAAGAGGGATCCTCTTTCAGACCCCCAATCAAAGGACGTGTTTCTGGGCAAACAAAATGGCTTACAACCATTGCTCGTTGCAGGTGAGTGGTTCCAATTTTGTATAAAAGATCAGAAAATTTGGGGCGCCTGGGTGGCTCAGTCGTTGAGCGTCTGCCTTCGGCTCAGGTCATGACCCCAGGGTCCTGGGATCGAGCCCCGCATTGGGCTCCCTGCTCAGCGGGAAGCCTGCTTCTCCCTCTCCCACTCCCCCTGCTTGTGTTCCTGCTCTCGCTCTCTCTCTGTCAAATAAATAAATAAATAATCTTAAAAAAAAAAATCAGAAAATTTGAGAAGATGAGAGGTATTGGGCCTAACAATTTGTTAGAATGGAAACTAGAAGCCTATCAGTCTAGGCTCTAGTCTGTTCCCCCCCCCCAACTAATTCCTGTGTGTACTTAACCCAAATCATAGAATCTGCCCGGGTCGCAGCGTCCTCATCTGTAAGCAAGGGAGGTGAGCAAGATGGTCTGTGCTGTTCTCTCCAGCTCTCCCTGAGGTTCTCCCCAACAATGTGTTCACCATGATGACTAAGATTTATTAAGAAAAAAAAAGTACATGTTCAGAGAAATACCTAATGAAATGGGGAAGTGTTCATGATATACTTTTAAGTGAGAAACATTTATTTATAAAACGGTATGGAGTGGTTTCCCAATACATATAACACACACACATGTGTCTGTGTGTGTGTCTCTGTGTGTGTGTATGTATTTAGAATATTTTCACACATATAGAAAAATTATCAGACTAAGACAAAGCAGATTATTAGCACTGGTGGTGCTGGAGTTACTGCTATTTTATTCTTGGTGTGTTTTTATATTTTATACAGGTTTTACATTATTACCTGGAAAAAATAATTTTTTGTGAATGTTTTCTTCTGATCATTATGTTAATACATGTACCTTCTAATAGGGCTACTGTTTTGTACCTGTGTCATGGGAATGAAAATGATAGTTGACCATTAATGACTATATTGGAGCTTTGCAGCTGTAAAGTGAGCTGTACTCTGTGCAAATAAAATGTGAGTCATTTCCTATTCTATTCCAGATTCCTGGAGTTCAACCACCAGTGAGAATTCAGGCAAGGCCCACCCAGCCTGGCACGCAGTGACTGCAGGGTCTCCTTCCTCCTGAGCCTAGCTCTGCAGTCCTCACTTGCACACAGCTCCCACTTCTTTCCTGCCCATTGTTTGAGCCGTGGCATTTTCTTTTAATTGAAACTCAATTAGCCAACATATTAGTTTCAGATGTAGAGTTCAGTTATTCATCAGTTGCATATAACACCCAGCGCTCATCACATCACATGCCCTCCTTAATGCTCATCCCCCAGTTACCCCATCCTCCACCCCCTCCCTTCTGCAACCCTCAGTCTGTTTCCTAGAGTTAAGAGTCTCTCGTGGTTTGTCTCCCTCTCTGATGACTTCCCATTCAGTTTTCCCTCCCTTCCCCTATGATCCTCTGAGCTGTTTCTTATATTCCACATATGAGTGAAACTGTATGATATTTGTTTTTCTCTGATTGACTTATTTTGCTCAGCATAATACCCTCCAGTTCCATCCATGTCGATGTAAATGGTAAATATTCATCCTTTCTGATGGCTGAATAATATTCCACTATATTTTGGCTCTTTCCATAGTTCGAGCCTTGGCATTTTCTACCCAGGTAAATATTTAACAGTGTAACAGTTTGATCTTATCACCAAACCGCATCAGTCAAGCTGCTTAGGAAAAATCAAAACTTGAAGCTAAATTGGGCCAGGCCTACGGAAGTTAAGAGGAGACAGCTTTGTGATGTGAATCTAGACAAGGAGGCAGACACTCTTTTGGCTCAATAAGCTTCAAAAGTTAGGTAGAAGAATAGCTCCCACACAGAGGGATGCCTTTTTCTTTCTTTTTAAAAGACTATGATACTGAAAGGGGGAAAAAAAACCCATGGGAAGCTGCCTGGGGTCTGATATCCTCAGTGGAGTTCCTCCCCTGACCTACCCTTAGAACCTAAACCTCCTCCCTCTCTCTAGTCAGCACTAGAAGCTTTGATGCGGCCAGTGGTATGATACTAACAGCTGGAAGGTTTCAGAAGAGGTTAGGGGACCCCTCCCACAAGAATATATCCAAGATAACAAGGGATAGGAAGAAATTAATCATCCATTGCTGGAGCCAAGAAAAAATGAGGAAGGGGTACTGGATATTTTTTTTTGTTTAAAGATTTTATTTATTTATTTGAGAGAGAGAATGAGAGACAGAGAGCACGAGAGGGAAGAGGGTCAGAGGGAGAAGCAGACCCCCCGCTGAGCAGGGAGCCCGATGTGGGACTCGATCCCGGGACTCCAGGATCATGACCTGAGCCGAAGGCAGTCGCTTAACCAACTGAGCCACCCAGGCGCCCCGGGGCTACTGGATATTTGTTGTTCATCCCACAGTAACAATTTTATTGAAGGTAGTTTAACTTCATCTTTGTAATTCTGTCACCCTTGCCAGCATTTGGCCAGGAATGGCCTGGTTACCAAATTCTACAGATGAGACTCGAAAGAGTCTGCTGAAGGCTTTTGGGAAAACACAGGAAGAAATGGCCTCACTTCCTCAGGACATTTTTATATCTGCATGTCACCCTTGGAGCTGCCTCAGCCATCTCTACCAGTCTGAGAATTAGAACAACACTAACAGTAACAGACTAGAGAGATGGGACAAAGCCAGGGCCCTAGTAGAATTGTTGAACCACTGAAACAAACAAGCCTAAAGCCTCTGGACTTCTAGTTATGGAAGATGGTACATTTCCTTATTGTTTCATCCTTAGGAGTTGGGAAAGAGAAAGAGGTCCAGAGGAGTGATTCAGGGAGGAGTGAGGGGTACGTCGACAGGGCATAGTCTTATAAGGGGTATGGTAATACCTGAGCTCATGGACGGGAAGGAGGTAAGACTTAGATAGATTGGGTCCACCCAGCCCTTTGCTCCCTGACTAAGCATAGTTTGCAAATAGAGCAAAACTAAAGGAAAGAACTTTCCTTGGGATTTCAGGTGTGTTCATCCGCTAAGAATCACACAAACTATATACTCATATGTACAAAGAAGATGTAGTTAATTTTCTATAAGCCTCAACCCTCAGTAGGTACCAGAGATGCTTGCTAATTAAAGTTTCTGTCTCTTGGGGTTTAAACAATCTCCTTTTAGGTAAGCAATCAGATTATTCAAAGTTCAGTTTCCTAGCATGGCTGGCATAGATCGTGCATTTTGGATGACTCAGTCTCTCTGAGTAAGTTCTCAGCCTTCCAGGGTGATTCTCTGCACTCTTCTCCTTCCCAAGAGGTGTGTGAGGCAGCTTACTGGGTTCCTGCAGTGGATGTCCTCTGGAGGCTTGCTGGTTTCTGCTATAGTATGATTTGTCGATCTGCACCCTTAACTGATAATCACTGTGGCGTGGCCATCCCATTTGGCCCTCTTAAGTAATGTCCTGGTATGCATCCCTGGAGTCTGTGGTCCCAGACCCTTCACAAAGACCCCTCGCATAGGAGCTCTTCATCCTACTGGTGCCCTGGCTCCCCTGGCACTTCCCCTCCCTTCAGCAGAGCATGCGGGCATCTCTGCAGGCAAGATGGGGCCAGCGGGGAGCCCCAAGCACTGCCCCATGCTCACCCGACCAGTCATCTTGCTCTGCTCCATCACTCTGCTGCCATGTTGGATGGAGAGCCAAGCAGGGGGCAGGGCTCCCCAGGAAGTCAGCAGTCTCCTCTAGGCTTCTCCCTGGGAAGCAGCCCTAAGCCCCAGGATTGTAGATGCCTCAGTACCTACATGAATGTTCCCACACTCCCACTTGCTCAAGGCTTGGGGCTCCAGAAGAGAAGAAAATGCCTCTGGACTTGACTCCTTTCTTCCTTTCCCAAACCTGAAGAAGATGTTGAAAAGTTCAGGCTTATCATTTCTCTATCTTATCTCACCGGCCTTCCCCATCTCAGACTCTAAGATGGCGACCCACCAGCCATTGACCTGTTAAAGAAGGACACTGTGGAATTTAGATATCCCTTCTCTATCCCCATAAAACTTTGCTTTTAAGATTTTTGAGTTTACCAAATTGCTTAAGCAAAACCCCCCAGATCTGAAATTCAAATGGCTTACTTTTTTGCAGTATTAATCTTTTCCTTGTGTGGTATAATGAGTCTCAAGTTTGCTTAAGGCAAGAGGCCACAAAGTATTGGACTTAAAAAAATGACAACAAATCAATTATATCTATTCATCTAGATAGAATTATGTAATTATATATGTAGTATATATTATTATATAATATATAATTTATATATATATTTAATTAGGCACACTCGATAATAGGGAATGAATAGGGACACTCGGGGGCAAGGGTTCATCATACTAGCTACTAGTAAGACAGAGTACACTGCCCATTCTCTCCCCTCCTCTGCAGTCCCATTGTCAACATAAGAAGTGCAGGTTATCTGGGCCTTTTGATCACCTATAAATCCTTTCTGAATGATTTAATAAATAAAGTTAGTCCTACAGATTTTCATTTCTCCCCACTGTTACACTAAGGAATTAAATTGAAAATGCTACAGGATAATCTTTGAATAAATACTATTTAAATGAAGGGGGGTCTGTAACCTTGTCTAATTAAATCTCAAATCAAGCTAACAAATGTTTGTTGGGGAATTGCTATGGGATAGACCCAATATCAAAATCAGCATAGCAACAGCAAACTATGCACTAAACTTGAGATACTGTTGGCCCAAGGCAGTGTATGGTCATAAGAAATGAAAAAATCACCCACTTTTCAGTATGGAAGGCAAAATCAGCATTTGATGATGTAGGTCCATACTGATTTCTTTTTTAAAAAAATTTTTTTTTTTTTTTATTTGAGACAGAGAGAATGAGAGACAGAGAGCATGAGAGGGAGGAGGGTCAGAGGGAGAAGCAGACTCCCTGCCGAGCAGGGAGCCCGATGCGGAACTCGATCCCAGGACTCCAGGATCATGACCTGAGCCGAAGGCAGTCGCTTAACCAACTGAGCCACCCAGGCACCCCCATACTGATTTCTGAGTCTATCTTTTAAACAGGGTCTTTCGCTTTGATTTTTTTATTTTTTATTTTTTAAAAGATTTTATTTATTTGACAGAGAGAGACACAGCGAGAGAGGGAACACAAGCAGGGGGAGTGGGAGAGGAAGAAGCAGGCTTCCCGCAGAGCAGGGAGCCTGATACAGGGCTTGATCCCAGGACCCTGGGATCATGACCTGAACTGAAGGCAGATGCTTAACAACTGAGCCACCCAGGCGCCCCTCCCTTTTATTTTTTTAACTGCAACCCATAGTAAGAAATACATTTAATTTCCTGTGATGTATTCTGATCTATTCTGTTTTGTTGTAATCTATTCTTTCTTTAATATATTTATTTTATTTTTTAAGATTTATTTACTTGAGAGAAAGAGAGAGCACGAGCAGGAAGGGTAGAAGGAGAGGGAGAGAGAATCTCAAGCAGACTCCACACTGAGCACAGAGCCCGACGTAGGGCTCGATCCCATGACCCTGAGATAACAACCTGAGCTGAAACTAGGAGTCGGATGCTTAACTGACTGAGCCACCCAGGCAACCCTCTTTTATTTTTAATTTATTTTTCCTTTTTCCTTTTTTCAAATGCTGGTAGTGACCCATTAAATTGATGCCATGGTCCATGAGTGGACTGTAATTTAGGTAAATGCACACACTACCTTTGTTTTCAAAATTTTTAAAGATTTATTTATTTTATTTTATTTTTTATTTTTTTTTTAATGTTTTATTTATTCATGAGAGTGGGAGAGAGAGAGAGAAAGAGGCAGAGCGAGAAGCAGGCCTCCCGCCCAGCAGGGAACCTGACGCGGGACTCGATCCCAGAACCCCGGGACCACGACCCAAGCTGAAGGCAGACGCCCAACCATCTGAGCCACCCAGGTGCCCCATAAAGATTTATTTATTTTAGAGAGAGAGCGCATAAGCATGCACACATGAGTGGGGTGGGGGGCAGAAGGAGAGGGCCAGAATCTCAAGGAGACTCCCTGCTGAGCACGGAGCCCAAAAGACAGGGAGCTCAATCCCACCACCCTGACATCATGACCTGAGCCAAATTGAAAATTGGCTGCTTAACTGACTGAGCCACCCAGGCGCCCCTGCACACACTACCTTTATTATTATTTTTATTTATTTTTTTTAAAGATTTCATTTATTTATTTGACAGAGAAAGACAAAGCGAAAGAGGGAACACAAGCAGGGGGAGTGGGAGAGGGAGAAGCAAACGACCCAAGCCGAAGGCAGACGCCCAACGACTGAGCCACCCAGGCACCCCTGCACACGCTACCTTTAAAAATGTTTCTCAGAGTGTGATCCAAAGACCTCCCCTCTCTTTCTTCAAACACTGTATCATAACCCACTGGGGCTCTTATTTTAAAATGCAGATTCTGAGGCCATTATTTCTTTCCTGGACTCTGAAAGCAAAGCCTTTGTCAATGACTCCCAACCATTCTCCTTCTGGCCTGGGCCTCAGATAAGGGCTGGGATGATCACAAACCACAGGCTCTGAGGAGGAAGGCTGGACCAAAGAAGGTAGCCTGAGCTTAGTGCTGAAGAAGACTTAACAGGCACAGCCCCTAGGAGCTTGGGGGAAGCTGCAGGACAAAAAGGCCAGAGATCAGAAGGTAAAAAGAGCAGAAATGTAATGAGGAAAAGCAGAACAAGGGGCAGGGCTGAGCCTCACTGGATTTGCAAGTGCAGGACAGAGTACTAAACAAGGTCCACTTAGGGCTCCTCTCCGTGGATGCTCAAGATCACAGACTCTGAGAGTGGGGCCTGGGATTCCAATTGAAATAAGCTCATCAGGAGGGTTTTATGCAAATACAGTTGTAGAGACATTGCCAGGCATAAATCATGTCATTCACTCCCCAAGAAGAAGATTAAAATTTGCAGCTGCAGGCATGGAATAAATGTTTAACATGCAGCCATCCACCAAAGTGAGGTTTAGTTACCTCACTGTCATTACAAGGCACACTGGCTTCTTTCAGTGGAGACTTCCTTCTATTTCCTGCCATCATTCCAACAAAATATTTGATTTTCTGCGGGAACCCCAGTAATTGGTTATAGTTGTTAAGGGAAATTTAGGTCCACTTCTCACTACCAGGTGAGACCCAGGGCAGGCATCCACCCAAGGATATATGAGGGCAAACGTATTAACCAGACTGAAATAGGATTTTTGAATGGGATGACTTTAAGGGTAGGTTGTTCTCAGCTAAGATCTGGGAAAAAAAAAAAAAAAAAAGTCATCATCTTAAAAACCAAATCCAGAAAGCTACTATATTAATTTTTAATCAAGAAAATGTAAGTATCAGGAAGATGGATGCTCATGTTTGGTGAGTGCACCCTCTCTCTATAGGCAGTTTCCCTGGGATACTGAATTATTATCAGAATAATGCTTGGTAATCATGCCATTACAGCAAGTGGAACTAATCTGGGGAACCTAATGCCCACTGATGCTGATGGATTCATCTCAGCCTCTGTCTGGGGACACAGCTGCCCCCCAGCTCAGCAGGTCCCACTCCTGGGGGAAGGGGGCACCTTCTATGCTGCACATTTTAGAGACACATTGCTGATGTAAGAATCTTTGGATCTAACTTTTCTTTCTCATTTATATAAAACAAAGTTTCAACCTCTTTCCTTCTATTTGTTTATTTATTTATTTTTTAAAGATTTTATTTATTTGACAGAGAGAGACACAGCGAGAGAGGGAACACAAGCAGGGGGAGTGGGAGAGGGAGAAGCAGGCTTCCCGCGGAGCGGGGAGCCCAATACAGGGCTTGATCCCAGGACCCTGGGACCATGACCTGAGCCGAAGGCAGACGCCCAACGACTGAGCCACTCGGGCGCCCCTCCTTCTATTTGTTTAATACAGAAAACTCATACAAGCGAAAGACATAAAATTAAAAATACCGTCATAGAGACAACTACCATCCTGGTGATTCTTCCAGACTCTTCTTCAATTGTCCTGACCTTTTCTGAGCACAGCAGCCCTCCTCCCTTCATCCTCAACTAGGGGTAGGGCCCAGCTCTGGGCGAGGAACTGGTGGGGGCCAGGGCTGAGAGGGAAAGCAGAGTACAGAGTTCAGCACTTTCTCGGGAGGGAGTGTAGATGCGCTCAATAGGACAAAGCGGTTTGAGCAGCCTGAAGGTGCGTGCCACAAGAACGCAGAAGTAAACACTCGGCAAGTTTGCTTAGCCCATGTTCTCTTACAAAGGAAATTTCGTCAGGAACTGCCCGCCCCCTGCTCAGGGCAGCCGAACTGGTCAGTTGAGAGCAAGGTGATAATTACTGCTGGTGTTTATGGACCATTTACCGATATCAATCACTGTTTGAATATTTGAGGGCCTACATTGTTTCAAGCACTTTTCTACACACTGGAGACATAGAGGCAAACAAACAAAATACCTGCTCTTATGAAACTTCCATTCTCATGTGGAGACAAACAATTTTTTTAAACAAAATAAATAGCATATAAATGGTGATCCATTCTATGGAGAGTAACAAAGTAGGAAAGGGGGCCAGACTGGAGGAGAGTAGGATTTTAAATACAATGGCCAGGAAGGTCTCTTGGCTGAAGGTGACATTTGAATAAGCACCACAGGAGGGTCAGAGAGTGAGCCCTGTGGATATATCTGGGTGGAGAGAGCATTCTGGGCAAAGGGAATAGCAAGTACCAAGGTCCTGAGCAGCCACAATGGCTGGATTGGTGTGTGGAAGGAGGAGGAGGGCTGGAGATAAGGTTGGAGGATAACGGGTGGAGGGAAGGGCCAGTTTGTGTTGGACCCTTTTTTATAGGCCACTGTAATGACTTTAGTTTTTACTCTGTGGTGAAATGGGAAGCCTCTGGGTATGGGAAGTAAAAGAGCGACACATTATGATTTCCTTTCAACAAGATGCCTCTGGCTTAGACCACTGGGGGGCCCAGGGAGATGGGAACCTAATGCCAGACTCTAGGTTAGAGGCAATGGCGGCTCAGACCGAGGCAGTAGTAACGGAAATTGTGAAACATGGTCGGCAAGTTTGGGCTGCATTTTAAAAGCAGAGCTATCAGGATTTGCTGACAGATTGGAAGTGGGGTTCAAAGAGAGGAGTTAAGGCTGTTAAGGCAAGCAGAAGGATAAAACTGCTCTTTCCTGTGATGAGGAAGACTGGGAGAAGCAGGTAATGGAGGAAGATTGGGTGTTCACTTTGGATATATTAAGTCTGAGGTGCCTATTGGCTATGGAAGTGGAGAGAACAGTCCTGCCGACATACTTGTGACAAGGGCGAGCATGTAAGATGGAAGGGGTTCACCTAGAGAAAAGGAGGGAGAGCAGGAAAAAGGCCGAAGCTCTACCCCTGGGTCACTTCGCTACTTAGAGATCTGGGAGAGAATGGAAAGCCTGCATTTGAAACTGAGCATGAGAACTCATCGAGGCAGAGCGAACCCAGGAGTGGGACGCCAAGGTGAAGGAGGAGGGGGTGCTCAACTGTGCCAGATACTGTCCGTAGGCCACAGGAGAGGGTTTGGCACTGGGAAAATTGTGGACAGGAGCTTTGGTGGAGAGCTGGGGGGACAGAAGTTTGATGGGAACGGTTTCAAGATAGTAAGGGAGACGGTTGCCTGGGTGGCTCAGTGGTTAAGTGTCTGCCTTCGGCTCAGGTTATGATCCCAGGGTCCTGCTCGGCGGGGAGCCTTTCTCTCTTTCTCCCTCTGCCTGCTGCTCCCCCTGCTTGTGCTCTCTCTCTTTTTCTCTGTCAAATAAATAAATAAATAAAATCTTAAAAAAAAAAAAAAGATAGTAAGGGAGAAGAGGAACTGAAAACACAATAGACCATTATTTTTGCCAGTTTTGCTCTAAAGGGAAAGAGACGAATGTGGTAGTAGCAGAGATGGATGTGGAGTCAAGAGAGGGCATTTTTATTTTTTCACGGTAGGAGTAATTACAGTTTGTATGCTGATGGGCATGACGCACTAGAGAAATGATGATCCCGGAAAGGATGAGGAACAATGCCGGTGTGGTATCCTCGTGCAGAAGAGAGGGGAGGGCACAGACAGACATCTGTGGGACCAGGAGGGGAGGCACCGATGTTGGTTACTGAGTTGAAGTGGTGGTAGGAGTGTATGGATATTCTCTCCTGATTGTTTTTGGATTCACAGTGAACGATGACGCAAGTCATTAGCTGAGAGTGACGATGGCAGGAGGTGTGGGAGGTCTATAGAAAGGGAACACGCTGAGGAGAGAGGAAGAATGGATGGATCGAAGCAGTGCAACCCTGCTCTAAGTGCTTGCATTAATTCATTAATCCTTACCCTGGCCCTCTGCAGTGGCACCAGTCTCCTCACCTACAAATAAGGTAAGAGTCTGATGAAATAGGTATGCCCAGCAAAGCCAGACCTCATGACAGGTAGGCCTCACGAGCTGAGAGCAAAAGCAAGGAGTATGTGGCTGAGAGAGTCACCTCAGACTCCAAAGACCTTCAAGGGTTGATTTTTGTGTATCCTTATGGTTCGCCTTAGTCTTCCTAACTCCGTATCGGAGCCCTCATTCCATGTAATAAAAAGAGTCTAAATTAACAGTGGTATAATTAAAAGCTAACCCAGCCCTCTCTCTGCTGGTCAGATGGTATGGCAGCAGGTAGGAGTTCCATCTACAACCAACAAACAGGCCAATTCTGGGCCCTCCTGCCTCTCGGATTGAATCTAGTTAGACTTCCCACAAGCTAGCACACTTCCGGTTCTAGCTCAAGAAATGTTTTATTAATTGGCATCACTGCCCAAAAGCATTGCATAAGAATGACAAACATGGTTGTAGAGAGTGGGATCTTTTTTTTTTAAATTTTTTTATTCTTATATTATCCCCAAACATTGCATCATTAGTTTTAGATGTAGTGTTCCATGATTCATTGTTTGTGCACAACACCCAGTGCTCCATGCAGAATGTGCCCTCCGCAATACCCACCACCAGGCTAACCCATCCTCCCACCCTCCTCCCCTCTAGAACCCTGTTTGTTTTTCAGAGTCCATCGTCTCTCATGGTTCGTCTATGAGAGTGGGATCTTTTTTAAAAAAAAAAAGAAAGATGCTATTTATTTTTGAATATTTTATTTATTTATTTGACAGAGAGGGCAAGAGAACACAAGCAAGGGGAGTGGCAGGCAGAGGGAGAGAGAGAAGCAGACTCCCCGGCGCTCAATCCAGGACCCTGGAATCATAACCTAAGCCGAATGCAGACACTTAACCAACTGAGCCACCCAGGCGCCCTGAAAGAGGCTATTTTAATCAAGGTGAAGAGAACTGGGATATTTAGCATTTTAGTCCTTTAAGGTGATCGTGTTCACATGAACCACTACTCTGATTCTAATTTGAGGAGAGGTTTCTGTGTACAACTCAATTTACCAGTTAATAAAAGTATTTTCTTTTCTGTCCCTATTCATTACTTTTCCTGGATCCCAGAGTTAGAATTTTACCTTGATGTGTCAATACAAATGGTGACAGCTCCTAACTGTGGATATTCAGTCTAGTTCCTAATACTTTAGTCAAAAATATGTGTAAACCACACATAACTGCCAAGCATTAATTAAAATAATTTTTCTACCATCTTCCCCATTTCAAGTAGTAATTATGACTTTGGCATATGTCTTTGTCAGAAAAGGAAGTATCTACTTTTTTGTTTTTGGAAGGATACATGAGGAAAGATAGTAGTTCACAGTTTATTTATTTTTAATTTTTTTTAAAAGATTTTATTTATTTGACAGAGCACACGCAGGGGAGTGGGAGAGGGAGAAGCAGGCTCCCCACTGAGCAGGAAGCCTGATGTGGGGCTCGATCCCAGGACCCTGGGATCATGACCTGAGCCAAAGGCAGCTGCTTAATAACTGAGCCACCCAGGCACCCCAGTACTTCACAGTTTAAAGCAGCCTAACTAAAATCTGACACTAAGAACCCCCATTCAGATTCTAGTTTTGAGACGTTGACCCAAATCAATCTAAATGTGGTTTGAAAAAGGTTTTTTATGGCTCACTTTGGTCTAGATATACAGAATTATAATTTTTATAAATAAGGTGTGCCAACTTGACCTGATGTATCTCTGGGGAAGAATGCTCTTTTGCATGAAACTGAAAATCCATGTCCTTTCTCTTCATTACCATCTATTTTCTGGATGTCAAGCTAAATTGGAAGTAAGGAAATAGTATTTCAGGATTTTGCTGACACCATTTAGATCCATCTCTCTTAAAGAACATTTTTTAAAAAACTTATAGACACCCCAGTCACTATTAAGGAAAGAAAACAGCATTCCCATTAATTGTTTGGTTCACATACTGATGCGAAGACACAAGCAAAATAAAAGGCAAAAGGCCCCCCAAAAGAACCCCCACTTTAATTTAATAGAAGCCTTTTTTTTTTAAAGATTTTATTTATTTATTTGACAGAGAGAGACACAGCGAGAGAGGGGACACAAGCAGTAGGAGTGGGAGAGGGAGAAGCAGGCTTCCCGCGGAGCAGGGAGCCCGATGCGGGGCTCAATCCCAGGACCTGGAATCATGACCTGAGCCGAAGGCAGATGCTTAATGACTGAGCCACCCAGGCGCCCCGATAGAAGCCATTTTTGTACCAATAGTTTTACTTATGACATTTATCATCAACAGCAATATAGATTTTGTACCCACCATTAAAAAATTCAAATATTTTGCCTTTGGGATTTAACTTGGGAAAAGAGCTATGGCCACTCTTTTCCACTTATTCATACAACCAATATTTATTGAATGCCTACTATATGCCAGTCACTGTACCAGTAACTGAGAATATGAAATTAGGGAGGATGCCTGCCTGGAAGGTATAGAGCACACTCAGAAATATGACTTGTTAAGAAAAAATTCTGTAAGAAAAGATGTTTACCGGGTGGACTCATCCTGAGTACCAGAATATTGATTACCTTTGCAATTTTAAATAGGGTGAATTGACTCAGATAGCTATCTATGATACTTGAGAGATTATTTTCATTTTAGAGAGAGTCGGGGAAGGAGTAGAGGGAAAGGGAGAGAAAGAATCTTAATTAAGCAGGCTCTACACCCAACACAGAGCACGATGAGGGGCTCGATCTCACAACCCTGAGATCATGACCTGAGCCAAAATCCAGAGTCAGATGCTTACTGACTGAGCCACCCAGGTGTCCCTATTTCTACTTTCTATAAAATTAAGTATTGAGACTGCCTGAACTCACACTGATGAACAAGAAAATAGTTTACCATTTGGTTAAGTATGGCTTAATAGTTGATCAGTAAAGAGACAGATAATGTTAAAATGCTGTATCATGTTTAGGGATTAATTTTCAATCCATCCTCACTACAAATTCGTAAATTATTTCTCTTTAGCTCTGGAGTCTTTTTTTTTTCCTCACTCAGATTCTAGTGAGAGCTATTCTTACTCCATGCTAGACTGGCCTTCACCGGCTACTTCCTTGTATCAAGGCACTTGCTGCCAGTTTCAGAGATTCTGTCTTTTGATTTGCAAATGTATAGGTCAGATGTTATGTAACAGGGTCCCCAACAATTTTATTTCTTAGATTTGCTTTGTTAAATAAGTTTAGCAAAATGCTTGCCAATATATACTCATTAACTAGGAATAGTTTCTCAATTTGCATATTGCTGATGCTTTCTGTCTCTATTCTGAATGTTCCTGAAGCCTCTATAGGAAAAATAACATATGGGCTGCATTTGAATTGGAAAAGAATTCTCCCATTGCACAGAAATTAAAGTTGCAACAATTCTTTCATCTCTTAATCTTTAGACACCCTTCTTTTTAGGCACTGTCAAAATTCTAGGAGCTCATGTACATTTATAAGGAGGTATACACAAAATGCTGTGGGATTAAAGATGGGGTAATTGATTGCTCTAGGGGTTGGAGGTTCATGGAAAGCTTCACAGAGGAGCTAAACCTTGAGATAAGACTAGGTGTTTGCCAGACAGAGAAGCGTAGAAGGACTTTCAGATAGAGAGGGAAGACATTGGCGGGGGGGAGGGTGGGGGGTGGATTTTCATTATGTTAAGCTCAGTAATTATTAAGAAATCATAATGTAGTTTACCCTGCTTCTATTACCAAAGATAAAGGTCAACCGTGGAAAATAATGGAAGACTGCACTTCAACTTTATGCATCCATTTCCTCCCATAAAGACTGGCTTTCCTGAAAAACTATTAAACTCCTTTTCACATCAAAATATACCTATCCTGACATCATCCTTCACCCAGGATAATTGTTATAGCTTTCCAAGGCAACAATTCTTTATTTCAAAAAGTCTAAGATAAAACTTTAAAAACTGATCATAAGTGATATAATACTCTCTCCAGAAATAATAATATTTTAATAGATTGATCCTAAATGTAAAAAGGCTTACTGAAAATTAATGAATCTTTATTTGTGGAATTTTAGTCATTTTGGTAGATTGGTGGGGATATATTTTAGCACAGTAATGTCTATTATAATATAATGGACAAAATTGTATGAGGTATTTTTCCTCCTTTGAGTAATCAGACATTAATGCTGTCTCTTGGCCATGGTAATCTTTGTTCCATTCACCCTTTATAATCAAGATTATATCTTTCCCAATCCATGATGAACTGATTTCACTGGAAGCTGGAATATCTTTTTGAGTCTTAATTTGTTTTAAACCTAGGAAGAGGAAAAGCAATTTTAGAAAAAGTGCAGAGAAGCATTTTTACTCACTTGACTGAATAAGATTACGTTAAAAGAGTGTTTTTCTATTGTAATGAGGCTTAAAAAATGGTAATTTACCTAACTTTTTTCATTTCTATAAAAATCCTTTCATCACTGTTCTGGTTTCCCCCCTAGTAAATGAAAATGTAATGGAAATACATTAATTAAATTTTCTAATAAGATTCCATAGCTTTTGGCCCTAAACTCTAGGGAAACCCTAAGACCCTAATTACAGCTTATTAATTGCAATTAAGTCTTCCAACTACACCCTAAATGTACTTGAGAAAAAGAAAAAGAGCTGCTAACAAATTTTAGAAAAGATTGAAGGCTCTTTCTATGGCTGTCAAGGGACTGCTATAGACCAATGGGAGAAAATCCTAACCTGCCTTTGGTAAGTCTTTATCATATAGTAGCTCCTATTTTCCTGAGATAGACTCAGGATCTGGTTTCTTGGTGCAGTGACTCTTGTGGAGTTGGGCTGGTCTTAAACACAATGGCCATGACTGCCTTGGTTGACTTTGGGTCTATGCTGTTGAAGCTCCTGCAGTCCGTTTCACTTTTCAAAGGTCCAGGTTTCAATGACCTGGAGTTAAGCCCTCATGGTGAGGCAGGGAGTGGCCAGAAGACTGTTACTGTAAAGCAGAGAAGCAGGACAAAGATGGGCTATGGTCTTTACTGGGAAGGACTAGGATAGAGTGCAGGAGGTTGAAGGGATGATCCAGCAAAATTTTCAGAGCCATGCTTGGAGGCTTCAGTAAACTTTTTAAAGCTGGAACCTTTCAGGTGTTACTGCTCTTTCTTGCTTATGAGGTCCATCCATAAGAGATTTCCATTTAACTTCTTCTGATTGGGTCCTTTCAATTGTAGTATCCATGAACTAGAACACTGTTTTTGTTTTGTATCTAAAAGGATTCTGAGCTTCTCACTCCTGGTTTCTTGCTTCTTTCTCATGTGACAACTGACAGACAGTATTCTGATTATCAACAGCTATGTAACCACAAACTACATCCCAAACTTAGATGGTTCAAACAGTTACAATACATATATTTTTTTTCTCACACAAATCTTCAACTTGGGCAGGGCCCAATGGGAGCAGTTATTCTGTTTTCTATAGTGCTAACTGGGGCTGTTCCACTGGGGGCCAGAGGACTTACCTTCAAGATTTCTTGCTCACATAGCTGGAAAGTTGGTAATGGCTGTTGCCAAGGAGCTCAGTCAGGCATAGGGGCCCAATGTTTTGATTCTTTTCCATGGGCTGCTTGGGCTTCCATTCCAAGGAATCAGGCAGAAACTCTGTGGCCTTTTCTAACCTAGCCTGGGAAGCCACTCAGTGTCACTTTCACTGCATTTATGGAAAGAGTCACAAGTTCAGCCAAATTCAAGGAAGCAGAGACTTGGACTCCTCACTTGATAAAGAGGAGGCCAGATCCTAGAAAGAGCTATTATCATCTTTGGAAAATGTAATTTGCCCCTGAGAGGCACCTTGTTCATAAGGTACTTGACATCCTGGGTTCTCTCTATCCAAGTTGTACCAGCCTTCAGCCTCCTGATTCTTTCATGGAACCTTTTGAATATACTTCAGCCCCAACCAAACCATTCTGTATGTACCAACTACCTAATAAAAATGTAACGTCTGAAGTACTCTTTTAAAATAAATTTTAAATTAGCTTGTAGACAAATAGTTTACTTATCTTTATAATTAAGCATTATGGGAATAATTTCACAGGTCCCTTGAGCACTAAGATTCTCTCTCTGTACCTTTCTTAGCCTTAAGAAGATTATATACAGAGTATATATTATGTACTATGAGGAATATTCTATGCAACAACTGGCTTATACTTTTCACAATGTTGATGTCATGAAAGACAAAAAAAGGCAGAATTGTTTCATGTAAAAGAGGTCTATGACAATTAAATGCACTGGGTGATCCTGGATGGGATCCTGGATCTAGGAAAAATGCTATAGGGAACATTGTTGGCACATTGGCAAAATTCAAATACTATAGAAACAATAGGCATTATGCAAATATGTGTTGAATTTAAATGAGTTGAATTTTAATATCTTTGAATTCCAATACTTAGAGTGGCCTGATCGACATTATGGCAATCATAAAATTCAACACTTGTTTTTATCCTAAATAAATAAATCCCCACCAACCAACAGTAAAGCATGGTCAGGTTAGGCAAATAAATGGAAAATGTTTAACCAAATATCTTCCCTAAAATAGTGAGGACCTTTTAGTGATCCCAGCAACAACCAAGGGCATAGTTTCCCTGCCTTCATCTGACTGCCTTTCCAACCAGGAGAGCCTCCCACCCATGCCCACGGTATAGAAATGCACATCCTTGCTGACCCCTTTTGGATTCAGGCCTTTGCCCAAGACTTTGCCCAAGTCTTGTAAGTTCCACTGCAATCCACTCCTTCATCTGCCTAGGTCTAAAGTTGGACAAGCCTCTCCCTCCTAACTGAAGTCCCCCCTTCACTCTAGACTCCCCACTGTGGGGTAACCGTGAGTCCTACATCCTCATTGTCCCTTTTCTTCTCAGTACCAGCATCAGATTCAGAGAAGATTTCTTTTTTTTTCTTTTTAAAGATTTTATTTATCCATTTGAGAGAGAGAGACAGAGCACAAGCAGGGGGAGAGGCAGAAGGAGAGGGAGAAGCAGATTCCCGGCTGACCTGGGAGCTGGACATGGGGCTCAATCCCAGGACCTGGAGATCATGACCTGAGCCAAAGGCAGACGCTTAACCATCTGAGCCACCCAGGCACCCCAGAGAAGAAGATTTCAAACAGGACCCCCTTCATCTACCCAATAGCAATTCCAATCTCATTCTGTTGTAAATATTAAAAATTTTAAATATGATGGGCATCCTACTTATTTCATGACAAGCAACACCTGCCACTCACTATCTGCCTTTCTGTCCTCAACAAAGTTCTTGCTCACCTCTGGCTCCCTCCCTGGCTGAACTGACTCACCTGTTCTGCTGTTCTGCTGCCTCCCAGCCTCCTTCCCTCTGCCCACCCTCCCCACCCCTTTTCTTCTTCTCCCCTCTTCCAGTTCCAGCTGTTTGTTAAGAAGTTCAGTTTGGTTTCTCCAACCCCCTCCCCCCATCATTTGAGCTGTTTCCCCCCCCCCCCATTTCTGATTCTGCTCTGGCCCCTGCAAGGACAGGGGCTGTTATGGGAAAGAAAATGGAAGGTGAGGAAGAACAAGGAAAATAATTAGCAAATTCAAATTCAAGAGTCACTGTTTTGAATGGGAGGAGAGAAAGAGGCTGGATGTACTTATATGTTAATTTTTTTTTCACTCCCATCAAAACTGGTAGTTGTAAAACACCACATAAAAGGCAGGAGTGAATGTTTTCACTATAATCAAAATGCAAAAAAGATTATATTTCCTTTTCTTTATCAAGTCAAATCTGTTTCTGAGCTCCCCTCTTCAAGAGCAATGAGATGCCCAGTATCAATTCATTTCTGCGGCTTTCTCCCCTTGCCATCCACCCCTCCTTGTATTATACCAGGATCTTGAGTTTCTGTCATCCAGAAAAAAGCAGAAAAGTGTTCACCATTGGTCCTTACCCTACTGACATTCTCTCTGTCTAGGCTGCTGTGAGGCCTGAGGAGCAGCCATGGGGTTTCCACTGGCCAGGCCTACTAAACCCAGCCCCTCCCTGCTGGATCCCTGCGGCTGGCCCCAAGGGCCTTCACTACTGCTTCCTGGACCACATGAGTTAGTGCCCCACCTCCGCGGGCATTACCTTGGCCTCCGCCAAGCCCAGTCTTATGTCTGGAAAACTAGAAGCAAAAGGACCATATTTTCATTCCACTCACAGAATCCACAGTCAGGTGTTGCACACGCCTTTAGAGCTGGATGAATTTAATGAACAACCTGAGTGTAAACCAATAGGGACTGATGAGGACAGTGCTGAACTGAAGAGTGAATATTCTGTCTAAATATGGATCCAGTGCTATCATATTTGATCTTTCAAGAGGAACTGAAATTCAAGATTTTCACACAAAATCTGTTTTAAAGTTGCTGGCAACTAACTAAAAAATTATAAATACATGTAGGTCAAACCTAACATGTCCATGGCCAGTATGAGTCCCCTCACTGGCAGTGTGCAAATTCTAAGCCTCAGAACCAAGTCCCCCTCACTGCAAACAGGCCCCTTTCTACTTCTGCTTAAAGTCATGCTTGCCATTACTTTCCCATTGTGGCAAATCCAGAGTGATTGTTTTAACAGGCCTGCACGAGATTCGGCCTAAGGTAAAATGTCTATGTGGGGATTGCCTTTTGTGGAAGGGCTTTTCCTCTTTCTTTCAGTCGTGAACTGTGGACTCTACATCCTGTACATCCTTTGGAGGTATAGGGACCTCAGACATCAAGAACCCAAACCAGGCTGCCTTTCTCTGTATTCTTGATTGTGAAGAAGAGCAGAAGCATAGGGTGAAAACACATGTGTAGCGTTTAAGGAATAATAGTCAACACTCATGTACCCATGCCAGAAAGCAAAATATACTCCAAAAGCCTCCTGTACCCAATCCTGATCTCTTCCCCTCTCTCCTCCAGAATATTAAACACTATTGGGAATTTTGTGAAAATTATTCCCTTGCTTCTCTTACCAGCTTGATTCTCTACATATGTACTCTAAAACATATTGTTTAGTTTAATCTACTCTCAACTTGATATATCTCAACTTAGAATGCATACATTCTGCCTCTTTTGGTCAATAGTATGTTTGGGGAATCTAACCATGTTATTGAGTATAATTGTAAGTTATTTCTTCTGCTGTATATCCCAACTTATTTCTCTACTCTACTGTTGATGGACAGACAGATTTGGGTTGCTGTTATTAACAGTGCTGTGTAAAAATTATTGTACGATCTCTCCTGGGGTATATGCACAAGAGATTTTTTTTAGAGTATGTTGTATAGTGAGATTGCTGGCTAGTAGGATAGGTGCATGGTCTGTTTTGCCATTTACAGTTTTCCAAAAGTGGTTTGGCCAAAGTGGATGTTTGTGTTAAACTGTTTTCCATGGTTATTGTGCCCATTTACATCCCACTGACAGCACAGGAGATTATTGCTTATACAGAAATTACTGTGTTGTTAAAAAAAAAGTCTTGTTGCTACACATAAAATATTAGGCCATACCAAAAATTATCTAACTGAATTTTTCATTTTTTCAATGAATCCACCTAATAGGAAAGGCAGGACACCAGCAAAATTTTCAACACACTCTAAGTTGCATTACAGAGTAGGAGCAAAATTTTAGAGTTTTCAAGAATCTACTGTTGGCATTATTTTTATCTTAAATGACAGAGTGTTCTAAAAATAATCCAGGAATTCTTAGTAGGTAGATCCCTCCCAGATATTAAGAATATCATAAGAAAAGTTTTTTATCATGATGGGTTGGATGGGATATTTTTTCTTTTTTGGTGATGATCCCATTCATTATATTTCCATCCTGGTATTATAAACTTTGATGACCAACTGTACAGTTCCACTGTTACCTTCTAAACAACTCCCTCTTATGATATAGGAAATTTTTATTTTATTCTATTAGTTTTGATTGACAACTTAGTCTTCATGTTATGAAAAGTTATACAAAATGCATAATAAGTGCATCTCTTCTAAATCTCAAAAGATTAAATTTTTAAAATATTTGTATGGAAAGCAAGGAATATAAGGTCTTCAAAACACATATTAAATCAAATTTTTTATCTTCTTCCAGGTATACAATCCACTGACTGAAAAGTAATTCTCCTTCATCAGAAAACAGAGTTAATTCCTGACACTGCAACAATTTGTCTTGCCATGATGTGATATTTGTAGAGAACTAAAATAGCATAATGACACAAACCCTTTGACTTGTGGGATTTCTAACAAAAAGGTGAAAACTGAATTCTGCAGCCATGCAAATTAGCACAGGCCTCATCTGTAGCCTCAGGTACTGGAACAAAACAGGAGCTATTCTCAATAAAACTAAGCTGTTGAGAATAAAAATCAGAACTCAAAACAGTAAATAGGAGCCATCAAATCTTTGTTTTCCTAAGCTGCTGAAGCTTAGAGCTCCCCAGGGAGTCAGCAGAAGTGCTAGGTGTTGGGAGGGCCACAGGAAATCCAACTAGTCATTGTTTTTAGACTAATTTTTTAAAAGAGAGGTGTCAAAAAGTCTTTGTCATCTTGATACACATGATATCATTCTTTTTCTCTTTATTTGACGGAGAGAGAGAATTGGCGGGGTGGGGAGCACAAGCAGGGCGAGCAGCAGAGGGAGAGGGAGAAGCAGACTCCCAACTGAGCAGAGAGCCTGACGTAGGGCTCAATCCCAGGACCGTGGGATCATGACCTGAGCTGAAGGCAGATGCTTAACTGACTGAGCCACCCAGGTGCCCCGATATCATTCTTTCTATTTGCTAGGATGATATGCATAGAACTAGATGAAGAAAGAATTTCTGTATGTATTCACAGTGAGTGCTTCCATGCACAGGTTACACACTGTATGGAGATAAACCAAGGAACAAGAACACATGGTCCCTAGTCTTAAAAGTTTGTATTTAGGGGTGGGGGAGAAAAAAAAAGTTTATATCTATGGGACCCACACTTTCAAAGTATCTTATATGCCATAGAACGATCCAAATACACTTTACTAATTAGAAACCTGAAGTCCAAGGGGTTGAAGAACTTGTCCAAGACCTCATATCTGGGAACTGGTGGAGCAGGTATTCAAAGTCAGTGTGGTCTGATTCCATAGCCAATGTTGTTACCTATGACACCCAAACACACCACCCCTCTCAGATCTTTATCTATTTGCTGTCATTTATAACTCTAACTATGTCCATGTTTACTTACCTATAGCTGTATCACATGGAACCATCTATTTAATACAAAATAGTGGAAAATAAGTTAAAAATCAGAGTCACATGAAAAATGAATAGGAGAACAGGACTAAGGGAAAGATACACAGGCCACAATGTCCAGCACAGTCACGAAAATTGGGGGCTTCAAATGTGGTGTTTTTGCTTCTTAGTGTCAAGACAAAAAGGAAAACATGGTCATTTCCAAAGTCACATTGTCTACTTGGGGCAATAAGCTAAGAAGGGTTCATTTTGGGAGAGTTCATGGAGAGGGTGATTTTGTGCAGTGTCTTTACAGAAAAGAGAGAGGCAGTTTGGTGTAGAGAATTTGTTCTTCATCAGTGATTCTCAAGCAGAGGTACCTACTGCTCTGGGACACTGGGCAGAAGCTTTCAGATTGCATCCCTGATGACCACGGACCAGCCTCACGGGGGTCAGGGTCATCTGTCGAGAATTCTGCTCCTGTGTACTAATCGGGGTGTACAGGTGAGAGCCCCTCAGGTGTAAGAAGGAAAGGGAGGAGAACACCTGTTCTAGATAAAGGGAGGGGAAGGAGTCATTTATTCATTCACTTCTAAAAACATTCAGCATAACACCATGTGTGAAGGTAAGATAAGACAGAAAAATGGAGTATGTGTTGTGTTGGAGAACGGAGGGGAATTAAGTGCTTCTGTGTGCCACACACGCTGTTAAGAGCTTTACGTATATTATTTCATTTCATCTCCACCACAACTGCGTGAAGTAGGAATAATGCCCATCTCACAGGTCAGAAGACTTGAGCTCAGAGAGCTCAAGTAACTTGCCCAAGGTAACACACCTCTGAAATGCCAGGATGGAATGACATTCAGGTGCTCTCTGTCCCTACCCAGCCTATTTCCACTCTCCATTTTCGAAGCCACCCCCTTCTTCAACAACTCCAGGGGGTACCATTCCCACTGGATTCTATGTGCAAGGCTCTCCTGGAGCTCAACTAGGGAGGGAAATCAAAATGGCTTCAATTAAAGCACACTCTCTCAAGGGGTTTTTAGCCTAACTGTGGAATAAAGACCAGTGTGTACACATTCCTAAAAACAATACAAAATACCAAAAGAGGAGAACAGAGGTTGGAGGGATTCGTTCTGCTGGGCTTGGAGGCAAGGTATCTGGGAAGGTGTGGAAGTAGCAGCATTTGAATTGAGCCGAGAAGGATGGATACAATTAAATGACAGATTTTATTGTGTGGGAGAGATATTTTCTTGGAGAGGCAGTGGTATGTTCTGGAAGGCCTTTCCAGGGACTTGAGATTAGCACAGTTCTGCTGGGAAAGGTTACACTGACATCATGGAAGAGTGAGTGGAGTGTAAGGGACAGCAAGGGACAGATCTGAAATCCAAGTACACACCTTCACTGATCTCTCTCCAGTTCTGCATACTGCCTCATCTTCTCAATCAGAGAATCCAGAACTGCCTAGCAGAGTGACACTGGCGTGTGAAATCCCATCTAGTGCTCCAGTAACTTAAGACCTCAGAAAATGAGGAGGTGACGAACCATGAGAGACGATGGACTCTGAAAAACAAACAGGGTTCTGGAGGGGAGGGGGGTGGGAGGATGGGTTAGCCTGGTGATGGGTATTGAGGAGGGCACATTCTGCATGGAGCACTGGATGTTATGCACAAACAATGAATCATGGAACACTTCATCTAAAACTAATGATGTAATGTATGGGGATTAACATAAGAATAAAAAAAAAAAAGAAAATGAGGAGGAATTTTGAAGGAGGAGGCAGTGGAATCAGGTTTCGGGACCTAACACTCCTCTTTCCTCCTTCCTGTCCCACCTCCATACACTCCGTCTTTGAAACATCAGACCTTTCTTTCCCCATGTGTTGGCAGTGCCAGTTCAGGGAAAATAAAGGAGTTTCTTTTGTAGCTCCAAGAATCCAAGTTGGTGAGAAGGAGGGCTTGCTTGGCCCATAGAGAAGACATCTCTGATTCCTCTGGGCCTGCTCTCAGACCTTCCTATCTCATGCCCCATAGCTCTCGGATGCCTTCAAGAGAAATGCGTAATTTGGATTTGGGTGCAGCAGGCTGCACACGTATCACAAGGAGTCGAAGAAGGAAGAGAGAGTGATCTCAACTGCCACTAGGCCTAGGGGCTTGGAGACATGAAGAAACGTGTTCTGTAGAGCTGACTGCCATCTCAGAAGGGACTGACCCTGTGTCCAGAAATGTGTTCCATACACCTTACTGCTGTGTAGGAAGAGACTTCAACTGCCCTGAAGCTCTGAACTCTGCTCCCATGCTGCCTACAGGGGTGATGTGGAGCTGTTGCCGCCCTCAACCCTACCCACTATGACATGCTGCCCCACCCCGCTGGAGAGGACGGGTCTGGTGATATGTGGAGGCCTCAATCAGTAAGGAGATACCTTTTTTGAAAGTTCTGACAATCGGTTGGAAATCTCAGTGAGAACTGAAGAAATCTCAGTGGGGAAGAGAAGGGTGAGTTTGGAGGGCATCATCAAAGGCTGGGATGCCTTGTGTGTAAAGAAAGCAGGGAAAATGCAGGGGAGCGATGAAAGGGGAAGGAGGTGTGAGAAAGAATTAAAAAGAGAATTAAAGGCAAAAAGCTTCAGAGGAAAGAGAAAAGAAGAGAAGCTGGCACATGAAAGGAGAGGGGAGTGTAGAACTCTACTTTTCTTAGATTGGTTTCGGTCCTGAACTTTAGTCTTGGGGCAGCGGTTAGGAGACACCGTCCCTGGGAGCCCAACATTTGTTTCTTCCTGTTGGTAGGTGTATCCTGCCGTCCACCCTACTGCTTTTGCTGCTATTTCAGAATCGACTCAGCCTGTGATATCTAGAACTTGTTAGAACTCAGATGGCAATAGACCTAGAAATCAGGCAGCCAGCTTTATGGCAGCCTCTGGCTCTTCTCTATTATTTTTTTCCCCTGAGTTTCCCTGGAGATCTGGGTTAGAAATAAACTCTCAGTGCATTTGCCAAAAGACATAAGCTTGAGTGCCCTTAGTGCTTTACCTGTGACCAGACAAACGCAGGCCAGGAAAGGGAAAGGTAGCCAAAATGTGAAAAACTGTGAAAACAGGAAGATTTCTGTACTCCAGTGGGATTCACTTATGCAATTTGAAGTTAAAACAAAAGCTGGATTACCGGAATTTAGTAAAACATTGCGGTTGATGCTGGAAAACAGGAGGGACTAGGAGGCATGGGTCTCTTCTCAGCTCTGTCTTGCCTGGTCAAACTTTTGCCTGCTCCCTCCTATGTTAGGGTGGGGCAACTGTTACTATGTTGGACATTAGGGCCTACGTTTATGTAATAAATGTGTGTGTTAACATTTTAGGAAATCCACAATGGAAGTAGCTGGACAGGACCCACTGGATGATGTGTAAGTAATAAAGATGATAAAGTTCAGTAGAGGAGCTGCTATGGGAAGGATCTGCCCCAATCCAGTAAGGAAGAGAACCTCCGTGATGCAGGACATTATCTCTTCAGGCCTGGGAGCCTTCAAGGGGAGAAAAGACTTTAGTCTCAGATCTTTAGACTTCCTCATACTAATAATGGTAGGGTTTTCAGAAATACCTAAGGCCTCAAAAAGCAAGTCAGTCAGATTTGGAGAAAAGATCCACTCCCACCCCTGCCCCCCACCCAGCCTGTGGGCCTACTTGACTGGGGTAGAAAATACACAGCATAAACTCCTCAGGAGACTGTAACAGAAGGGTACTGAAGAAATCCCCTCATCCTGGCAGATCTTTACATGTTTTATAGGTGTAGCTTGGATTCCACATACTCTATAAAAAATTTAAAAAAATAAGTAAGTTGGAGCATAATTGTTCATATGAAAAAAAACTTTCTTCTGCTTTATAAAACGTTTGTGTTTTAATGGGTTCCATTTACAATATTTAAAATTAAAATGTGATTTGAGGGGCACCTGGGTGGCTCAGTCAGTTAGGCGGCTGCCTTCAACTCAGTCATGATCCCAGGGAAACCTTCTTAGGGCTCCTCTGTTTTCCTGTCCTGAGCTCAATAAGAAAGCTGATTTTCCTGTAGGCAGATGATAGAAATACCGAAATTAGAAGTCACAAAACAAAACCTTGACTACCTGAACTCAGACCTTGAAAAGGACCTGCAGAGACTGGATGAGGCAAATCAAGTTCTTCTCAGGAAAATTCAAGAGAAGGAAGAAGCTATTCAAAGGTCAGGCTTTGCGGTTGGTGAGGGAAGGGCTTCTCCTCAACAAAATGGCCCTTGGAATAAAGAGAAGATGGGAGGAAGGTTTCCTTTTTCGTTGATAAATCTTGGCGTGTTAAAGTCTGAAGCATGAACTGTGATGCCCCCAGGGGCTTTATGTAGAGATTCTTGCATTAAATTTCCACATGAGGCTGACGTTGTATTGCCACTGCATTTGGCAGGCAGTATACCCCCCCGCCCACCGCCCCGAGACCTTGGCTTCCTAAGCTGGGGCGCTGGCAGTGTCCTCATGAGTGATCCACATCTGGGTGTCTGTATTTTTCAGTCTGGAAGGAGAGATTGCCCTGTCACTAGGACGAGCCAATGAGAGGGAGGAGTTGAACCACATCGCATCAGAGAAGGAGGAAACCTTGAGGAACCTGGAATCAGAGACAGCAAAGCTGGTAAGAAGGTGTCTAGAAAAGGACCCTGTGACACATTTGGCTTGCAGTCTGCTGCTGCTTTCTCTTTGCCAGGGGATCATCATCCATGGTCCTTGCTACGTCTGGAGAAATCAGACGAGAGTGCTCTGAGAATGAAGTGCTTGGCATGGGAGCCCCAGGCCTGGGCTCTCTTCCCATTTCCTCTGTGTGGGGCCAGAGGGTCCTTTTCCCCCTCGATACACTCATCCGCAGACCATATTTTAGAGACCCAGGGAGAGTGAAAGTACAGAAACAGAGCAGGTGTATCCCCTTTACTTCTTCTTTTCCACAGGAAAAAAGTAACAAGATTCTGAGCAGGAATGTGCTAGAGCTTCAGAAGAAGGTAAGGTGGGCCCCCCTTGAAGGAGGCTCATTTTTTAGGAATCTTGACAGAATCGTCTGAACTCCTGAACTCTCTAGTCAGAAAGACCCAAGAAGGAGCAACCGGCTAAATGGGTGTGCTCCCTCCCCTCTGCCACCCACTTAGGACAAACTCTGATGAACACCCCCATTTGTTCCCTGGGATTACAGGTCTGCTGAGATAGCTAAGGGACTGACTATAGGAGAAAAGATTTTTCCCTCCCTCCCCCAACTGTTCTGCACCCCCCCACTTCCTCCTTGCTCCCTGGGCATTTGTTTTCACGGCCTATGGGAGCAAAAAGGTCTTTCCAGCCAGCCTGGAGTCAGGCAGTTCCCATGAGCAAGAAGGAGACACTCTTCTATCAGAAGCTTCTACCTGGGATCTAAGTTCATTAACCACCACCATTCCATAGCCCCGAGACCCCAAAGTCAGCCACTATCCCAGTTTTTGATGTCTGTGTGCCTCACTCAGTTCATGGTTTTGGGGATGGTATTTCAGATTTCAAGGAGACATAAGAATGATGGCCTTAATAAAGAAACCCTAAAGCAGATGTTGGCAGAACTGAAGGTGAGTAGAAGAGCAAACCTAGAGACTTTCTGGGAGATGTGTGTCAAGTCTAGGTTCGGGAGGAACAACTTTCAAGGACTCTCCCAGGCTAGGTATGTCTGTGTGCTTCTCAGAGGTGAGCCAATGTCTTTGTTCCCTCTCCTTTACCTCATGGCCTGTGGGGCATTCATAACATGATCCGTCAAGTAACTGCAGAGGTCACTTCAATGTCATCAAAGTAGAGGGGATTGCTTGAGACCTCATCACCCATCAATCACTAGAACACACATGCTGAAGGCACATCAGGAACCAGCCAAGAAGCTTAGGGTCTGAATGACGCACAACATGGCTATTCAGGGGCGCCTGGGTGGCTCAGTCAGTTAAGCGACTGCCTTCGGTTCAGGTCATGATCCTGGAGTCCCAGGATTGAGTCCCGCATCGGGCTCCTGGCTCAGCGGGGAGTCTGCTTCTCCCTCTCCCACTCCCCCCTCTTGTGCTCTCTCTCTCTCTCTCTCTCTCAAATAAATAAATAAAATCTTTAAAAAATATATGGATATTCAGGTAAGATGAGAATACGAACTTCCATAATTATACAGCAATGTGTCAATAATCTTATCTCATTTTCCAACCCATGGCTTATAGTCCAAAAAAGTTTTATTTTTTAAAATGTAGTTTATCTTTTTCTTCTATGAGAAGGTAAACCCAATGAGGGCGAGAGTTTTGGTCTATATTGTTCACTCCTATTTCTCCAGTGCCTAGAATAGTGCCTGGCACATAGTAGATGCTCAATATTTGTTGAATGAATGAATGAACTGGATGCCCCATAGAGGACAGAAATCCTGTTGGGGAACTTTCTGCAGATTTATGTGAGTGTACCCTCTGGAAGGTAAGAGGGAGAAAGAGGCCTGTGAGCTTTGGTCAGTCAGGCTAGAAGGAGAAGGATGGTAAGGCTCAGAGACTGGGCAGTCAGATGACCAAGGCTTAAATGTCAGCTCTGCCACCATGTGACGTTTAAAGAAGCTAAGCACTTAACTTCTTGCCTTTGTCTCCCCATCTATCAGATAGGGCTAATGATAGTGCCCACCCCAGATTGTGAAAATGTGTCCTCAATCCCTCAATACATGATAGCCATTTTTATCATGTTCCTTGCTGGTCTGGAGAGAGGGTGATCATTACCCATTTGCCTTCCACAAAAGAATGCTAAGAACTTTCTTCTGTCTTCCAGGTCAGACTACAAAAGTCAACAGAGTCCTGCACAAAGCAAGAGAAGGAACTGCTCAAGGTAGAGGCAGTGTCTCCTCACTGAGGGTCTGGCCAGGATATAAATGGGAGAACACTCCAAAGTCTTAGAAACAGGACAGCTGGAGGCATGGGAGGGGGAGTAGCAGGAACATCTGGCAGAGGACTTTCTGATTCCCATGCAGGTGAAGGGCAAGAAAGCTTATATTAGAAGTAACTGGTTTTACCATTTCTTAAACACCCTTTTACCGCCCCCTTCAAAATACTATTGCTGAATCCCAAACCCAAGTGCCCTGATACCTCTCCTGATGTTTCGACAGGCATATGACAACCTGGCAAACAATTTTTGTTTGGCTCAAAATTATACTGTGCCCCTGAATGATGAGATTACTGCTTTGTGATGTGCTTATTTTCCCTTAAAATTAGAAGTTGCTTGGTAACCAGCCACATGTCCAATGCACCAGTTAGGGTCCCCAGGAGCAGCCAAGGCTTGGTTCTGATGAGATTTGTTAATTTTCTCTTCTTTCTAGATAGAGAACGACTACCAATCTTTGCATCAGCTCTGTGAGGACCAGGCCCACTACATAAAGGTATGTTGCCAGCAGGGGCAAGTCAGAGAAGAGGCAGAATTTCTCCAAAGCTATGGGCTCCTTGGTTTCTCATTGGGCTAAAATCTGCCACCGGGGAAAATGTCTTTTATACAATAGCAACAACAACAGAACAGATGTATGTTAAGGATTTACTTTGTGCCAGGCAATGGCACATACAGTATTTGTAAGCTCTCAACATACAGTATTTTTCTACATTAATTTGTCCAGTAAAACTATTGGGATGATATTGTTATAATCAAGAGGACACTGGGGTTTAGGGGAGTTAGGTAATGTGCTCTGGGAACACAACAGTAAGCATCAGAACTGGGACTTGAATACAAGCAGAATCCAAAGCGAGAACTCTTTTTTTTCTTTTCAGATATATCCATCTAGTCCCGGTATCTCCCAATTTTTATTAGAATATTTCCCTACTCATGTGTGCACACTCATGCATGCACCATTTGGAGTATAAGGGGTTAGTCTTAGGAGAATCATCAATGACATCATAATGAAATATGGAGAAATTCTTCATTATAACAATTTTTTGTTTGTTTCCATGGGAAGAAATACCAGGAAATTCTGAGGCAGATGGAAAAGGAAAAAGAGGTGATGCTTCTTGAAAAAGAAGTGTAAGTTTGGAAAAATTATGTCCCTGATAGACTGCAGTGACAGTCCCTGGGATGTCCTGGAAGGGCAAAGGGCTTCTCAGACCAGTTTTTGTTTTTTTCTGGGGTTTTTGACTTTTGTTTTTTTGCTTTGTCCTTTCTTTAGGTCATAAAACTATTCTCTTATGCTTTCCCCTACAATTTTGTTTTATTATTTTACTGTGCACTTAAATTCGCATTCATCTGGAATTTGCTTTCTTCTATGGTGTGGGGTAGAGATCAAGATCATGGTTTTCTGTGTGGAGAGCCTATTGACCCAGCACCATTTATTTAAGAGAACATGCATTTTCAGTGGTGCCTTGTTTTATAAGTCAGGTGACCATACATGTGTGAGACTTTCTGCAGTTTCAACCCAACATCAGGGTTACATCAGGGTTATTCTTCACTGATTGTCTTTTCCCTTGAGAACGGACCACAGTTTCCTGGTATCTCTGTACGTTGAGCAGTTATGAGTTTTGAATGTTGAACCCTGTGAATGCTATCAAGAATCTGGGAAATAAATCATCGGTGTTGCATGACTTAGAAAAGTACCTTTCATCAGCCCCTCAGATTATGTTATATCATTCTCGGATCCGATTTTTTTCACCCAGATTCAAAGCCCAGAATAACTCTTCCCAAATTGTGAAACCTGGGTCAATTCTGGTAGAGACCATCCAAAGCAACATGGTAAGTCTTCCTTGTCCCACACTGGAGTGTTCCTTTTTCCCTCCCTCCCCTGGCTTCTCTCTCCTTGCTCCCTGCATCCTCTCCCCTTTGTAATAAACCTAGAGTTAGGACATAATGAAGTTTGGTACCTCGTTCCACACTATGGCAGCTAGAAAGTGGCAAAGTCAGGATTCAAATCCAGGCAGCCTGACTCTTGACTCCTGGGTGGCTCTTGGTACCCTACTACACTGCTTGTCTATGACCACACAGACAGGCTCAGCTGTGGCTTTTCTTGCTTCCCATAGGAGAAGACCATCATTAAGAAACAGAAGAGAATCTTTTGGTACAGGTAAGTGGTAGAATCTTGGTTTTTACCCAGTCTAGGCCACATTCACTCTCTAGAAGCGAGTGACTTGGTAAGGGTATAAGGAATAAGGATGAATACACCCACCAGCCAGAAAATATCAGGCAGCCCCAGATTTCTCCCAACTCTTCTTTCCTTCCTTTCCACAACACCAGAGTTATACAGAAAAAGTAGCTATTTCTTCAAGATGAAGGCTGTAGGTTGCATTTTACTTTGCTGGAAAAAGTAGCTATTTCTTCAAGATGAAGGCTGCAGGTTGCATTTTACTTTGCATTTCCATTCTTATGGTTCTTGGCATGACCCCTTTCTTTCTATTTTTCAGATCCTGAACCTGATCATCTCCGCTATACTCTTTGCTGAGAAGATGGTTCAGGGCTCATTAATTTTCTCAGTTCTTTCACTGTAGGCTGAACATTTTAGAAAACAAAAATCACCTAAACTCTCTATGCCTTTTCTGTCTTAATTTTTGAAACAAGGGGACTAACTCTGAAATGCTCCATGTAGCACTTTAGTGAAGAGCTTCAATTTATGACATTTCAATATAATTAAAGACTGAAGGCCTTAGACAAGATTTCAGTGTGAAATTTCCTTGGGAGCACACAAGAAACTACACACACACCTTTTATTGTTTAACTTGGTCTCTTTTGACACTTGATGTTTAGGAAAAAAAACCTATCCTAATGATTTTGCCTGGACATCATGTCAGAGATGTCCCAATCTTATTCCAAATTCTAGAACTTCTTGCTATAGTAGACCAGAAGAGGACTACTGGTCATGAGACTCATAGGTGTGACAGTCCTGAACATTTTCTGGCAACCCCCCAAAGGCCTGCCACTTATGTAATACCTGGAAAATCTCCTTTTCCACTTCCAACTCTTTTCTATATGGACATCTATTCTGTCAGAGGGCTTACAAGTCAGGAGAGCCTTATGCAATGCCTAACTACTACATTGATCTTTTTCTGCAATTGCCTATCCCCTACCCTCATCCTTTGGGTCTCCCTTCTCCAACAGTTTTGCCTGAAGAAAGCAATTCAGTTATTTATGAGTGTGAGCTTCACCTCCTACAGCTGGATCCTGGGCTGTCCCTGTCCCCCATGCTAACCAAGAATGTCTCTTTGCAGGCATTTCAGGTGTCTTGTCTTCATGGTCATGATCTTCATTAGGATGCTGGGTTATGCGCTTTTCCACCTGCAGTACATAAACCCAGACCTTCTTGTGGATGCCCTACCCATGGTAATGAGCAGGGACACCTTGAAGAGATTGAGGGAAGTCTTATTTCCCTTCCTCACTCTAGAGGTGGAAGAAGTTCTACCGCATTAATCTGAAGTAACGTGGGGGGCTCCACATGGCACCCAGTAGAGAAGGGGGACGTGACTGTAGCCCTGAATCGATGGTGGGCCAAGAAGGAAGTGGGAGCCTTGACTTGGATATCTGACCTCTTCATTTCATTCTATTCCCTTGCTTTCCCTTTGCAGTGGCTCTCTTTTAAATAAAGAATATGTTTGACCAGTGTTCGTTGTGTTGGTCTGTGAGTCCTGGGGCCTCATTAAACATTCACAGTTTCCACCTGTTTTGAGAACAGCTACACTCAGAGGTAAGAAAACCTCCCCCAGCACTTCCACTCTCTGCTCCATACTGAAGAAACAGTAGAAGAAAAATCATGTCTTCATTTGTAACATTCTCCACGTCCTCTGCGGTGGGTACAAAGGCTATTCAATTGAGGAATCATGAGGT
Organism: Mirounga leonina; assembly: GCF_011800145.1. Lineage (NCBI taxonomy): Eukaryota > Metazoa > Chordata > Mammalia > Carnivora > Phocidae > Mirounga > Mirounga leonina. The sequence goes on from NW_023270839.1 coordinate 11,637,159, forward strand.
GGATATAAGGTGTGCTTTCAGCCAATATTTTAACAACCCATTGTCCTTCCTAAAGCTTTTTTATTTTTATATTTCACTATGTATCATAGGAGTGGATGTCCTAAAAAGCTAACCTTTCTTTTTTCCATGTACACAGATGGTTACTCATTCTCAACTGAGAAGAAAATTACTCTAAAATTCAAGTGACATATAAAATGTAGTGTGTAAAATCAGCAAAACACGATTTTGCACCTACCTATCATTCCTATCATTCAAATCCTAATTCAAATGCCATCTCTCCCATAATGTCTCCTCTGATCCCTCCAGACCTGAGACAGCCTCACTTGCCTTCTTCTGAATGCTCCTTGCACATTTGGCATCTCCTTCCTCCTACACATTCCTCAGGTTCTCGCTTTCTGATGACCTTTTGTCCTTTCGAGACCATTCTTTTTTTTTTTAATCTTTTTATTCTTATGTTAATCCCCATACATTACATCATTAGTTTTAGATGAAGTGTTCCATGATTCATTGTTTATGCATAACACCCAGTGCTCCATGCAGAATGTGCCCTCCTCAATACCCACCACCAGGCTAACCCATCCTCCCACCCCCCTCCCCTCTAGAACCCTGTTTGTTTTTCAGAGTCCATCGTCTCTCATGGTTCGTCTACCCCTCCGATTTCCCCCACTTCATTCTTCCCCTCCTACTACCTTCTTCTTCTTCTTCTTTTTTTCTTAACATATATTGCATTATTTGTTTCAGAGGTACAGATCTGTGATTCAACAGTCTCACACAATTCACAGCGCTCACCATAGCACATACCCTCCCCAGTGTCTATCACCCAGTTACCCCATCCCTCCCACCCCACCCCCCACTCCAGCAACCCTCAGTTTGTTTCCTGCAATTAAGAATTCCTTTTGAGACCATTCTTGACACAGGTTTTAACTGCATTTCACTTGCACAGCAATGCTGGAATAGTAGAGATACACTGTATTTGCTTTGGCTGTAGACATGACCTCGCCCCACCTTTTCTTTTGGGGTCTGGGGAGGAGAGGGTGAAGGGTCTCAGAAAGACTTCTTAAAAATGAAAAACTAATCAACAGCGCCCTCTTGTGGCCATATAAAAGCCCTTGCGTTTCAGCGGGCTTCCCCAAAAAGGGCAGGAATGTGATCAGCCCAGTTGAAGCAAAAAGATGGATCAGTTGTCACTTTTGGACAGTTCTCTTTATGAGCTTTTATAAATACAATTAGTATTCATCAATTCAACAAATGCTTATTGAAATTCTTCCTTGGACCAGGTAGTGTTCTAGGCACCGGGATTATGGCATTGAACAAAACACACAAAAATCTCTGCCCAGATTCTCGTGAGTAGAGGCAAATAATCAATAATTAAAATATAGAAATGTCAGATGACATTAGGTGCTATAAAAAGTTAGGTGGGGGAGGAGGAAGGGAATGATGAGGAGCAGCAGCTACAATGCTCACTTGAGAAGGTAGCATGATAGCCAAGACCTGAATGAGATGAGGAAGCCCTGTGGATGGCGGGGGCTCTGGGGAATGGGGAGGTGGTGGTGTAGCTGAGAGGGAGACAGCAAGTACACAGCCTTGACGTTGGAGTGTACCTAGTGCATTTGAAGTTCCTCTGGGATTCCACGCTCATACCTTTATAATGGTCCCTTCATTAATTCTTCATTGGAATCCTCCAAGTTGAATTTTGGTTCCTGCCAGGACCTTGGCTGATACTGTTCACTGGCCAGAAGCATTCCTTAGCCTGGAGGGTTTCAGCACTGGAGTGACTGATTCTAAGACTATAGGTGTATGTGAAGAAAATGGCTGCAACCGGCCAAGAAATGTATACCCAGAGTATTACTTCCTGTGCCATCTCCAGTCACGCAATCCCAGGTTCTCCTCTAGTGCCCAGCCCTTCCCACAGACACATCCTAGGTAGACGTGGGAGCATCCCAACATTCAAGACTGGCTAAGAAATATGAGCTGAGGAAAATAAGGACACCGTAGCCCCATGCTTGCAGTCAGTGATCCAGTGAACCTTGAAGCTGTGTTGGAAATCCACGTTGCAGAAGCACAAAAGGTCTTTTCTGCCATCCAGAGAGTCTGCCTCCAAGCAGGATGCTGGCTCCAGAGGGGCCTGGATGGCATTCCCAAGTCTGGGAAGCAGAAGAGGGGTCACTACTGCTTTACGTGAGCAGTGCTGAGCTGGACATCGGACTTCCAGCAACAGGGAGCTTACCCCCACCCCCCCAAAATCCATCAGTTTCTGAGAGATTTTAACAAAATAATACAAAGCACCTAGCACAACAAAAGGTCCATGATGGGTATTCAAGCACCATGAGTTTCCATTCTCTTACATGAGATAGAAGTTTGCCTTTATCTAGTAGTTAATCTTAGTCCTGTCTTATAAAGCCACACAGTAAAATAATGGCTTCTGTCGTATTTTAGTCACTAAAACTGAACAGCCTTCCATTCTCCAAATGAACATTCTCCAGTCCTTTAAGCTCACATGACATGGCTTCTAGAATTCTATTATCTTATTTACCCTTCCCTGGACACCTACGGAGCTGAACAGAATACTACAGGTGAGATCTGACTGACAAAGTACAGTAGCTCTCTCCTCCTTTATTCAGAGAAATTAATGCTTCCCAAGAGTTCATTAGCCAGTTTGACAACTGTATCGAACAAAGATATGTGATGTGCTTGGAGTCAACCAAGATCCCTTTCTTTCTTAAAATTTATTTATTTTGAGAGAGAGAGAGCGAGAGCAAGCACGGGGGTGGGGGGGGGGCAGGAGAGGGAGAGAGAGAATCTTTTTTTTAAGATTTTATTTATTTGACAGAGAGAGACAGTGAGAGAGGGAACACAAGCAGGGGGAGTGGGAGAGGGAGAAGCAGTCTTCCTGCTGAGCAGGGAGCCTGACGCGGGGCTCGATCCCAGGACTCTGGGATCATGACCTGAGCCAAATGCCGATGCTTAACGACTGAGCCACCCAGGCGCCCTGAGAGCGAGAATCTTTTTTTTTTTTTAAAGGTTTTATTTATTTATTTGACAGAGAGAGAGAGATAGTGAGAGCAGGAACACAAGCAGGGGGAGTGGGAGAGGGATAAGCAGGCCCCCTGCGGAGCAGGGAGCCCGACGCGGGGCTCGATCCCAGGACCCTGGGATCATGACCCGAGCCAAAGGCAGACGCTTAATGACTGAGCCACCCAGGCGCCCCCGAGAAAGAGAATCTTAAGCAGACTCTGTGCTGAGCTCAGGGTTGGGAGCTTGACATGGGGCTCAATCCCATGACCCCGAGACCAGGACCTGAATCGAAACCAAGAGTCGGTCCCTTAGCCAAATTTGCCACCCAGATGCCCCTCAGCCGAGATCCTTAACCTTATGAACATGAATTATTCTTACTCTACATTTCCTCAGCTTTGTATTCGTGCAGATTAAAAGATAATACTAAATGCAAGATTTACCATGGGCTCGATTAAATTTCATTTTGTTGGTTTGGTTGCTTCATGTTAGTCTATTGCAATCACTCAAAACCCTAATTCTATGAGGAATAAACTAGCCTGTTTAGATGCCAGAGACACCTGGTAGAGTAGAAACTGCTGGAGCAGGGAGGCTTGGGTGTGAAATCTCCTTTGGTCTTGTAATAATTGCTGACCCCAGGCAGCTAGTTAACCCTTCCTTTAAGGTGGCTAATCATTCTCTCCCCCAGGAGCCTGTTACAACAGCTGCAAGTTCTTTCAGTATTCTGAAATAGAATTTCTTTGGGTCTGGAGGCTTGAATTCAATTAAATGGATTAGGTACTCTCCTTATATCTTCTCACCTATCTTAAAACTTAATTACCTGTTAACTATTTCAGACTATCCTCTTTATCATGCAAAAGATCAATTTCCTTGATAGGGAAGATTGAGGTGAAATAAGACCCTTATCTATGAACATTATACCCTATGCCCTAAGGAGTGGCGTATCTCTTTCATTTCTCCTGTTCCAAACATAGCATTGGAAATGCCTCTTTAAAAAAATGCACTTTATATCTTTTTGCCAGCCTCAGTGTTGTCTTGAAAAAAAGCACCGAATAAAGAGTCAAGCCTTGGACCCTGGTCCTAGCTTTTGTGTTACTTCTCTGATTTTATACAAGCCATACACGCTTTCTGGGCCCGAGGTTGGTTTCTGGGTGCTTTCTAAGATCATTCACTGCACAGTGAATGTACTGGAAGGCAGAGAAAAAAGGGGAATAGTTCAAAAAATAAGCAATAAACCATGCTCTCAAAGACTCTTGATTTTATAGCAGATTCCAACACTCAATATCAAGGTTACAGGTAACTCCTAAGCTTCTCTGACGTATAAATGCTGGCCTAATTGGGGCTCAGAACTATCAATAGCACATTTATTGATCATCTACTGTATTGCAGACACTGTGCTACATAGTGTCTAGTTTGGTGAATTGCCTGAGATTATCCAGTTAGCAAATGGCAGAACCAGGGCTCATGGGCCACCTCTTGACTCCCCAGGACAGTTGCCTTTCATGTTTCAGATGTAATAAAGACCCTTGAAGTCATCTCCAAATCCAATATTAGTCTGCTAATTAGTAGAACTATTGAACCAGTAACTATAATCAGTTACTTATTTTCCTCTCTTCTATGATTTGTTTAAAGTTACTACAGAGATCCAATATCATTCCAGTCACTGTGTTAAATTTTACTTTGGAGCTCAATTATAGCTTTAGCTTAATGATTACAATTAAAAATGCCTTGGATAATACTATATTAAGGCACTATGGGCCATCCATACCTTAGTAGGAATACAAGGTGGGAGAACTGGATTTTATTGGGGGGTCCTGAAAGAGATATTAAGGCCACTGTCACCTGCAGGTGGGTCAGGGTGTTGAATTGAGGGAGTAACAGAAGGGTGACTCCACCAAGAGCAGCTTTGCCTGGAGTGGCTCTTGAGGAGCCCATCCCTATAAAAGCTTTGGTTCTCACACATAGCCAAGTCACTCTCATGTTACAGCTGGTAGTATTACAAAATTGGACTTGGAGGGAATCCAACCTATCCCAGGGGTGCCATTGTCCCCTGCAGTTTGCTCTTTTGCAAAGCCCAGTTGAAATGTTCATGGTGGGTCTTTTCCCCACACTCCACATATTGAAATCCTTGCCTTGATGCCATGGTTATCACTCCCTGTGTGGGGGTGCCAGCCTGAAAGAACAGCATCAGTTGGTCCCTCTGGGAGTTCAGCGAGTTTGAATCCTGAAAGGCTCCACGGTCCCCAAGCTCAAGAGCTGCTGGCTGTGTGGCAGAGACCATGAATGGGCAGGCGCTGCTCCCTCCACTTGCTTGAGCAGGTGGAAGGCTTCCCTGCTGCTCTCCTCATGGCTCTCAGCTGGCAAAGCTGCCCTACTGTGTAGCCAGCAGTCTGTAGGAGCCTGACCCCCCTTGCGTGGACTTGGGATTTCTTTTTCTTCTGGGAGGTTTGTTGGCAGGTTGGTGAAGGCTGGGTCTACCTGGAAGCTTTTTAGATCCTGAATTTCTCAGCCCCACTGAGCTAAGTCACAGAAAAATGAGAAAGCAGTGATTTTGGACAGTTATGAGGAGAATGACAGTTTCGGGGTGGTGAGATGGGGTGGATCAAGTAGGGCAGTGAAGCACAGGGCAGCATGGCAGAAGGAGGAAGTCCCAGAGGGTCTGATGGGAAAGGGGATGGATTTCCTGGCTACGGATCCTTCCTTTTGCTAGAATTTTCCTGCTGCAAAGGTAGGTGGTTAGGAGATTCTTTACTTTCCAGGCCAGTTTAACCTGGAACTGTGTTTGCATTCAACTTTAAACAAAACCACATCAGTATTGCTGTCTGGAAATAAGAGGTAAAACTGAGATAAGGTGCTAAAAAGGCCCCCTGCCTCTCCAGGCATGGTGTTGAGTATCTCTGGTCCAGGAAACTGATGAGTCAATGTAAGCCTGGAGCCGAATGTACCAGTAACTTCCTGGGAAATGGGAAACCTATCTTCTTTGCAAGGTTTTGTCCTACTGAGAAGATCACCATTGAATAATCTTACAAGAAAAAAATTCAGTTCGCCAAATTTTAATGTCCCTCCTACCTGCACTACTATACTGGGAAAAATACGCTCAGTAGGATTGTGTATTTTATTATATAATTCCTACCTTGAAAGAGTTGAAATAGTTTATAATCTATTAGCAAGGGAAAGAGAAAGTACTCAGCAACTGTAATGCAAAGAAGAATGAAGTATCAAGAAGACGATACAGAGTGCCAGGGAGGCTGAAAAAGAGAAAGAAAAGAAAGAAGAAAGAAAAGAAAAGAAAAGAAAAAGAAAGAAAGAAAGAAAAGAAAGAAAGAAAGAAAGAAAGAAAGAAAGAAAGAAAGAAAGAAAAGAAAGAGATTACATCAAGAACAGGAAGGAGTGGGGCGCCTGGGTGGCTCAGTCGTTAAGCGTCTGCCTTCGGCGCAGGTCATGATCTCAGGGTCCTGGGATCGAGCCCCACATCAGGCTCCCTGCTCAGCGGGAAGCCTGCTTCTCCCTCTCCCACTCCCCCTGCTTGTGTTCCCTCTCTCGCTGTGTCTCTCTCTGTCAAATAAATAAATAAAATCTTAAAAAAAAAAAAAAAAGAACAGGAAGGAGCTAATGGGGGAGGTGTCATTTGATAATAAACATTGACAGAGAGGTAAGATTTCAACCCATGAAAATGGAGGAGGAAGAGCTTCCTAACTGAGGGGAGGTGAGGAATGATAATCCAAAAACTCCCCCAGGCTTTTAAATAGACTAATCTAAACTGCCCAGGGAGAGGATAGAGTTACACTAATCCTTTGAATTTTGAAAGAAAATTCT
>NW_023270839.1:11643996-11671652 GCF_011800145.1 Mirounga leonina
TGATGGGACTGGAGGGAGAAGAAGGTACCAGATAATTGTGAGGGCCCTCTATTGGTTTGCAAACTGTCCCCCATACACAGAAGACAAGGAAAGACAGAAGAATCAGGCCCCTCTGGGTCGGCAGGAGGCAGGTTTAATAAGCAAGGGAACTTAGGTATGACGCTTGTCTTGGGTGGCTACAAAATGAGCAGATCTCTTCAGCTGCTGTCCAGAATCTTAACAGTTTATACAGAGACCTTAACTAGCTTCTGTGAAGTATTCCATCCAGATGATCTCAACAACACACGGCTCTCTCAACTCTATGTCCTTGAGGCAGCTTCTAGTGTAGGGAAAGCAGATGGAAAGCACATTCCAAGGACAGGGCAGGGGTTGAGGAGCCACCAATTGCCCAGTGGACCTCATGGGTCATCCAGTGGTCGTGTCCTCTCAATGACCTCTTCCAGCACCTTCTTAGGTGAAACTTCCTAAATTCTTACAACTTCAAGGCCACTGATTCCCAGAAATATGCAGACCAAAGTGAAACATTATTTAGTAAAGGAAAGAAAAAGAGAAAGAACATTTTGTGGGCCTAAGAAAGAAGAATCTAGTTATTTCTTTTACACCAGAGAGAGGATAGAGTTACACTAATCCTTTGAATTTTGAAAGAAAATTCTCCCAGGAGAGAAAATCTTAATAGCAGCTTACTTGATTACTAATTGTTCAAGAGACATTATTAATTATTCACTTACATTTGGTAGGGCAAGTGAAGTAGGGCAGTGTGGCAGTTTAGTAATGTATTACTAAACCTTAGTAATACATTAGAATCACCTGAGGATATTTAAAGACCTTGGTGGCTGGATCCCAACCCCAGATTGATTTCATTTAGGGTCATTGATATTTCTGAAAAGCCCCTGTTCCCGCCAACTCCCCCTCACAGGTGATTCCAATATACAGCCAAGGTTGAGAACTATTGCTTTAAAAGAGTTTAGAGTAACCTCCAGAGGGCACATATTGAATGGAGCACTGGGTGTTATATGCAAACAATGTATCATGGAACACTACAGCAAAAACTAATGATGTAATGTATGGTGATTAACATAACATAATAAAAGAAAATTAAAAAAAAAAAGATGAGAGAGCAGTAGGGAGAGCTTATTTCCAAATTGGGAAAATAAGTGAGAAGAGGCAGGGACATTTCTATATAAGAAGAGAGTTCACTTCAATATGAAGGCACCCATTCTGATTGTTCTTTCTTCATACTTATAGCTGCTTTGGCAAATTTCCAAATCTTTGGGTTTACATTTGCTCGCTTGCCTTGATAAGAAAAGTCTCTTTACATGTTGGGTCCTCTGTAGTCCATGGAAAGAGGACAGAGATCAGGATAAAGCAGCAACTTGCCCCTTTCCAGATGTGGGAGGAAGGATAATGGTCCCATCAAGATATCCATATCCTAATCTCTGGAACCTATAAATATGTACCTCACAGGAAATTCTGCAGATGTGACTAAGGATCTTGAGATAGAGAGATTATCCTGTATTTTCTGAGTGGGCCCAGTGTAATCACAATGGTTGTTACATGTGAAGGAGGAAAGGAAGAGAGTCAGCTGGAGGAGCTATGAAGACAGAAGCAGAGGTCAAAGCAATAGACAACGGAAGTGGGCCGTAAGCCAAGAAACACACAAAGCCTCTAAAAGCTGTTAAATATTTTACACACATTATCTTACTTAATCCTCCCAACAATCCTGTTCTCTAGGTCCTTTATTGCTGCTTTTATGGAGGAAGAATCAAAGACTCTGAGGGTTAAGACTGGTATTTCTTAGAATCTAAAATGTCATGGGGTGCCTGAGTGGCTCAGTCAGTTAAGCCTCTGACTCTTGGTTTCAGCTCAGGTCATGATTTCAGGGGCGTGAGATCGAGCCCTGCACTGGGGTTCCATACTCAGCTCGGAGTCTGCTTAAAATTCTCCCTCTCCCTCTGCCCCTCACTCACCCCTTGAAAATGAATAAGTCTTTTTAAAAAAGAATCTAAAATGTAACTAATTATTATATGCACCATTATATTAGGTGCCACTAAGAAAAAAAAGTTAAACTATGTGTCATCAACACACACCATTTCTAGTTCTAATTCAAAAATCACAAAATAAATGAGATACAATCTTCCATGTGATAACTCCTACATTGCTTTGTAGAAAAATCAAGGGTTAAATTCTTTAAAACCTGTTTTACCTTAAAAAATTCCTCTTTGGAGCCCTTAAAGCTTCACTATCCAGTACTGTAACCACTAGTCACATATGTCTGGTCCAAAATGAGATGGGAAGTAGGTGTAAAATGCCAATAAAAGAAAGTTAAGTATTTCACTAGGAATTTTGTGTATTGATTACACATTGAAGTGATAATATTGATTTATTGGATTAAATAAGATAATATTAAATTAATTTTGCTTTCTTCTTTTTACTTTTTAATGTGGTTTCTAAATATTAAAAATTACATATGTGGCTCGCTTTCTATTGCTATTGGACAGCACTGCCTTAAAGCATGTGGGCAATCTGCCTATTAGGTAGATTAGATGGTTTTTTTTCAAAGCAGAAAGGATGATGTACACAAAATCTACAAGATTCAGGCAGGGTAGGGGGTGTGTGTGTTGTTGGAAGAGGAAAGGTTCAGGGCAAGATGCTCAATTAGGTATTCACTTTGGAATACGTCACTTTTTAATTTTTTTTATTGCAGTAAAATGTATATAACATAAAGTTTACTATTTTAACCATTTTTAAGTGTATAATTCAGTGTTAAGCATTAAGTGTATCCACAGTGTTGTGCAACCATCAAACCTGTTCATTTCCAGAACTTCTTCATCTTTCCCAACTGGAACTCTGCACCCACTAAACAAGTAATTCCCCACTCTCTTCTCCTCCTGGCCTTTAACAACCATCATTCTTACTTTTTATCTCTATGAATGTGACTACTCTAGATACCTCATCTAAGTGGAATCATACATGTCCTTTTGTGTCTGGCTTATTTCACTTAGCACAAGGTCTTTGAGTTCATTCATTCCTTTTTAAGGATGATATTTCAACCTATGTTTAAGGATGATATTTCATCCTATGTTTATGCCCCATTTTGTTTACCCATTTATCTGCTCAACAATGCAGTATGTCACTTTGCACTTGCTATGATACTTACAATTGTTCTACTTTTGATGAAGAGTTTTAGCTCCGATTTATCTCATTTTCTTTTGTCAAGTCTATTGGAAGACTTATGACTTAGGGGCTCTTAATAGATTCCTTTTAATGAATTGTGCTTCTCAAAGCTATTTATAAATTGGGCAATTTTTAGAAGAACCAGGAGCACACATCCCCTGCCACAACATCAATAGATTTTGACAAGTTAGAAGAAACTCTGTTAGCAAATAATTTGGCACAAGGTCACCCTGACGAGACAGTCCTATCGGAGTGCTGAATTCCTATAATAAGATTAAGACTAGGAACTCAGTGCTGTTCTACTATAATATACTGTATTATTTATATATATATACATATATATATAATACTATAATATTTATTCTTCTGTTTACAGCATTGGGATAAACAGACATTCTACAAGGTTACTTGGGTCTAGTGAATCTGTGTATAGCAAACCAGGATGCAAAATCCTTTCCTCCTGTGATGTCTCTCCAGTGTCCTCTGTTAACAAAGCTTAACACTCAGCCAACTGGTGGAGGAAAAATGTTTGAGGAGCCATGATCCATTTTCACAGAACAGGCAGAAAGGATGAATGTGGAGTCAATCATCTGTAACTGGCACAAAAACCTAATGGACGGTGGAGTAAGACCTGCACAAGCCACCACACGCCAGGCTGAGTGGTCCTACTCTTGCAGGCAGAAAGGGGAGAGAGGTTGTTAGGACTGAGGGTTGAAGGATCTAGTGATATGTAAAGGAATGGTTGTGGTTTTGAAGATCCCCAAAGATGCCTTTGTGACCTGAAATGAATGAATAGGAGAACTCTGGCTCCGCTAAGCCAAAGTGTTTAATAGTGTTACAGGGGAAGGATCATACAATCCATCTCCCTTGCCCAGGGATGAGGTCATATATGTTCTTTCAGCAAACGTTTAATGGACATCTACTATGTGCAAGGACTATACTAGTTACCAAGGAGACAGTGGTAAACAAGGCAGCTGACCTCTTGGCCTTTAAAAGAAAACAAGACAATGAATAAGACTAGAACAACAAAGTATTAACAAGGCAACAGATAACAAAAAAATTAAAACAGATATGAAGGGTGATACACAGGAAATGCTCTGGGTGATGTCATAAAAAGTACCAGGGGAGAAGGGTCAGCTGAATTAGATGCGGTACACTGGAAAGGTTTCTCTGCTGGGATGACATTAGAATTGAGAACTAAAGGATGAGACAGAGCTAGGCAAGCAAGGAGCCAAGGGAAAAGCATTCCAAGAAGAGAGAAGAGCAAGGACAAAGGCCTTGAGGTGGAAATTCCCGGCTTTGCTCAGAGTGGTGCTGGGAGGAAGAAAGAGATGGGGGGAGATGGGGTGGCCAGGGAAGAGAGGCATTTCTCATCAACAGCCAGAGTATATTAAGGGCCAATTCATATCCTTGCAGTGGGCAGAGGTGCTGACAGAAAGAAGAGCCCTCGGATCTCATAAAGAGAAAGAGAAATCATCCGATTATAGTGTCTGTAAATATCCTTGAGACACTTCAGCATAGGTAGTGTGATATTATGTGTCAGTATAGATGAGGTTAAGCTGCAGCCCAGACCATGAATGTAGCTGGCCTTGAGAGTCAGGCAGCATTGAATCAGAAAGCCTATGCTCTAAAGGCAACAATTACGGGTGCCTGGGTGGCTCAGTCGTTAAGTGTCTGCCTTCGGCTCAGGTCATGATCCCAGGGTCCTGGGATTGAGTCCCACATCAGGCGGGAGCCTGCTTCTCCCTCTCCCACTCCCCCTGCTTGTGTTCCCTCTCTCAATGTCTCTCTGTCAAATAAATAAATAAAAATCTTTAAAGGCAACAATTACATGCGCTTCTCTTATCTATTAATCAATACCAGAAGCTTGGGTAACGAAATGAATTTCAAAATGAGTTTTATCTACAAAATTCATGACTAGTTAATATGTTTGAAAGTTAGGAAGCTGGCTCTTACTGGCGAAATTAAGGGTATGCAATTTTGCAGAATGGCCAAAATATTTTTAATCTACTCCCTCTTCATACATGAACAAAGAGTATAAGAATCCAACTCAAGACTTGATTCCAAATTCGTTCTGTTTCCAGCCACTGAGGATTGCTAATCCATGGCCACCTCCAACTTTTTAGTGACTACTATTTTTGTTGTTGTTGTTGCTGCTAAAAAGAACCTAGGAGAGTTTGCATGACTAAATTGGCTTATATCCATTTGCAAAACATTTCCCTAGTGACAAAAAACTGACAGCAGGCATTTAACAGAACAACTGGGGGAAAGCAACCTTCTCTAAATACAGATGAGGATTCTAGATTTCAAATATGAACATGACTAACTGCATGAGAACATGCACATTTCCTGCAATTAGCAATAAGTTCTCCAATATGAGGAGAATGGAAGGGATATGGCACGAGAACAGTAGAAGTCTAGATAAGAGGCTCTAACACCCTTTAGACAAGGCTTCTATTATGAAGAGAACTGGAACTGGCACTTGGGGATGGGTGGGCAGAAGTGTAGATATGTGAAGTGTTCCATAAGTATGGACAGTGTTCTTTCCAACCATTCCCAGGAGTCTCTGCTCCTAGAATTTGGGACTGTCAGCAAATATCAGGCCAGGCCCAGCTCTCAAGACATGAAAGAAAATATTATCTTCATACTCACTCCCTTCTAACTCACGAAATAAACAAGACTATATTTGTGACAATTTCTGTAGCATCACCCATTCTTTTTTTTTAAACACAGAATTTTTTTTGTAAAGATTTTATTTATTTATTTGAGAAAGAGAGAGAGAGAAAGAGAGAGAGCACAAGCGGGAGGCAGGGAGAGGGAGAAGCAGACTCCCTGCTGAGCAGGGAGCCCGATGCAGGGCTTGATCCCAGGACCCCAGGACCCCAGGACTGTGACCTGAGCAGAAGGCAGACGCTTAACCAACTAAGCCACCCAGGCGCCCCAGCATCACCCATTCTTAAAGAATTTTTCTACAAATTTCTTTCAATCATGATTTATAGTAATTAAAAAAAAAAAAAAGACCAATGAGGAGAGTCAACATTACATGTGGAAAACGTTAATTCCAGAAGGTTAAGTGGAAATTATGGAATTAGAATTCATATTTTTATTTTCATGCACACCTATAGGAGAAGGCCAGGAAAATGACTGGGACCTAGAGCTAACACTTCCTGAGATACTGTAAAGTCAAAGGAATAAAAATTTGTGGAGGCCTTGAAAATGTGTCTCAAAGACGTTAATTAAGCAAACTTAATAAATCAAGGACCCAAGCTCTGAACATTTTTCCATACTCTATCCCCTTTTCCTGCACATAAGAGGGATACTAAGGCAAGTCTGTTCCTGGAGATAGGACTATTCTGATGGCCAAGGTTGGTTCAAGGACTCCAGATGTCCTTGCAGAACCTCCCTTGGGCTGCCTGGCAGTCTAGGATCCTTTCACCCAACTTTCCTTCCCCTATTCCTTTAGTTGTGGTCAAACTGGCATCATAGTCTGATTGTTCTCCCAGACTTTTCTGGCTCCCGCCCCATTTTCTCTCACAGGCATGTCACCTATTAACATTTTTGCATGTTTAATCACAATTTAGTGTCTGCTTCTTGGAGGACCTGGACACAAAATTCTTTCTACCATTTTCCTCCAAATATTTTAAATGGGAAAATAGACATAATTAATTCAGAGCCAGTTCCTTCTCTCTTAGACCTGGTGCGGCGGGGTCACTAAAATCTGAGTGAAAAATGTGTTTATTTTGGAAGTGGATGTATCTTTGGTGAACCCAATCTGATGTTTTTAAAGTCCAATAAGTGTCCCTCTTTTAGAAATAAGAATGTAAGTTACTTAGATGATAAATTGTAATTCTTAGAAATCTCTTTGAATTATCTGCAGAGAGATTTAAAATGCCCTCCAGATATAAGACAACCACATCGTTTTCATAAAGCCGATTTCCACAGCAGTTACCCAAGTTTTAGTTTATGCACTTATACAAAATTAGATACGAATGAGGCCTTGGAAATCTTTTGTTCTAGCTTTCCTCTACCCCTCCCCTCTCCACCACTTTTTTTTCAGAAGAAAAAATTTAGGCCCAGATGGAAAAAAGAGCTTGCCCAAGGGCTCACATTTTGTTGGGTCAGAGACCAGTTCTGACACAGGTGCTTGATTGCTAGCACTGTGCTGTGGGCACCTCTCTATGATGCTTCTAGCTGAACGAAGCTCTGGGCAATGCATCAACATTTAAGGGAAGATTTGCTCCACATTTTGAGTGGCCCCATGCAAAGTTGGAGATGTAGTAACGACAGCAAACGTATTATTAAGTGTTACTGGAACTCGAATTCTTGTTTAATCTCTCTTAACAATTGCAGCTTGGCCTTGTGTAATTCCTGCGGCATCTCTGGATCTTAGCTTCATCTATAAAATCTTGGGGTCAAACTCAGTAATCTTCAAGGTCTTTTCCACTCTTACATTTGGTATCTGTCCTTGGCAGACATCATGGAGAAAGAAGTTGCCAAATGATTAAATACGGAGTACAGCCAAGGGAAGTCATGGAGCCAAGGAATATTTGATTCTTACACTTTAAGATAAATTTCTAAGTTTTTAAGAAAATTAAAATGGTGATTTCAATGCTATCTCTACACTACCCCAGGATACACAAGCACACAATGAAAATATCCCCAAATGACCCAAGTGAGTTAACTTCAAACCAAAAAGATTTTGCTCTATTCTTCTCTACATAGCAAATTATCCAACAAATCCCATTTCATAGTCATTTATTACAAATAACCTATTAATTCACTAGCCTCTTCAAATGTCAACTCCTACCGGAGTTAATCTTGGCATCTTATGATCATTTAAGAATAACACTGCTATTGCACGATTTGAAAACATCTTAAAATGTAAGTGGTGCTCTTGCCTGTGTTCGTGGAGAAATCTAAAACCATTTATTTCATCTGTAACTTTAGGTTCTGTGCCATGTTTTGATTGCCATATATGCTGCCTTCTCTTTTCTTGTCCCCAAGACAAGAATTTAGGTTGTTTACTAAAGATTTGAAAAACTATTGTGACGATCTTCTCAGAGAGCGCACTGTGCCAGGTTGTACGGTTTGCTCTCCCCCTGCCCTCTCAGCCAACCATCACCCATTCCCTACCTGCTCTGGAGCGTGGCTTGTAGGAATTGCATCTGTAGAGTTCCCTTGTTTTCAGTTAGGACCAACCAATGCAGAGCACCTGTACCAGGTAAGGACAGAGGAACATGAGAATAGGATATCGATTCTCACGGCTACTCTCTGAGAGGTTACCTTCACCTGGCTGCCCTCAACCAGGACAGAACCACCCAGCCCTGCTCTTCCCTGGTCCTGGTCAACTTTTGTCTCTGACTCAGATGTGTGGAGAAGAAAGTGATCCACTGGATTGGGCAGTTAGCAGATCTTAGTTGAATTTTGCTAGAGCACTTCTGTGATGCAATGGATGGGAAGCCCAGAGGAGGAGTGGAAGTGGGGAGGAGCAATGTTGGCTGTGGAAAGGAGAGAAACAGAGGGAGAGATCCTAGGGGAGTTTCGTTTTTTTTTTTTTTTTTAATTGAAGTATAGTTGACACACAATGTTACATTAGTTTCAGGTATACAACATCCTGGGGGAGTCTTGAGGAAAGGTTTTGGTCTTGCTAGACATTCGAGAATGTTTATGGCTGAGGGGAATACAAGCATAATTGGACTGCTTGAAAATATCAAAGGCATGGGTTGGGAAGGGACACATTTGACTTGAACAGTTGGGGTTTTTAAGGAAAGAGGTTATGGGGGCCATGTCCATAAAAACACCATTAAGGGTCTGTGTATAGGGGAGTTGATGGAGTTACTCCCGGAGAATTTCTATGCTTTCTATGAAATAGGACACTGAAGTCAAGGAGATAGAGGAGGCCCTTTGAGGAAAGAGTGAAGTTTGGCCTCCGAGGCGAATGGGAGGTGAAGACACCAGAGATAAGCAAAGAGAGGGCATAGATGGCTCAGCTGAGGCTGTGTGTTGTGAATCACAGTGACTACGATGGAGGGGCTGCTCTCTACAGCACAGGTGTAGAGAAGGTTAACTGGGATTGGTCTGCTTTGTGGGTTTTACCTGGTGGTTGCAGGGAAAGCATAAGGAGTAGAGGTACTAACAAGAGAACTGACAGTGGGATCCAGACTTAGTGATGAAGGATAGTGTGATAACCAGAAAAGGCAGTGGTGGGCGGGGGGGGGGAGGGGAGGGGGGGGCGGAGGGTAAGGATTTCACAGGGGCTTTGCGAGGATTAAATGTGATAGTCAACATACAAAACTTTGTCAGGAACTCTGCAGGCTGGGTCTGTAATGGTACTCTACTTATGAGCTAACAAGTTAGCCTGCCACAGGAGGCTGGCAAAAGACATGGACTCCTGGGCCAGAAACATAGAACTTTAGGACTCACAGCAAAAGCAGTAGCCAGAGCCTCATGCTCATTTGCACTGGTTCTCTAGGTCCCCCAAGTCTCATGGGGGCAACACAAGGCCTGTGATAGACACCTGCACACACATTAGGTTGAATTAGTGGAGAGGAACACTAAGTGTGGGGATTTATCACTTTCTTGTAAGCAGAAGCAAGCTTGCTGTTTGTCCAGGGGGAGACATTGCTCATACCTCAAGGTTACTTGCTGCTAACACAACTCTGAAATGGCCTGGCTAAAGAGGGGTCAGAACCTTGCATTCTTAGCAAAAACACACAGGCATGCACAGAGCAGAGTGCCTGGCAGATTGCCTCTTCCAACAAGTATAGTGTCTGGCAGATATCGGGTTTTCAACAAATATTAGTCACAATTGATGATCATGATTCATGATTAAGTTGAATCCTAGTTAAAATTCGGGGAAGGTAAATGGTGGAGTCAAAAATCTACGGTCAGGGGCACAGATCTCTCACTAGCACTAAGAGACTTGATATTAAGCTCCAGCAAAATGAAAACTCCGGAATGTTTGACTTATTTACAGATTAGATGCAAAGAAAATAAGAACTAGAAGTCTTTGAATAAACTTGTTATAGAAAATTATTCTTTTTAATACTGTGTCAGTATGAAATATGAAAGTAGTGTTACGGAATGAGCGATCACAGCTGCTAACTCAGGAAATGAGCGGGTGAGCCCTTGCGCTGCCAAGGCCAACTGCTCTGTCCCAGAAACCTGCAGGGGACTGAACAAATCGAGAGTATAGCTCCTGGCGGGGTGTGCCAACACTGTTGCTGAATGAACTCAGGTAAACTCGTCGCAAGAGAAGCCAGTAACTCAAGAGATGAGGGTTTGTGGTGTTCTGAATGGTTTGATAACTATCTAGCTGAATTCCTGGGACCAGACGAAATTTAGATCTCCTACTCCTCTGCCATCTTGCTCCTCCCCCCCCCAGATGAGGGTTTGGAAAAGAGAAAGGAAGAAACTTATTTCCAGTGCCAGCAGCTGGGGGAGATGGCACAACCAACTTCTCCACTGGCAAGATGGACACCCAGAGTGTTACAGGAGAGAGGTTCAGGGAGTACACATAAGTGAGTAGGCAGGGGGCGAGTGATCAAGGTGGGGGCCGGTATGTGTTCAGCCCGTGGTCATGGGCAGGGAAGGAGACGTGTGGGGGTGGTCTTCTAGGCATTCTGTTGCTATCAGGGTTTTTCTGGTCTGGGGGTTGGAATGTTCTGGTCATTGCAAAACGTCTTTGTCAATACCTCAAGAAAGTGCAGTAAGAAATGAGCACACTGGGTTTTAGCTAGAGCATGAGTTAAGCAGTCTTGTCTATTTCTGGTTTTAATTTTGGGGGTCTAGAGTTGAGCAAGAGGGCTTGCTGAGTGTAGAACACAGGATAAAATGGCTCAAGGAAAACAAAATATGGTCACATTTCTGAAAACAAAATGAGTGTGAGGTACAGAGAAAGAACTACAAATGTGGCTAAGAAGGTAAATCTTCATCATATACCACTTACCTAAAAATTCAAAGGGAGACAACTGGATATACAAAACTAGAAAAAAAGCTTCCAGAATGATTCCCAAGTCAAGGGAATGGATGCAAATGACTTCCCAGACAACTAAAATAAGATCTTTTATGATCTATGATCTAATTTGAAGGTTTTATAAAAACACACACAATACTTTTAAACCCAACCACTAGCTCCTATTTCTTGGATTTCCTCTCCAACTTCACAAGATGATAAGGATCCTCTTCACTCTGCTCTTATAAACTGGTCTATTCTGTACTTTTTCTTGTCCCACTCTCTAACGTCAACATCTTTATGAGATTGAGAAGGTGTTCTCAACCAGAGAGGAGCTTCCTTACAATTAAATATTCAATGAAATCATTATCCTTTATGTGCTGTGATATTAATCTTAATTGAGGGGCCATTTTTTTCAGGCTCTCTGGATGAGAACATTGGTTCTGGAGGGTATGGGAAATGCTTTTGTTAACCCCACAGGACTGTCCCTTCCTAATCCTCCCTCCATCTTAAGCAAATGTTCAGGGTCTACACCTTAGTACAATCCATAATTACTGATCTAAAGTTACTCAGGGTTTTTCTTTTTAACTACAATTGAAAAACCATTTTTCAAAAAAAGGAAACGAAGCACAAAAACAACACAGAATTGAGCCTAGCTCCATTCAGTTGAGTCAAATTGTGGCATACTCATTCTCTTAAGTTTCTCCTTCCGACCTAAGTGACTTTATTTCAGATTAGCAAGTTGGGGCCATCTCCAGAATCTGGTCTGTGAAGGATGTGGGACACCTGACTTAAATTTCAACTGGATTTGCTACTTCAGCTGGGATATGGATTGTTGGTGTGGTCAAATGCCCTAGGCCTTAGGGATGGAAGTGCAATTTTACCAGGTTTATCTCTAGGCAGATCCCAGATTTCTGAGAGGTAAAAAATGCAGCATCTTCCCTTCAACGTCATTATGAGGATAAAGGGAGAGGAACATGGAGTGATCCTATCAAACTAAAAACTTTTGGGGGTGCCTGGCTGGCTCAGTCGGTAAAGCACATGACTCTAGGTTTTGGGATTGTTGAGTGCGAGCCCCATGGTGGATGTGGAGATTGCTTAAAACTAAAATCTTAGGGGCGCCTCGGTGACTCAGTCATTAAGCATCTGCCTTTGGCTCAGGTCATGATCCTGGGATCCTGGGATCAAGCCCCACATCTGGCTCTCTGCTCAGCAGGAAGTCTGCTTCTCCCTCTCCCACTCCCCCTGCTTGTGTTCCCCCCCATCCCCTGTCAAATAAATAAATAAATAAATAAATAAATAAATAAATAAATAAATAAAATCTTAAAAAAAAATAAGAACAAAAAAACCCTAAAATCTTAAAAAAAGAAATTAAAAATTTTAAAAATTAAAATGAAACTTTTTGCCTACTGGTAGAAGTTCAATGGTGGGACTTTGTATCTATACATATATAAAAGAGGTTTATTTTTAGGAAATTTCAGCCTGCTATTAACTTTATGTAAAGACCATTTGTTGATGTGGGGTTTTTTATTTTTTATTTTTATTTTTTTTTAAGATTTTATTTATTTATTTGAGAGAGAGACTGAGATAGAGAGAGCATGAGAGGGGGGAGGGTCAGAGGGAGAAGCAGACCCCCCGCTGAGCAGGGAGCCCGATGCGGGACTCGATCCCGGGACTCCAGGATCATGACCTGAGCCGAAGGCAGTCGCTTAACCAACTGAGCCACCCAGGTGCCCGATGTGGGGTTTTTTAAAACTTGTAAGTCTCCCCTGCTATTTCTTCCAAGAACTCAGATTATAAGAACTCTTTTTACGTTTGCTTAATCTTTTAATTTGCCAAAGATGAGCCAGTTAGCTTATTGAGGGAAATCACTGGAAAAAATAAAACAAGGAGGGGCGCCTGGGTGGCTCAGATGGTTAAGCGTCTGCCTTCGGCTCAGGTCATGATCCCGGGGTCCTGGGATCGAGTCCCGCATCGGGCTCCCTGCTAGGCGGGGAGCCTGCTTCTCCCTCTGCCTCTGCCTCTCTCTCTCTCTCTCTCTGACTCTCATGAATAAATTAAAAAAAAAAAAAAAAACATTAAAAAAATAAAAATAAAAAAAAAATAAAACAAGGAGCTTTTCCTTTCCACCTCTCCTGTTTTCTTGAATGTAAATATATTTATATCAAGATAGTGTCTTAAGTGTTTATCCTTGTTTCATATAAGACAAATTGCAGAAAGCTATCTTAAACCAATGATGTGCAAATCCCTAAAATAAAGGCAAGGAAATTCCAAGGGTGAAGACTATCTTCCTATGGATTAATCTCTTCTCCCCCTCTCATATTCTAGAATTGTTTAAGACAGAGTTATTCAATTCATGTGCCCCCTGGCCAGGAGCCAGGTGCCAATGGGTAGACCAGGGAAGATAATAAATCCAATGACTAGCAGAGACATCTGGTCACCTTAGTCCTACCTCCGATCCAGGCGTGAACTCATTTTGTTTTGTTTTAATCCTTTGAGGCATAATACTTAAGAGATGGTGCCACAAAAAAATTGCATTTCTGTTAATGATCACATTTAGTAAAATAGCTGGCCTGTCAACATGAGAGGAACACACTCTGCAACAGAAAGCAAAGCCACCTGCTGGCTTAAAAGTGGCAGTGCCCTGTAACAAGTGTGCATGGGCAGGAGAATCAGATTCCCATTAGGTGTGCCTTGCTCTTGCTCCTGTTTTCCCTTTTCCACAGGGATTCATAAGTTCCAGCTCAGTAAGTTAGCACTGTCTTCTTTCTGGCTAGGAGCCTCCTCACACTCACATGACTCCAGTATCCAGGCATTAGATGCTTCTGTGTTAAATGAGAAAAACTTAGCTGAACAGCTTGGCCTAAGGAAGGCCTGTTGTGAAATCCATCCAAAAATCCAGTAAGTAGGAGTGGTATCTGTTGATGAGTGAATTGGGTTATCTGAGGTGAAGTTGAGTTACTAAAGCAAGTAAGCACAATCAAGAAGAGAGCAATCTGGAAGGACTTTAATATGTATTCTGGTCCCTAAAAAAGCAGGATTAACACAGAAGAGAAAAGTCCAAAGAACCTTGGCCCAACATGTTAGTACTTCTTTGGGGGCAGCTGGGGTATGGTCTTGGGATGAAAGACCTCTGCTCTAGGCTTAGTTTTTGTGGCCTTATCTCAGATTTTTCTGAGTTTTAAAGAGTTGATAAAGATTAAATGATATAATTAATATTAAAGCACTCACACCCCAGAAATGAAGAGATGGCAAATATTAATGATTGACTGACTGAGGGGTACCTGAAGGTCTAGAGAATTGTCTTATATAAGAGATCTACACATAAATGTGCCACAAACCCTAACAGTTCCCTTTTCCTTATGAGAAGCTTCTGAAGTACCTAACAGAATCTCTCTTGATTTCTAGTTAGCCCTCCATCCAGGTACCTCTGCTTTACATCCTGCTGTTGATTCCTTACCACTTTCTACCCTTCCTGCCCAGGACCTTTGACTGAAGCCCCGAGGAGACCTCTACTTGGCTCTGATGTTTGCTTTGCCGCTGGACACGGCCCTTGTTCTGTGCCTTGCCTCCCCAACATACCCACACTCACCAAGCCCAGGCTCAGAGAAACTCTAATGGTCACAGCTGCCTGAACACCCTGTTGATTGAGAGGGATGTCCCTGATACCAAGTTCAGTGTGGCCACCTTGGAGAAAAGAGATTAGGGAAAGTTCTGAAAGGCAAAAATCTCAGGACCAGTAAATTAAGTTTTCCTAATCCATATGAGAACTCCCAGGAAAAACCGTGGTTTCTGAAATTATATAATCTTAAGGGCTTTTCTGGGTCACTTATACTCATAGCAAGTCAATAGTGTCCATAACTAATGTTCCTGGAATGTAGGGACTGAGTAGCCCCAAAGACTAACACATTGCATGAAACATGGTAGTATCACAGTACACATTTGTTGAATTAAATCCATTTCTAACTTTGTGTTCACTCGGAATTATGGAAATGTCAGACAAACTGGTGGAAAAACTATTACCTATAAAAAAGAAAGGTTATCTATATTTAACCACTATCTCTTCTCACACTCTTTTTTTTTTTTTAAAGATTTTATTTATTTATTTGACAGAGAGAGACACAGCGAGAGAGAGAACACAAGCAGGGGGAGTGGGAGAGGGAGAAGCAGGCTCCCCACAGAGCAGGGAGCCCGATGCGGGACTCGATCCCAGGACCCTGGGATCATGACCTGAGCCGAAGGCAGTCGCTTAACCAACTGAGCCACCCAGGCGCCCTCTTCTCACACTCTTGAAGGATGGGAAAGATAAGTGAGCAAGCACCGCCTTAGAATAATAAACTGTCACTATCTATACAAATCCAGGAAATCCTGGGGTCAAGTTCTGGAGAGAAGCAAGATACTACTGGCCATTCTTAGAGACAGGACATAAGTGAAGAGGGAGACAGTATTGAAACTGTTAGCAACCAAGATACAATTTACCAAATCACTTTGTTCTATTGGAGTTGTGTACACATAAGATGCAGAGCTTTCTGCACGTGAAGTAAATTTCTAATGTTGGGATACAGAGAGCATTTGGGAACTCTATGTGTGCTGGTCCCTCATCTTCAGTGAATCTTGCCTTGCCTTCTAGACACACTTTCACTCACTCACTCACTCACTTGGCCTTACACACACAGAGCCCTGAACAGTTCTGGTTCAGGAAAAGGTACACAGGTCCCTTATTTTCCAGGATAATGTGAGTTCCAAGGTAACAGTGTACCTGATTGGTTATGTGTATATGGAATTTTTAAAAATTTGAATAATTTAAAATACATTAGTATAGCTCCTTAACTTATGTTGGTTCTTAATGTTCTTAATTATTTTGAGTCATTGACCTCTTTGAGAACCTAATAAAAAGCCACAGGTGGGGTGCCTGGGTGGCTCAGTAGGTTAAGCATCTGACTCTTGATCTCAGCTCAGGTCTCTATCTCAGGGTTGTGAGTTCAAGTCCTGCATTAGGCTCCATGCTGGGTATGGAGCCTACTAAAAAAAAAAAAAAAAAAGCTATGGGCTATCTTTCCAGAAAAAATGAACAGAAGGACACAGGCACAGTATTCTTCATGCACATATAATTTTAGGAGATTCATAATCTGCTGAAGGAGAACCTTAAAAGCTTCATGTACAAATTCTCTGGATAAGGTAATTGAGAAGAATACT
This sequence comes from Mirounga leonina, assembly GCF_011800145.1. Lineage (NCBI taxonomy): Eukaryota > Metazoa > Chordata > Mammalia > Carnivora > Phocidae > Mirounga > Mirounga leonina. The sequence continues at coordinate 11,660,321 of NW_023270839.1, forward strand.
TTTACAAAAAAAGAATACTTTTACAAGAGTGAATCATTCCATAATCAATCCACTGGCACATGTACATTTACAACAGGGCTTGCAACTCAAATGTTTGTGATAACAAGGCAGGAAACCTAAATGAGTGACTCAAGGGGCACCTAGGGCAATAGAATGGGAGATGATAGGGATGTGGAGACCTAGTGGTCTCATGCCCCTTGAAAAGGCACCTGCTATATAGCCCCAACCACTTGTTGGCATGTAGGTTCAATTTTGCCAGAATTTAGATTTCCAAAAGAAAAAAATCTGGATTTTATTACATTTCCTGATTTTCAGCAGACTAGACTTCCCTTGACAATTTTATAAAAAATTTTATTTATTTTGTATTTTTTATTTTTTTAAGATTTTATTTATTTGCACGTGTGGGAGAGGGAGACAGAGAGAGCACAAGCAGGGGAAGCAGCAGAGGGAGAGGGAGAAGCAGGCTCTCCACTGAACAAGGATCCTCATGCAGGACTCAATCCCAGGACCCTGGGATCATGACCTGAGCTGAAGGCAGACGTTTAACCGACTGAGCCACCCAGGTGCCCCTAAAAAATTTTAAATGTATAGAAAGGAAGAAAGAATTCTACACTGAATGCTCATATACTCATCAGCTAGTTTCCACAGGAAACATTTAGCTTATTTGCTTCATCATATATTTATCCACCTATCTATCCCTCTACCCATCATCCATCAGTCATTTTAATTTTTATGCATTTCAGTTTAAGTTGCAGACATCATGTATACACACGTATACTTCCTCTAAGACACTCTGACTGCCCATTTGGTCTCTAGTTTGATCTGTGTTTATTCACTTACTTGTGTGTGTGCTGTGTGTGTGCACACAGCACACACCCATGTGTGTTTTAAATGAAGCTTCTGTGTCTGAGCTTATACGTTCTGGAGTATGATATGGTAACTAGTAATGCTGTTGCATTGCTCTGGGTAGGACCCATGCTCAATGGCGTTACATGGCTACTGTCATGAGGTCATGGGTGAAGTGAGTGAGGAGTGACTTGGGAGTCAGCATCCATTGTTTGTCCAGATCCAAGTCTGGGAGTTACTCTTTCTGCCTGAAGTTGCAGAATAAAAACAACCCTCCCATGGCCACCAAGAGAATGCAAAACGCTGTATGAGAAGAAGACACTGTGAACAAACTCAACAACCACTGACCAGATTACGTGTGCAGAGTATGGAGACAGAGACAGATGACCATCTGAAGGACCACACAGTCTAGCTGTTACTATGGTAATCAGTGGCAAATATTTTGCTGATTATATTGGAGAGAAGAGGCAAAGTCTTCATTAAATAGCAAGATACATGCAATAAAAGTAAAATGTGTACAGTATAATCACATACTGATGGTATCTTCATGCATTGTGCCCAACAGAGTGCTAAGTGCTTTGCTGCATTTAAATTTTTAAAAACCAGAAAAAAGTCAAATTCAGAGGTGGGCACAGATGAGGGAACTGAAGCTCAGAGAGATTCTATATCTCAAAAATCACAGTTAGTAAGTGGCAGAACTAAGCTGTGAACCCTGGTCCGTCTTGTACCAAACATAGTCTCCTAACCAAAATATTATACTGTGAAATCTCTGAAACATTTCAATACTGGAAACAAGAGTCTTGGGAACAGGATATAACTAGGATCAGCTATAAGATTTGTGGGACCTGGTGCAAAATGATGATGCAAGTTCCCTTGTTTAAAACTCATTAAGAATTTCAAGACAGGGACAGGAGAACATTAAACAAAATGTGGGATCTTCCATCCTCAGAGTCCTAAGTGACCGTCCAGGTTCCACACCTATGAAGCTGGACTTGGATATGCCATTAAATATGGAACTGAGACCCACAGAAGTTCATTTACAGAACAAGAGCCAGACAAAACAAGAGGAATCCAGCATTGACCAGAAGAGAGAATGTGTTTTAGCTCCCCCAGCCTCTTTGGTCAGTTGGAACTGGACACTTATCTAGGAAACACACTTTATTGTATTTGTAGTTTATGGATACAGATTATACAGTAAAGTGTACATAGAACTCAAGGTGTGGTGTGCTTTCACTCTTTCTTGATTCATCATTTCATAAAGTTCTCAAGTTAAACTACCCAGTGTTGTTGCAGTGAGCTCTCTGCACCCTCTCCTGACTGTTGCTGTCAAGATCCTGGTGTACCAGTGGGTGGAAATAGGTAAACCTCCCTGGCCCATTCCCACACACCCTCAGACCTCCCCAGAGATGCAGATTTCGGTCCCAGGGGATGCTGCATAGACCACACGTGACTTAGGTATAAGCTCTTGTAGCCCTTACATACACTCACTCGCAGTCCTGATCTTCTGAGATCAAGATCTGTTTGTGCAGAAGGGACTTGAGGATAAATGGGAGGCCAGTGAGTTTTTGCAGATGATGAATGCAAATGAACACAGTCCTCCCTAGGCTGAATGGTAAAGCTGTCAAACCTGTGTTCAGATGTTTCTCTCTACTGCCCCCTGTCTCACTTGTCATCCCTTGCTTCTTGGCATGAAGCCTCCTCAGGAGGTCCTTGATTTGGGTCCCACTATTCCTTACCTCCTTCAAATTGGCCCATTTCCCATCAAGCCCAGACCTAACCCTTTTCTCTCTTCTCAACAAGCCTTAGCTGACTTTCCACTTTCCCTCGGAGCTGTTCTAAGTGATTGGCCAGGAGGAAATTCACTCATGCATTAATATAAACTAAGACTAATGGCTAACACAAATTTGACGGATTGCTCTCCGTCAAATTTTAATTTTAATGCCTTAGCTCGAGAATGAGGAATGAGGGAACAGTAGGTACCCAGGCTGAATCTTTCCAGGAGCTATCTCCCACGGAGGGGTTATTTCAGCTGCCATTGACTGACATTAACAATATTGTACTAATTTCATTGAAAAGACAGTCCTGCTCTCTGTGAAGCAAGTGAAAAATAATGTGTTCATTGTTAAATGAAAACTTAAATAATATAGTTTTTGCTAATCAAACACTGAAGTTTAAAAAAAGATAATGGGTGTCGTTGAAGATGAAGTGAGATTGACACTCATATAGTACAAGCATACAAACTGGTGCACACTTTCTGGAGGGAACTGTGGCAGTTTGATGATAACGATTAAACTACACATGCACACACACACACCTTATATATACACGTGTTGTACATATACACACTTACTATGTACACATATACATAAATAAAATATTTGAAGGACTTGTATGGAGGTCAACAATCTGGCCCTGCCTACCTCTCCAGGCTCCTGTCCACGCTTTCCTTCAGCTCTGAGTCTATTCACTATTCACACTGGTTTCTCCCAGTTCTTCCACACACCCCACGTTCCCTTCTGCCAGGGAGCTTGTGCAATGTCGTTCTTTCTGGTTTATTTATTTATTTATTTTTGGTCACTATTCATCCCTCTTCTGATTAATCAATTCCTGCTCATCTCTCAGATCTCAGGTGAAGGGTCATTTCCTCAGGAAGCCTTCTCAGACCACTACTCCTCTGCCTCTACCCCCTAAGTCTGGACAGGTTCCCTTATATTCTGCTGTTAGGGACTGCATTCCTTTCTGTGTAGCACTCAGCCTAGTAAATCATGATATTCTCCTTTGTGTGATTTGATTATTCATCTGTCTCCCTTTGTGCACTATAAGTTCCAAGAGAGCAGGTTTATGTTCACCTTTCCAACCCCAGTGCCTAAAAAGGGCCTGGTATGTAGGAGAGGCTCAATAAACACTTGCTGATTGAATAAATGAATGGTGAGATTACCATCAATTTTTATTTTCTCCTCTGTGCCTCCTCATCTTTTTCACTTTACAATGATCATGTGATGCTCTTATAATAATAAGAAAATCATTAAAAAAAAAAAAGCTTTTCCTTTCCTTTGAGGCTACAGCTGTTCTCCGCAGAGCCTGCTGCCTTTTGGCACTGATCCTTCTGACTGCTACCTTCAGAGACTAGCTTATGACGTGGAACATGATTAGGCTGCATTGTCTAAAACTCTGCCCCAGATGGGGTAACTCTTCCCTGCCATCACCTTTGGGTTATTGGCCACAAAGCAGATGATTGACTCCTGCTATTATCTTTCTCCTGCCCTCAGGGGGCGTACAGCCTGGGGTGGCCTTCATGACTCAGCAAAAGACCCTCTAACAAAGCTGCATACCACTGTGCCTTGCCAGCTAATGACAAGACAGTGGGATTTTCCTGAGTGCAAGTCCCGCCCTAGTATTTGAGGAGATAGCTCTTGGCGTGAAACCCTCACGCATCATTCCCCTCCGCTCCCCTATATAAAGAGAACTATAGTCATTATGACTTTTCCTGTGGAGTCGAACCTAAGCTTCTTTAGGGAATTAATGAATGATTGAATGGTTTCAGCTTGAGACTCAAGTACTTGTTTTCTTCCTATAAACTGACAGCATAAATGCAATTATGGTTGTAGCTAAGTGAGAGTAATTCCTCCATATGGTGCTTCAGGTGGCCTTCAAGATATTTTTAATACTTCTGTAGGCAAGTTAAAAAAATCTTGTCAGTCTGCAAACATTTTACCAGCCTCCACAACGTTCACCTACACATTGCAGTGTTACAAGGATAATCTGTCATTTCAAAACCTTTTTGGACTGAGTTGGGGAATAAATAAATAAGGAGGTGCAGCAGAAGAGGCTGAGCCCCCTCACTCTGAAGAAGTATCGTTCTGGTGGCTTGAGTATTTTCTATTGTTACTTAAGTTCTGACTTTTCCATGGCCTGATTTATCTCTTCACAGGCTGTGAGCCCTCATGAGTGACAAAGTCCCAGCACAAAGCCTGGTTTTTCTGTGTCTTAGATCCCCGGATATGCTGCAGAGATCAGAATTTTGTCATTAAGTATTTTCAGGAAATTTGTGGGTGACGAGAAGCTATTGATTGATAGGATAGCATCTACATTAGGACAAATGTGGCAGCAGGCAAGTTGCATTCATCTAGCATTGAGATGAAAAGCTGATTACACAGCTGAGGGCAAATGAGGTGGAAACATCTTGGAGATTAGGTTTGCTCCCAGTGTCCTACATTTCAGAGGGATGTGATCATTGGTTTCCTGTTGAATTGCCTCCTGTGGACAGTGTTTCTCTCCCACAGATTGTTTGTTTTGGGGTTGAAATAAATACAAAATCTATCCGGGAGAATGCTGCACGTATACATTTAGCTCAGTAGGAACAAAGAAGAACATGAACAAAAAAAAAAAAAGAAGAAGAAGAACATGAACAGTAGTGGCCCTGTGGCAGGTGTTCTGGGATAATTTTGTTATCCCGAGTCCGTGATAGATAATACACTGAGGTCCGGTTGGGTTAAGGTGATTTGGGCTGGGGACAGAACTAGTTAGTGTGATGAACTGTTGGGCCCTTTCTAGAATTATTTGTTATGTGGGCATATCCTGTCAGATCATAGTCCTTCTCTGTGGGAAAGCCAAGTCCATTCCCCTGGGAACGCTCACTGGGGTGCTCTTCCTATCGGTGTTCCCTTCACACTCCCAGAATTTACTCTGAGTGTCTAATCCCCATGTTTACTCCAGCTGGTCTCCCTGACATCCATACCTGGGGTGTCCAGAATGCTGTCCCTTGGCATTAGCTCGTGGGTCAAAGAAACTCCTTGCTTGTGACTGGTCACGTAATGGGAAGGCGGGACTCTGCTGCCACAAAGGATGCCACCCACCACATCCTATCTTTTTACCCTGCCTGGACTGGAGTCCTTCCAAAAGGAACTACCAAATGTGTGTGTGTGTGCGTGTGTGTGTTTCCTCTGTGCCTGGTTTCTCTGCTTCATTTTTAAATACATCTTCTGATTTTCTAGGTCATACGTTGAAATCACTCACCTCAGGGAAGGACAGAGATTTCAATTAACCAAAGCAGATCACTTACATATGCAAGGCAGTGCAAGGGTGAAAAGGTAAACCACAGTTGATGGCCGGAACCAGCTTTTATATTTTCTTGGCTCCATTTACAAAGTAGGGTACTTTGATAAACAAATGGACTGAATTCAGTATTTTAAAAATCACAGGCCTTGCATTGTATATTTTAGAGAGGGGTGCATTTCTGTTTAGATTACAAGAGATAGCTTCTTCCCGTGCGAAGGCAGCATGGTGTACTGCAAAAACGGGGGCTTCTGAATCGAAGGATTTGGGATTAAGACTTTTCCTTAGCTGTGCAAACTCAAGTGAGTTATTATTCTTTCTAGTCTCGGTTTCTTCATCTGTGAAATCAGGATAATACAGACCATGCTGGGGGGCTGTGAAGACTAGCAATTTTGTTTAGAAAGTGATCTCTTCAAGCCTGATCCAGATTTGCGTCCTCAACTGGCTGTGCTTCATCAAGGTCAGGAAATGGGTTTTATTGAAATGAATATCCCCAGAATCTAGTACAGCATCCAATATATATTAAGCCCTTAGTAAGTATGTATTAAATGAGGAACGCATACAACCCTAAATGCTTAGACCACTAACCTGTTAGTGTATACCTTTGTATTGATCTGCAACCTTTAGCTTATTTATATTTTGTCTTTATAGATAGCCTCTCTGAGAAAATACTTCTCTTCTTCTCCTCTCTCTTTAAACCACCTCCTACATATTCCTCCCTCCCAACCTTAGAATTAGTACATATTTCCAGGTGTGAATAAAGGTCAGCATAAGATTTATGAATCTCTTCAGAGAGCTGTTTTGGGTTATTATCCTCTTTCTTTCTCTCTAGGACTCAGCTCTTATGGCCATGATATTATTTTATTGGTTTACTTTAAAAGATTCCTACACCGGGCGCCTGGGTGGCTCAGTTGGTTAAGCGACTGCCTTCGGCTCAGGTCATGATCCTGGAGTCCCTGGATCGAGTCCCGCATCGGGCTCCCTGCTCAGCAGGGAGTCTGCTTCTCCCTCTGACCCTCCTCCCTCTCATGCTTTCTGTCTCTCTCTCAAATAAATAAATAAAATCTTAAAAAAAAAAAAAGATTCCTACACCAATTAAAAACTAGCGAAGACTCATGCCCTGGAAAAATTTACTTACTTCCCATAAATATCAAATTACAGCTCCTCTGTATGAGCAAAACTGACTTGCAACTGCTCCTAACACATTGCAGGGGTGATGCTTCACTCTTAGAAGTGCTTTGAAGCCCCAGTTTTAAGTAGTCAGTATCGTCCCTCTAGGATAGTTTTTCAGGTGAGAAACAAATAAGCAAAACTTCAAAGAAGAGTTGTGTTATTGCTGCTTGTTATTCTTTTGGTTGATAACGATGGGCTTTAAACAGAAATACTGACCTAGCGTTGACTCTGCTCCTAATTATGTGACCCTGGGACAACTACTTGACCTCTCTGAGCCTCTGTTTTCTTTTCTTTTTTTTAGATTTTATTATTTATTTGACAGAGAGATAGAGAGCACAAGTAGGCAGAGAGGCAGGCAAAGAGAGAGGGACAAGCAGGCTCCCCGCTGAGCAGGGAGCCCGATGCGGGGCTCAATCCCAGGACCCCGGGATCATGACCTGAACCAAAGGCAGACGCTTAACACACTGAGCCACCCAGGCGCCCCTGAGCCTCTGTTTTCTAATCAATAAGGTGGAATTTACACAAGGTAGATATGTGGATTGAATGAGATAATTACATATAAAGTGCCTACCAGTGTTTGGGTAATATTATAAGTAGGAATAAATCAGAGTTCTCATCAGCTATTATTTCTAGAAAAAAAAAACTGAGGGAAAAAAATCACTTTAAAATATCTTCCTATTCTTTTTCTTGCTTGTTTATTATTTGAAACCAGAATCTGTTCAGGATAGATTTCTTTTCTTAATGGATAGACAGAATTTGCACTTAACAGGGAGCAGATTAAAGGCAATGCCCTTTCTTGCCTACCTACTTGGAACAGATGGAAATGCCACTCAAATCACAGACCAAATCACCATATCGTTAAGACCTCAAATCCTCTTATGAAAGGTTTGGAGGCAGTTCTTCCCAGGAATGATCAGACACTTATCTGGGGGGCAAAATAGTTACCTTGGCATCAAGTGTACACTGACTCACCGTCACAGAAACAGTGGCAACAAGATCTTGAACGGTGGTTTTCCAGCAAACAGGTAGCCTTCATTGTGAGGCCCACCCTCTTGACGTCCAGTCCTCCTTTACCCGGATCGCCGAGACCCTACTTCATTTTTTTTTTTTTTTCCCGAAGTTTCAGCTCGTAACTACAAGTAGTCAGAGCAATTTATCTGCCAGTGAATCTGGTTAAAGAGTTATTCGGAGGCCGCGTGGGGCCGTGGGGGAAACTAACAGAGGGGTTTGGATTTACGTGAGGATTGAGTATTCCTCCTTTGCTCCTTTAAGCACTTATTACCGAGAATGGCTAGGCTGGGGGTGCAGAGGCAGGGGGCACTGAGCCGACCACTGGAGCGGCACAGCCTTGCGGGGTCTCCGAGGCGTGGGAACCTCGAGAACCGTGGGAACAGACCCGCCCCCTTTCCCCCCTCGCTTCGAACCAGTCCAGAGCATGCGCTCAGAGAGGGCCCGGGAGCCCGGGAGCTGAGGGCACGGAGCCGGGGATTGGCTGTTGCCCTGGCTATCCACCTTTGACCTAGCCTAACGAACGCAGCCTCCAACCCCGCCGCGGGGGCTTGAGTTGCCCAATAACCTCACCGCGCCCTGGCCAGGCCCAGCGGCTCCGGTGCTGATTGGGCGCCGTCCCTTCCCGCTCCTCCTTGCCATCTGCCCGCCCGGGCGCCGCTGCACGTTTCCATTGGTCGTCAGCCCTGCCGATCAGTCCACGGCTCGCTTCCCCCAAACAGCCTGCCGGGCCGGCGCGTGCTAGGGAGGCGGGGTCTCGGGGCAGGGGGCGGGGCAGGGGCGGGCAAAGGGTGGGGCCTCGGCGAAGGCTGGCGCAGCGGTGGCTTTGGGCTCTGGGTCTGGACTCCAGCGCAGCATCCTCGCTGCAGCCGCTACGGCTGGCTGCTGCACTTGGTCAGGTAAAGCGAGCCTTGTCTGTCCCGCTGGCGGTCTGCTCCGCCTCTTCTCCCTCCCGACCACAGGCTGCCTGCTCCTCTCGGGGCGTCAGGGCTCTCGGAAAGAGGCATCAAATCTGTTTTGCCCCGTTACCTTACCTTCTTCCCCTTCGGCGTCCGTTCCTCAAGCTCCCCAAGCAAGCGGTTCCGAAGTGCGTTAATAGGGCCTCCCGGGTCACCCTAACGCTCCTCGCTACAGAACTGTCGTTAACTCTCAGGTCCCAGCGCCCGTGACCTGCCAGTGCAGTCTCCTTCCCAGCGTGGCACAGGAAGGGTGGAAGGGCGGGCGGGGAAGGGAGCGATGCAGCGCTTCATTTTGAAGCTGGACGTTTTTAGTTCACAGGGGGAATACCTTAGTGAGGTTGTTTTGGGAACGGAAGCTGCTTCACGATGGTGATTGGCAATGACCAGAAGGATATCTGTTGCTGCTTTGTGCTTATATTTGTAGGTGACATTCACCATCACCATTTTCTTCTTCCATCAACATCTTCACCACGACCATCACCATCAACATTTCTCTTCCTCCATCAGAGCTCTTCAAGTTCTGCAAAGGCAGACTCTATTCATGCATGTAAGTGCTCTCCCCAAATAACACGCAGTGCCCTTGCCCCCTAAGGCTGGATAGAGCCAAGTCCTCATTTAACTCAAGGCCAAAGAGCTGGGAGTGGGGTGTGAATGGAGAGAATTTCTTTATCCCTATTTGCAGTTGAGATTGCCACAGAAAACCCTTTCCTCTAATCATTCACACTGCTGTTGGCTGACTAGGGAGAGTTTGACATTGGCAGTCAGTCACACACTCCGATGAGCTGAATGCAGAGTCCAGGGCCTGTGATCCAGGCCTGTGCAGGATGGGTGCTTTAGCCACGAAGAGGGGAATGTCCAGACCCAAGCCTTTAAGAGGACCGGGTGAACTAGATTAGCATCTGACTTTCTTCCACAGTGGCTCCAGCTGTACTAAAGGACGATCCATGTTTGCATCTGCATCGTGGACCCTGCCACCTTGGGGGATCCAAGTCCCTGGGAGAGAGAATTATGTTATGTTGTCTACAGCGGGTAGCATCCTATGAGGGCAGGATTGGGATTCAGCAGCCATTGCTTAGCTGTTCCTAGGGCTTACTACAAGATCACTTGAATTTCAGATTTATTAACCCTTTTTCAGGAGGGGAAAACAGTACAACTGAGGGTTGCCTACCAGATTAACTGTCATTGTGGAAGATATTGCTTTAAAAGTGTTCAGAGGTTTCAGGTTTTGGTCCAGACATATCTAACCATTAGTCTCCTTTTTCCCAACGGTGGTTATAGCCTAGTAGTAGGACCAATGAATACAGTGCCTTTAGATATACTGCGGGGACGAAGGAGCAGTGGCCTCACCAGAGGGAAACAATGGATAAAAATTGGGAGACAGTATATCAAAATGGTTAAACCCAAAACCTGTCACATGGATTCAAATCCTGGGTGAACCGCTTACTAGCTGAGTGATTTTGGCAAGTCATTTACTCTCTTGCACTTTAGTTTCTGATTTATAAAATGGGGATAGTATTACCTGCCTCATAGGGGAAGTTAGAAGGATTAAAGAAAGAATACAGTTAAATGTTTAGTAGTTCCTGGTACATAGTAAGTGGGGAATGAATGGTAATTGTTCTTGATAATACTTGCCAACAAAGATAATGAAGGCTAGTGTTCCGTCCCTCAATGTGCATTCCGCCCTCCCGTTGTCTTTCTTCTTCCCTCTTAGGTCTTAAAACTGATGCTCATGGGGGATGGCAGTCTTTAGGTTTCTCATAGGACTCCATCTTGGAGGGGTAGCACTGATTGAAGACACTTGTGTTTGGATAGACATTTTTCTCACCAGGCTGCACAAATGCTTAGCAAGCTCTTCAGATGCATTAAAAATACACCTTTAGAGAAGGTTTCTGGGCCTCTGGGCCTGTCCTAGGCTGCTCCTTCCTCCTTGGCTGTTCAGTGCTCTGACTTGGTAAATTGTGCTTTTTCCAGAATCACTACTGAATGCACTGGCTTCTGCCCAGGATAAGCAAAACTGCTTTTCTTCAAATATCCCTGGGAATTAAAGAAAATCTAACTTGCCAGCATAAAAGAACTTGTGTTTTACAATATGTTTCTTCTCTAAGAATAATATATTTCTCTTTGCCCATGTAGAAAACAGCAAGCATTATTGATGTGATAGAAAAGAGGTTAGAGTCTTATCAGCTCTTTGGGGATACTATAGAAAGAGAGGTTAGAGTCTTATCAGCTCTTTGGGGATACTATAGAGAGGTTGAGAGTCTTATCAGCTCTTTGGGGATACTATAGAAAGA